>NC_133171.1:6341071-6647500 GCF_040802235.1 Manis javanica
CATCAGCTTCTATGCGTTCCTGTTCTCTGATTTCTATTCCATCAGTGGCCTCTTGCATCTTATCCATTCTGCTTATAAATGCTTCCAGAGATTGTTTCATTTCTGTAATCTCCCTCCAGACATCATCCTTTAGCTCTTGTATATTTCTCTGCAGCTCTGTCAGCATGTTTATGATTTTTATTTTGAATTATTTTTCAGGGAGACTGGTTAGGTCTGTCTCTGCAGCTCCTCGCTCAGGTGTTGTCTGAACTATCTTGGACTGGACTAATTTTTTTTGCCTTTTCATGGTGATAGCGGTGGCTGTAGGCAGGTTGTGGGTGTGTCAGCTGGGAGAAGAAAGTCCTTTCCTGCTTGCTGGATGCCTTGCCCTTCTCCGCTGCCTGTGTCGGTTACCTGCACTCCTGGAGCAGCCAACAGTTAGTCCCCTAAGCTGCTGTGGGCGGGGTGTCCGTCAGAGCAGTGTGGAGCCCTGCAGGGAGTGGCAGGCACACCAGGTGCGCTCCTCCACGATAGTGGAGCCCCTGCCAGGCAGCTGTGTGCCAGCAGCAGCCTTTGGGTCTGGCCCAGGCAGCTGTGCGTCAGGCTGGGATTCCGGTTGGTTGCTGGGAGTGCGGCTGCTCCCTCTGGCACCGCTGCAGGTGTGCGCAGGCCTCTCCCACGCAGACCTCTTTCGGGTACCTCTGGCGCCGCTGCCACCAGCGTGTGCAAGCTGCACCTGGGCTGTTCGGTTGCCACTGCTGCAGGCTCACGTGAGCCTCTCCTGGTCCCCCGTGGTGCTGCCAGTGCACGTGATCTGCTCCCGGTCCCTTCCGGCACCGCCGCCACCGGTGCGCGCTGCCACTCATCCACTACTGGGCCAGTGTGTTGGGGTCCGCGCCAGTTGGAGGAATGACTGGCAGGCTGCTTAGTGCCATCAGGGGCTTCAGAGCTGCACTGCCTCCCCAGGGTTTAGGGCACCTAAAGTTCCCCGGGATTCCCATCTGCTGGCTAAGTGTGCCGGGACGACTTCGTCCAGCTGTGGGGTCCCTGTCTCTTTAAGACTTGCAGAAAGCACTCGCTTTTCTTTTGTCTCAGAGGCGCCAGTTGCGGTGACCGGCTCACAGGTTTTGCTTTTCCATTTCTCTAATATCCAGCACCCCATGCACCTTGTGTCTGCACTCCGGGCGCAGATTTCTAGAGCTGGTTGTTTAGCAGTCCTGGGCTTTCACTGCCTCCCCGTTCCAACTCCTTTCTTCCCACTGGGTTCTGGGATGGGGGAGCTTTCGGTCCCACCTGGCTGCAGCTTCTATCTTACCCCCTTCGTGTGATGTTGTTCTCGCAGATGTAAATGTATCCTGACTGTTGTACTGCATCCACTGGTGTCTCTTTTAGGAATAGTTGTATTTATTGTATTTTCATAAATATATACGTTTTGGGGAGGAGATTTCCACTGAACTACTTACGCCACCATCTTCCCATGATCTCCGTTTGTGTAATTTAGATTACATCTATCAGCACCCTGGAAAAACAACAGTGGTCTATGTTTACAGGTAGCAGGTCAACAGTCTTACCTTTATGTACTAAATAAAATGAATTTCAGTGCACTTAAAATGGATGGGTGGAGGTCCTTTTAAGGTAGGGCTGTATTGGCATTTGGTTGGTCTCAGCCTGGCCTATGCAGACTGAGCCTAGCATCTGGCCTGGTCAGCAGTGACAATTCCTATGTATCATTATAAAAGACTCCTTTATAAGCAGCCGGACAGATCAAGCTCAGAAGTTACCCCATGATTACATAGTTTGGATGTTTGAATTTTTGAAATAAGGTCAATTTCAGCCCACCTGTTGGAGGGGCAAAACTAAGTGGCGAAGGATTGTGGGAGAGGGGACACCAAGTTGCCTGGGTATATTTGCAGTGTCTAATGTTTAACCCAGAACATTTCTCTCCAGGGAATTTCTGACGGCAGCCTAGGTGGCTTTTTGTTTTCCTCTCACCTTCTAGCAGTAAATGAGAACTTTCTGAGTTTCAGAGATTTATGAGCCTCCTTGTCCATCTTTGCTATTTCAAATATATACCCTAATGTAACTGAGCTGCCAACTCTTAGAAATTTTTATAAAACAAGCCATTAATATTTTCCAAGTTGCACTTTATAAACTTAATGTTAATTGATAAAATTCTGTATTCACAGAGTTTTCCTAGAAGTGAAAAAATTAACTCCATTTCCAGCACTACAAGTTTTGCATTAGCTAATATGGAATCTTCCACAGCTGGTTTTTAAAAGCTGGATTTTAAAAAGCGGTTTGAAATATCAATCTTTAAGTCATAGATGTAGCAAAAAGATTCTTTTAGTATGTCTTTTGCAAATATATGCAAATATATAGCTTATTTCTCACAAATGCTCAGTTGGCTAATATTTAATTTAGTCAAATAGTGTACAGAAATTGGATTAAATTACCTTTCTTCTAGCTGGCACTTCTACTAATCAGATTGCTATTCCCTTGTGTTATTCCTGTTTCAATTATTTTATCAATTATATTGATTAACTTGGTTCTTCTCACCTATCAGTCCATCTAAACGCATTTGCATAGGTGTATATGTATGTGATGACGTATGGGCAATATGATCTGCCCTTCAGGATTTTCAGCATTATTACTTAGTGACTCTTACTTATTTCTAAACTCCCTTCCCTTCTTCCAGTCCACTAATTCAAATGCTTATATACAACCATGTTCAAATTGTGGTTCCCCATCAGTTTGGGAATTCCCTGTGCTCTGTGTCACGCGAGTCAAGTCAGCGGAGTGGTGTGCACTGGACTGGGTGTCAGGAGTTCCTGTCCAGTGGTTATTGTAAATATGTTCATTCCTGGAAATAACAGCCTTCATTAGAGTATAGCTTGTGTGTCCTAGGCACCATGTGATTACTCTGAGCATATGGACAGAATTAGAAATCACAATGGCATTCTCTCTCTACCATTTAGGTGCTCCTAAAGGATTACAGTAGATGGCTTTGTTTGCGGTATCTGGGAAAGGGGAGTCTGGAGGTGAATTGTTCTGTCTCTGCTCTTATTTTAGGCATATTTTCATGTGGGAGGGTTTGGAGCTCAGGAAATGTTACTAATCACAAATTTATGGCTCTTTTTGGTAAGAAAATATTAATATCACGCATTTTTTCATCAAAAAAAGTTTTGAGCTCGAATTTATGTGCCAGGCTTCACCCTAATTGGGTTTACAGTGGTGAGGAAGCCAGACAAGGTCACAGCCTTTGTGAAGCTTGTGGTCTAGTGGGAAGGCAGGTGAACAAACAAGCCATCATAATGAAGCACACTGTATAGGGGCAGTACAGTAGCACAGGTGCCCAAGGGGCAGCTCCCACAGCCTAGGGGAATCCCCAGAAGCTTCCTGGAAGAAGTGGCATTTGAGTGGAGACCTAGCGGGGATGAGTAGATTTCAGCCAGGCAGATGGGGAGGAAGAGGGTTCCAGGCAAAGGCAGCAGCATGTGTGCATGTCTGCAGATGAGGGAGCGCATGGCACATTCACAGCCTTGCACAGATCCTGTTTGGCTGAAGCGTGGGAAAGCATTGGGATGCAAGGGTGGGGATGGAGGCATCAGAAAGGGACCAAGGCTTTTAGGCGTTTTGACTTTCTCTGAAACCGATTGGAAGTTATGGAAGGGGTTTCAGCAGGGAATTGATATTATCACTCTTGCTGCTGCAGCAAGTTTGGTGGCCAGAAGACCACGCGATGCGCATGAATGTGGTACTTGTGATGGGAGAGGCTGTGGAAATGGTAGAAGGATCAGCTTTGAGAGGCAGGACTTAGTGACCAGTGGATGTGGGAATAATAATGAAGTGAGATTCACTGGACGATTCTTGAATTTCTGTCTTGGGCAGCTGGATTCACTGAGACAGGGAAAATGTTTGTTCTTAGGTAACAGCGGCAGAAAAATTTGAAGTTTTAACTGAACATCGAGTCAATCCAAATACTGGAAGATGTCTGAAACCAAACCTCACCGTGAATGTGTGACTGTGAGTGTGTGAGTGTGCATGAGTGTGTATTTCTTTACTGTGTGCTTAGTAGGGTTTAGGCACTTTACAAATACTACCTGATTTAATCTTCCCAACAACCTTATGAAGTAGGGATTGTTTTTATCCCATTTTACAGAAGAGGAAATTGGTGACTAAGTCATGGTCTTGCAAACCTCAGTCAGAAGGGACTGTGTGTTAGTATATTGTGAGTTAGTGCAGAGAGAAGCAGTTTCTACTGAGCTGACAGAATTAAATGGAGATGATCATTGGATGTCTTCTTGTTCTTAAAAGGGCATTTTGAGGGTGAAGGGTTTTATTTATTTATGCTTTGATTTAATGATGATAGGAAGGAGAAGATATATAAACAAAGACTAAAATTAGGAATTGAATCCAAAAAAGGGGCACAGTTTTCTTTCATTTTTCTTAATGTTCTTCTTTAACAAGCCGTCCTTGTCTACAGTTATTTTAGTTGTATTTTCTATTGACCTTCTTTTTGCCTTTGCTAATATTCCCCATAGGACAGGCTGTTTCTGTTGAATGTTTCCAATACAGGACTTGAAGTGGCTTTTACATGTCTGTTTATAAAAGGACTCTCACAGGAAACTAAAGATATTTTTACATGGAAATTTACTACAGAGTGCAAAGAGATTAAAGAAATAGATATTGAGCCAAGAATCATGAATTATTTATTTTTGTTTTCATGATGTTTACTGTCAAAAGGCCATTTTGTTTCTTTAGCATTTCTGACCAGATGGCTTGAGTAACATCTACCAAGCTACTAGGCAAACAAAGCAACTTTGTAGGATTGGAGGAAGGGAAGAGGGCATGCACCGTGTGTTGGAGACCAACTGCAAACTGCATTGCCCCTCCCACCCCCCCAGTATCTCAGGGTATAAGTCACTTGATCTCTATGGACTTCACATTCTTCATCTGCAATATGAAAATAATAATACCTTCTTAGAAGAACTGTTGTGAAGATTAAAGACATGTAGATGTATACTAAGTTCCTGGCACTGTGCCACTTATATTGGTGGAACTCAATGAATGGAAGTTGTACCACATTGCTTCTGTTGGTAATAAGGCTCATATGAATCGAGTAGCTGGTAAATGGATTAAGACATCATACTGGCTGCTTTTGCAGACTGTGGCCGAAAGGAGAGGATGCACACATTTAAGTGCCCGATTACTGTAAAGCCCTCTGCAGACGCTAGGTGATACTTATCAATCCTTCCTGCTGGAGTGACCGTAGAGTAGGTGTTTTATAAATGGTTGAGATCATCATTACATAAATACATGGAAAAGGAAATATATCAGTAAGTAAAATAGCATAACATGAACTTTTTTGTGTTATTAAATCTTTGAGTTGTTCTTCAAATATTAAGGTTTTAAAATCTTCAGTGACTTCCTATTTTTCTTGACATAGAGATAAATGCCTTAACATAGCCCATAATGCCATAGGTTGGTGTTTTCCAAACATCAGGTCATGATGCTTTAATTTAGTATGCTGAAAGTCAATTTAGTTGTGACAAATATATACAAAAATAAAATAGACAATATTAGATTGCCATTTGGTAGCAAGGGCTATGTCCTGTTTTGTGAAATGGTGATTTTGAATAAGTGTGTGTGTGTATGTGTGCATGAATCAGGTTGCAGCGTAAGATGTAGTCCTTGCTTTGGTGGTGGTCAGTAAAATCTGAATGGTGCCATCCTGTGCCTCATACCCTTCCACACCCACTCTTCCACCGCCTCCTTTGCTTTATGTTCTCTGCCATTACCGCTCCCGCAGTAAGAGGTGGAGTCTGTTTTTCTCTCACCTGAACCTGGAGAAGACTTTGGATTGCCTGGAAGAAAAGAATGCAGCGGACGCGGTGCTGTGGGACTGCCGGCCTTTGGCTCACGGTGCACCTCTTGGAGCTCTTATCTTGGGGCTTTTGCCTTTGGCTGTTCACTGCATTTGGCCCATCCTTCCCCATTCCTCCCTCTGCCTCTTTCGCTCACACTTACCCCAGCCAAACGCCACTTCCGCAGGCACGCCCTCTCTGACCGTCCTGACTGGACCTCGTCCCCAACTGTTGGTGCACATGGGGCCTTTCTCTTTTTTAGCACTTGTTATGAATGAACTCACCTTTGTGAGGTGAAGCAGTGGATTGAAATGTATCTCTCCCCTTAGACTGTGAACTCTAGGATGTCAGGTGTCGTGCCTGCTTATACTCCTCTGGGAACCACGCCAGGCATCAAACACAGTGCCTGGCACACAGAATTATTTATTTAGTGAATAGTAATCATGCTACTTTCTTGGTATATGAAAATGGCTGTAGTCAGTTTTTGCTTTAAATACTTCTGTTTCCTTCATGTTTAACTTCTTATGATTGTTTTTTAAACAAGGCATTCCAGTTATTCAGGGTGCACAATAAATTACCCCAAATCTAGTAGCATAAGGCAATGATTTATTTTGCTTATGGACGCTGTGTGTCAGGAATTCAGGGAGGGCGTAGCAGGGATGGTTTTTCTCTGCTCCGTGATGCCTGGAGCCCGAGATGCAGCTTTGAGAGCTGTAGGCTGGGATCTCTTGAGGGCTTGTTCGCTCATGTGGGTGCTGGTGGCTGACGCGTGCTGTCAGCTGTGCCTCAGTTCCTCCTCCGCTTCCCTGTCCCGTGGGGTCTCTCCCTGTGGGGAGCCAGATTTGGCTTCTTCACAGAATGGTGGTGGCTCCCCAGGATGAGTGCTGAGTGAGTGAAAGAGAGGGTGTGAGAGGAGGAAGGGGGGCAGGTGGCAAGACTCGGGAGAAGGAAGTGGGTCAGAAATACTGCTGTGGCCATTTTTAGGAAATGCAGTCTTCTACACCAAGAATTTGTTTCACTTCCAGCGTTTAGACACGGTTTTGCACAACTTCAGGTGTGGGTGTGTTTGATGATGACTTTTTGGTTTAGCACAGAGGCTCTCCTTCTTTCCGTATCTTATCCTGTAGCATCCCAAAATGAAGAATGGATTTTTCACTTAATTGCTTTCAAATTTAACTACACTATATAATTAATTGGTTCATTCTAATTCATAAACACTTTCTCATTCTTGGTTTTCTGGTTGCTAAGAAAGCACCACTCTGCTCTGGGAAGTTTTTTCTGCCCTGTAGAATATTGCCAATACAAGGAAAAGAACAAGAAGGGGCCATTTAATTGATATTCTGCAATATAATTTGTTGCTTGGACTCAATAAACGCATTACTAACATGTAACACTTAGTCTTGATAAAATTGAACATTCAAGATGCATATAATCTAAAAGAAACACTTCATATAATTATGACAAAAATACTGAAAAGCATTTAAATATGTCCAGATATGGCTAAAAATTTTACAATTAGATATTTCTAGATATGTCTAAATATTATGTACAAATATATGTATTTAGATTTAATATAGAAGTTAATTCTAAATACAATTGTTTAATAACTTACATGCTTAATTTTTTTGTATCATAATATACAATTACATGAGCAGCATTATTGTTACTAGACTCCCCCCATTATCAAGTCCCCACCACATACCCCATTACAGTCACTGTCCATCAGCGCAGTAAGATGCTATAGAATCACCACTTGTCTTCTCTGTGCTATACTGCCTTCCCCATGCCCCCCCCACCAACATTATGTGCACTAATCATAATGCCCCTTTTCCCCCCCTTACCCCTCCCTTCCCACTCATCCTCCCCAATCTCTTTCCCTTTGGTAACTGTTAGTCCCTTCTTGGGTACTGTGATTCTGCTGCTATTTTGTCCCTTCAGTTTTTACTTTGTTCTTATACTCCACAGATGAGTGAAATCATTTGATACTTGTCTTCCTCCGCCTTGCTTATTTCACTGAGCATAATACCCTCTAGCTCCATCCATGTTGTGGCAAATGGCCGGATTTGTTTTCTTCTTATGGCTGAATAATATTCCATTGTGTATACGTACCACATCTTCTTTATCCATTCACCTACTGATGGACACTTATGTTGCTTCCATTTCTTGGCTATTGTAAATAGTGCAGCAATAAACATAGGGGTGCATATGTCTCTTTCAAACTGGGCTCCTGCATTTAGGGTAAATTACTAGGAGTGGAATTCCTGGGTCAAATGGTATTTCTATTTTGAGTTTTTTGAGGAACCTCCATACTGCTTTCCACAATAGTTGAATTTACATTCCCACCAACAGTGTAGGAGGGTTCCCCTTTCTCCACACCCTGGCTGACATTTGTTGTTGTTTGTCTTTTGAATATTGGCCATCCTAACTGGTATGAGGTGGTATCTCATTGTGCTTTTAATTTGCATTTCGCTGATGATTAGCAATGTAGAGCATCTTTTCATGTGCCTATTGGCCATCTGAATTTCTTCTTTGGAAAACTGTTCAGATCCTCTGCCCACTTTTTAATTGGATTATTTGCTTTTTGTTTGTTGAGGTGCATGAGCTCTTCATATATTTTGGATGTCAACCCCTTATCAGATATGTCATTTATGAATATATTCTCCCATACTGAAGGATGACTTTTTGTTCTACTGATGCTGTCCTTTGCTGTACAGAAGCTTTTTAGCTTGATACAGTCCCACTTGTTCATTTTTGCTTTTGTTTCCCTTGTCCTGGGAGATACGTTCATGAAGAAGTTGCTCGTGTATATGTCCAAGAAAGTTTTGCCTATGTTTTCTTCTAAGAGTTTTATGGTTTCATGACTTACATTCAGATCTTTGATCCACTCTGAGTTTATTTTTGTGTATGGGATTAGACAATAATCCAGTTTCATTCTCTTACATGTAGTTGTCCAGTTTTGCCAACACCACTTGTTGAAGAGGCTGTCATTCCCCCATTGTATATCCATGGCTCCTTTATCATATATCAATTGACCATATATTCTTGGGTTAATGTCTAGACTCTCTGTTCTGTTCCACTGGTCTGTGGCTCTGTTCTTATGCCAGCACCAAACTGTCTTGATTACAGTGGCTTTGTAGTAGAGCTTGAAGTTGGGAAGCAAGATCCCCCTGCTTTACTCTTCCTTCTCAGGATTGCTTTGGCTATTCAGGGTCTTTTGTGGTTCCATATGAATTTTAGAACTATTTGTTCCAGTTCATTGAAGAATGCTGTTGGTATTTTGATAGGGATTACACTGAACCTACAGATTGCTTTAAACAGGATGGCCATTTTTCCAATATTAATTCTTCCTACCCAAGAGCATGGGATATATTTCCATTTATTAGTGTCCTCTTTAATTTCTCTTAAGAGTGTCTTGTAGTTTTCAGGGTATAGGACTTTCACTTTCTTGGTTAGGTTTATTCCTAGGTGTTTTATTCTTTTTGATGCAGTTGTGAATGGAATTGTTTTCCTGATTTCTCTTTCTGCTAGTTCATCATAAGTGTATAAGAATGCAACAGATTTCTGTGTATTAATTTCGTATCCCGCAACTTTGCTGAATTCAGATATTTGTTCTAGCAGTTTTGGAGTGGATTCTTTAGGGTTTGTTATGTACAATATCATGTCATCTGCAAACAGTGACAGTTTGACTGCTTCCTTACTCATCTTGATGCCTTTAATTTCTTTGTGTTGTCCAACTGCAGTGGCTAAGACTATGTTTAATAAAAGCGTGGAGAGTGGGCATCCTTGTCTTGTTCCCGATCTTAACGGAAAAGCTTTCAGCTTCTCCGTGTTAGGTATAATGTTGGCTGTGGGTTTGTCATATATGGCCATTATTATGTTGAGGCCTTTGCCCTCTATGCCCATTTTGTTGAGAGTTTTTATCATGAATGGATGTTGAATTTTATCAAAAGCTTTTTCAGCATCTATGGAGATGATCACGTGATTTTTGTCCTTCTTTTGTTGATGTCGTGGATGATGTTGATGGATTTTCGAATGTTGTACCATCCTTGCATCCCTGAGATGAATCCCACTTGATCATGGATAAAACTCTTGATGTATTTTTGAATTTGGTTTGCTAACATTTTGTTGAGTATTTTTGCATCTATGTTCATCAGGGATATTGGTCTGGAATTTTCTTATTTGGTGGTGTCTTTACCTGGCTTTGGTATTAGAGTGATGCTGGCTTCATAAAATGAGTTTGGGAGTATTCCCTCCTCTTCTATTTTTTGGAAAACTTTTAGGAGAATGGGTATTATGTCTTCTCAAAATATCTGATAAAACTCAGTAGTGAATCCTTCTGGTCCAGGGGTTTTCTTCTTGGGTAGTTTTTTGATTATTGATTCAATTTCATTGCTGGTAATTGGTCTGTTTAGATTTTCCTTTTATTGCTTGGTCAGCCTTGGGAGGTTGTATTTTTCTAGAAAATTTTCCATTTCTTCTAGGCTATCCAGTTTACTAGCACATAGATTTTCATAGTATTCTCTAATAATTCTTTGTATTTCTGTGGTGTCCGTAGTGATTTTTCCTTTCTCATTTCTGATTCTGTTTATGTATGTAGATTCACTTTTTCTCTTAATAATTCTGGCTAGAGGTTTTTTCAAATCCCAATTGTTTATTACTGATAGGAAAGCAATTGACTTTTGTATAATAATCTTGTATAATGTGGCTTTGCTATTATTGCTTATTCTAATAGTTTTGTTGATCCTTTAGGATTTTCTGCATACACAGTCACGTCATCTTCAAACAAGGTGAATTTTGTTTCTTCCTTCCCAATCTGTATACACTTTTTCTTTTTCTTGTACTATTCACTAGCTAGGATTTCTAATACAATGTTGAATATAAAAGGTGCAAGGGGGATACCCATGCCTTGTTCCTGATCTTTGTAGGGAAGTCTACAGCTTCTCACCATTACATATGATGTTAGCGGCAGGGTTTTTGTAGATATACTTTTTCAAAGTTAGGAAGTTCCCCTCTGTTCCTAATCTGATGAGAGTTTTTATCATGAATGGGTGCTGGATACTTTTTCTGAATCTATTAATATCATATGATTTTTATTCTTTAGTTTGTTGAGGTGATTGATTAGGTTAATTGATTTTCAAATGGTTAATAAGACTTGTATGTCTGGAATAACTCCCACTGGATTGTGATGCATACACACACAAACTTTGATACATGTCTGAATTTGATTTGCTAATATTTTCGGGAAGACTCTTGCATCTATGTTCATGAGAGATACTGGTCTGTAGTTTTCTTTTCTTGTAATTTCTTTGTTTGGTTTAAATATTAGTATCATCCTGGCCTCACAGAATGAATTAGGAAGTATTTATTCTGCTTCTAATTCCCAGAAGAGATTGCAGAGAACCAGCATAATTTCTTCCTTAAGTGTTTGTTAGAATTCACTGTGGACCCATCTCAGTCTGGTATTTTCTGTTTTGGAAGGTTATTGATTACTGTTTCAATATCTTTAATAAATACTGGCCTGGACAGATTATCTATCTCTTGTATAATTTTGGTAGATTTTGTCTTTCAAGGAGTTGGCCCATTTCATCTGGGTTATCAAATGTGTGGGCACAGAGTTGCTCATAATGTTCCTTTGTTAATCATTTTTTATTAAGGCTTTTTTTTTTATCATAGTTCTAGGTTCACAGCCTCCCCTACTATCAACATCCCTCCACCAGAGTAGTACATTTGTTGCAATACATGAACCTACATTAACAAATCATAATCACCGAAGTCCCTAGTTTATATAGCATTCATCTGTGTCGTATATTCTGTAGGTTTGGACAAATGGTATGATGATGTGTGCCCATCATTATTGTATCATATGATGTGTTTTTACTGCCCTAAAAATCCACTATGTACCACCTATTCATCTTCCTCCCTACACCCGCCCCTGTCAACCACTGATCTTTTTATTGTCCATAGTTTCTCCTTTCAGAGAATGTCATGCAGTTGGCGCCATAGCCCTTAGGATGCAGCCCTTTCAGATCAGCTCTTTTCAATAATATATATTTAAAGTTCCCCCATGTTTTTTCAAGCTTGGTACTTCATTTATTTTTAGCACTGAACAATATTCCATTGTCTGGATGTATCAGTTTATTTATCCATTCGCCTACTGAAGGATATCTTTGTTGGTTGCAAGTTTAGTCAATTAAGAATAAAGCTGCTGTAAGCATTCATGCATAGGCTTCTGTGTGGACATAAGTTTTCAACTCCTTTGGTAAACCATTGCGGGATCATATGGTAAAAGTATGTTTAGTTTTGTTAGAAAATGTCAAACTGTCTTCCAAAGTGGCAATACCATTTTACATTCTCATCAGCAATGAGTAAGAGTTTCTGTTGCTCCACATCTCACCAGAACTTGGTGTCAGTGTTTTGGACTTGGGCTATTCTAATAGCTCTGTAGTGGTATCTCTCTGTTGTTTTCATTTGCACTTCTCTGATGGCATATAACTTGAACCATCTTTTCATGTGCTCATTGGCCATTTGTAAATTTCATTGGTGAGGATTCTGCCAAGATCTTTGGCCTATTTTTTAACTGGGTTATTTTTCTTATATTGTTGAAGTTTAAGAGTTCTTTGTATATTTTGGGTAATAGTCATTCTTAGATGTGTTGTTTGCAAGTTTCTTTTCCAAGTCTGTAACTTGTCTTCTTATTCCCTTGACATTGTCTTTTGCAGAATGGAAATTTTTTATTTTAATGAAACCCAGGGTCTCAATTATTTTTTTCATGAATCATGCATTTGGTGCTATTTCTAAAGTCATCACCATACCCAAAGTAATCTAATTGAATAATACTATATTATCTTGTAGGAGTTGCATCGTTTTGTATTTTATTTATGTGTATGATCAATTTTTAATTTTGAAGGGGTTATAAGGTCAGTATCTAGATTCATTTCTTTGCATGTGTATGCTCAGTTGTACAAGCAATATTTGTTGAAAAGACTGTCTTTGCTTCATTATATTTCCTTTGTTCCTTGTGAAAGATCACATGACTATATTTATGTATCTCCCGCTTTGGGCTCTCTGTTGTGTTCCATTGATCTATATCTATATTCTTTCACTATCACACTGTCTTGATTACTGTAGCTTTATATTAAGTCTTCAGATTGGGTACTGTTAGTCCTCCTATTTTCTTCTCCTTCAGTGTTGTGTTGGCTTTATTATCCTTTTAATGTCCATGGGATCAGTAATGATTGGCCCATCTTTTATTTCTGATACTAGTATTTGTGTCTTCTTTTTTCTTAGTTATCCTGGCTAGAGGTTAATAAATTTCACTGATATTTTCAAAGAAGCAGCAGGTTTGGTTGATTTCCTCTATTGCCCTTTATATTTTCAATTTCATTGATTTATGCTCTAGTTTTTATTTTTTGTATGTTTAGTTTAGATTTAACTTTTTCTTCTTTATCTAGTTTCCTTCAGTATATTTTAGATTATTGGTTTTAGATTCTTTTTCTTTTCTAACATATGCATTAAGTGCTATGAGCTGTCCTCCAAGCACTGCTTTCACAGTATCCCACAAATTTTAAGCTGTTGTATTTTCATTTCCATTTAGTTCAAAATTTTTGACTTTGCCTTATATCTCTTCTTTGACCCATGTATTATTTTTCAAGTATGATTTTTAATCTCCATATTTTCAGATATCCTAGCAATCTTTCTGTTTTTTCTTTCTACTATATTTCCATTGTGATATAAGCAAACATTGTATGACTTCTATTATTTTAACTTAAGATATGTTTTATAGCCCAGGATGTGGAATATCTTTTTTAATCCTTTTTGTCAGTTTAAGTAGAACAGGTACTAAAGAAAACAAGGTCACTGATTCAAACAGACATATGCACCCCTGTGATTATCACTGCACTATTTATGATAGCAAAGATATGGAAGCAACCTAAGTGTGCATCAATAGATGAATAGATAAAAAAGATGTGGTACATATAGACAGTGGAGTATTATTCAGCTATAAAAAGAAAAGAAATCCTACCATTTGCAACATGGATGGATCTAGAGGGTATTATGCTCAGTGACAGAAGCCAGGCAGAGAAAGACAAATATCAAATGCCTTCACTCATTTGTGGAGTATAAAAATAAAGCAAAGCTGAAGGAACAAAACAGCAGCATACTCACAGACTCCAAGAAGGGACTAGTTGGGGGAGAGGTTGGGGAGGGTGAGTGAGGAGGGAGAAGGGGATTAAGAGGCACTATAATTCACAATCACCATATAGGTAGGTCACAGGGAAGGCAGGTCACACAGCACAAGTAGTGACTCTATAGCATCTTACTACGCTGATAGATAATGACTGTAATTAAGTGGGTGAGGACTTGAAAATATGGGTGAATGATGAAACCACAGTGTTGTTTATATGAAACCATCTTAAGATTGTGTATCAATGATACTTAAATTAAAAAAATTTTTAAAGAAGAATGGATACTCTGCTGTTGTTAGATGAATTATTTTATAATATCAGTGAGATCCAGTTGGTTACTCATGCTGTTCAGTACAACTACATCCTTACTAATATTTGTCCTTCTGGATTTGTCAATTACTGATAGAGGGTTGTTGACAAGGATTCCAAATATAATAGTGGATTCATCTGTTTCTCCATGCAGTTCTGTTATTTTTTGCATCACATATTTTAATGCTTTGTTGTCAGGGGCATATACATTAAGGATTGTGTGTCTTCTTGGAGAACTGACTCCTTTATTACTTTATGAGATCACCTGTAAGCCAGCTTGAGAAACATTGCTTCTTTTCTGGACACATAACATTAAGCCAAATGGGGCTGCCAATGAAGTGGCATAAGATACATCTCCCATCCTCATGTGACTTGAAAGGTATTTCAAGACATGAAACTAAAAAACAAACTTAATGGAGGAAGGAAGTACCTAATCAAGAAGGTCCCAGAGACATTCAAAGAAAGGAAATCACAAAAGGAAAGGGAGATCTTTCGTGGACCGTAGAGAACATAATAACACATCAACCATGACAGGGCAATAAGCAAAGTCTGCTTAGAGACATTAGTGAATTCATTCTGGTTTCACTAACATTCATAATTTTAAAACATAACTTTAATCTTGAGAGAAACTGAATTTCTGTGTCCCTTTATCCCCCTCACCCTCCCCACCCACCCATCCCAACACCTCCCCCATGGTAACCACCAATCACTTCTCAGTGTCTATGAGTCTATTGGAATACAAAGGGAAAATCTTAAATAGCAATTACCCAAAAAACTCCCAGGAGAAAACCTGCAGTCTTCCTCTGTCCCTTGAGGGTGTAAATCTTTCATGTCTTTGAAATGTAAACACCCCAGGAGATGCCCAAAACACTGCCCACAGAGATTGAAGGAAAAAAAAGAGGGAGGGAAAGTTTGAAATTCCAATTTCTGTAGACAACTCTAGCCTTTTTCAGATACTATTCAGGTTGTATAGGAAACAGGAGGGAAGGGAGTGTGGCTCGGTGACAGGGAGGCAGGGCAGGAGTTTGTAAACCAATCCCAAAAGCGGGATCCAATGCGACGTCATTTCCAGTGATCCCCCACCACACCCCGAGGGGAGACGTGTTCAAAATTCCAGATGTGAGACTTCAGGCTCCTACATGTTTGTGGGATCTTGCAGCACCTGGAGATAGTTCCTTTTGCATAATTGTTAGAGTTTTACGTTAATTCTATTTTCTTTTAGTTTCAAAACTTCAGAAGAACAGACTGGAAGAAAATTGTTAGAAAATGCTTCATGTAAATGTCAAGCTTTGACAGGTGTTACTGGGTTTCTGAGGTAAGCTTCCAAAAGAGGACACAAGAGTTGTACTCATCTATGAAACACATTATTGTTAACACTCATGTTAATTCCAAGGAATTATTGGCTAAGCATGACTCATAACAATCGCCGGGTATCTAAATAAATTGCTTCACAACTTCTCCTTCAAAGAAAACCACAAAACTAACAAATCCCAAATGCAGGAAAGCACACACAAGTGCAGGCAGTTGCAAGATCTTTCCCAGGAACTGCTGCAGAAGTGAGCAGTGCACCTCACTGATGCAATTTGAAGATCAACAACAGGCATATTAAACTGACCACTAGAGTCCTGGAATATATTCTGAGAAAATGCAAAATTTTTCAGCACTAAACTAGAAGAAAATGGATAAGATTTGTCAAAATGAAAAGAAATGAAAAGAGCAGTTATTCTATAGCTCTTGAAATGTTGAAATGTAAACACCCCAGGAGATGCCCAAAACACTGCCCACAGAGATTGAAGGAAAAAAAAGAGGAAGGGAAAGTTTGAAATTCCAATTTCTGTAGACAACTCTAGCCTTTTTCAGATACTATTCAGGTTGTATGGGAAACAGGAGGGAAGGGAGTGTGGCTCGGTGACAGGGAGGCAGTTCTATAAACTAGAACACAAATAGGGCTAAAAAGTTAGTCGGACCCTCCCCATGGCCTAACGAGCTCCCTAATGAGCATGCCAGGCATTTAAGGATACAGAGGGAAGCAAAAGCATCTCGCAGCCTAGGGACCAGGCCAGTGGTGAACTGTCTGCTCTTAGCATCTATCTGTGAAGACAAAGTAGAAATAAAGGAGAAAATGGTAAAAATTACTTGTAAAGTGCTGCGTGAACAACACAGTGGCAATCTATGTCGTACCTTAAGCAAACTCTTTTTCCAGATTACGTGGACTACTTTTTGCTTTTGTACCCTGCATTTCTAAAACCTACAGTGGTTAGTTAAGAATAAGTTAATATCTGTAAACCCCCAACCTTCATCTGTTGAATCAGAATAGTGAGCAAAAGGCATTATAAATGGTAATTGCCTTAAGAATCCCCATTCTTTTGGAGGTTTGAACTTCTTATATTGGATTTTGCCGCCTTCTCCCGTGTGTCCCCTCTACATGTCTGAAAGTAACACACAGCAGCACATGTCCAACTTTAGTGTGTATCATCACCTGGGGATCTTGTCTGATTCTGATCAATAGCTCTGGTCTGTTTCTAACAAGTTCCCCTGAGCGAGGATTCCAGCCAAGGGGACAATCCAGCTCTGAAACTGGCTCAGCTCTTCTTCTCAGACCTGAGCCCTGTCTTCCAGGAAGGGGAGCCCTCCAGGGCAGGGATATATCTTCTCACAGAAGGGTCATGTTTCTTTAATTTACACAAAGGCACAGTGTGGGTTATTTGTGGCTATTATGGCAATTTCACTTTAGAGAGAAGAAAGTAAAAATTTATCTCTTTTGAAAAGAAAAACTTGACCTTTTTAAGAATGAAATTATTTGTATTTATTTAAACCTTAATTTATGATTTGCATTTTTGAACAATAAACATATTTTAATTTACTTCTATTTTACTCCTCTAGCTTTTGCAAAGTTTTCAAAGAACAGCATTAGTAAACTCAAACTCTCAGGGGAGTAGAAAAACAAAAAGTTGTACCTTTCTAACTACCAGCATATTAGATTGTATTTTCATCCCCCAAAAGCAGCTTATTTGCCTAAACATAAATGATATCTTAAAACATTTCTATATTTCACTGTGTTCCTTGATAAGAAATTTAATTAGAAACAGGCTCAATTTGTTTTCTCACCCTGTAACTATATGTGTGTGTGTAGGTTAATGGGGTTTGGGGCACACTACACCAAAGTATGGCATGTTAGAATATTGAGTATTTTAAGCGGGTAGGTCACACTGACCTCTACCACCTTACTGTTTTCCTTGAAACAGGTCATAAAATCCTCGTGTGAGAGTGACCTTCCTATACCCAGAGGAAAGGAGCATTGTTATGCCTGTGGACAAAGATTCCTAACAAACAGGCCTTGCTAAGTTTCCCCCAGTTTACTATAATTACCTCATACTCTTTAACCTATCACATTCCTCCACAACTGTCCACTCTTCATCAAGTCCAGTATAAGAATACAGGTCTCTTTCTTTAGGTCTTCATTTCCTCATTAAGGCTCCCATGTTGTGTAAAACTTACACTAAATGCGTACACATTTCTCCTGTTAATCTGTTCTTGTCAGTTTGATTTTCAAACCCAGCCAAGAACTCCAGCAGGGTCAAAGAAAAAATTTTTTCCTTCCCTATAATGTATATATTCTTCTATTTCAAAAATAATTTAGTATCCATTACAATAAAAGGTAACCACAATAGAATCATAAACTATTAACCTACAAGAGATGAAAACAAAGTAATCAATGAAAAAGAGGTGATTGTTCTATACACCTTGGCTAAAACCAGAACCGGTTTTGAGTAGACCGAGCACATATTCCAGCTCTCCTCCCATCAAACACTACAAATCCTTGGAAAGACTATCTATGTGTGTGCATGGATGTCCATCAGCATGAGCTAGAGAGTCCCTGTGAAGCCTGGGAATTGCCAGGGGTTACAGAGTGTTCTAGACAAGGAGGGGAAGCCCATTTTTAGGTAAGCATTTCTGGTAAACTTTCTAAGGGATCTCAGAAGAAAAGAACATGAAGCTCCAAGTCTCCTGTAATGTGTTATGATTTATTTTCTCATTCAAGCCACTTTGGCTTATTTTCTTTTTTTTAATTGAAGCATAGTTGATGTAATATTATATTAGTTTCAGTCATACAACATAGTGATTTAATAGTTATATGCATCACAAAATGCTTACCAAGATAAGTGTAGTTACTGTCATTATATAAAGATTATTGACTATATTCCCCATGCTGTACCTATTTATTTTATAGTTGGAAGTTTGTCCCTCTTTATCCCCTTCACTTATTTCACTGTAGTCTTTTTCTTAAAGGGGCCACTCCAATTTGTAGAAGCTTCAGGACCCACAAGATTTAGACAACCCTGTATCAGAGACATGAGGAGTGCTACATCCATGGTGCAAGAACGGGTCATTATGAAAAACTACAGAGGTCTTGAAAGTGAAAATTATAATTGTTGTAATTTAAAAATAAGTGAATAGATGGCTTGAAAAGGAAAATGGTTACAGCTGAAGGGTGAATGAGAGAGCAAGAAGGTCCATGAAGGAATTCTTCCATAGCCCATACTGATCAAAATTTATGAGAAAAGTTAAGAGACATGGAAGACAGATCCATCTTATGGCTTTACAGAAGCAAAGAATGGAGTGAATGGAAGTCAGCAACATGTGAAGGAATGATGACTGAGAATTGTCCAGGAACAAGGAAGCACAAATCCTTAGGCAGAAAGGGCCCACTGAATATGAGAGGATAAGTAAAAACAACAACAAAAAAAACACCAGGCATGTAGTAGTGAGACTTCAGTGTACCAAGCCTAAAGTTCCAAAAGTGACTGGTGAAAAAGGAGATTACCCAAAAAGAACCAGAGCCAAATTGACACTTGCCATCTCCTCAATAGCACTGGAGCCAAGAAGATAATGGAACACTATCTTCCAGAAGAGGAGGAAAAACAATGGAATCTAAAATTCTATATCCAGAGAAAATATAGGTCATATGTAAGGGCAAAACAAAGACATTTTTAAGCATCCAAAAGCTCATGAAGTTCACTACCTACATACTTTCTCTAAAAGATGTGTTCCAGCATGAAGAACAATTATTCCAGGAGACAAGATGACATACAAGAAGCAATGGTGAGTTAAAAAACTTAATAGCATGTGTTGCATAAATAAATATTGATGTACTTTTAAAATTAAAATTAATATTCCCAAAGATATCAAAAGAAGAAAGGTTTTGGGGAAGTTCCATGGAATGGTAATAGAACAAAAGTGTGCTTGGGATCCTGTTTTGATAAAGAGACGTAGATACTAACTCCATATGTTCGAAAAAAACAACTTGAAGCACATGCATGGTAACTTTAAGGATAAATTTTAGAAATAGAATGTGTAATTTTTAAATCAGTGAAAGTGGAACAATTGAACAAAGAAAATTAAAACAATCCAATGGGAATCAAGAAATCAGGAAAAGGGAGAAAAATTAAAGGGAAAGTACTGTAAAAAATCCCACACACACACGGAGGCTTCACAACATGCTCCTAAATAACCAATGTATCAATGACCAAATAAAAACAGAGATCAAGTAATATATAGAGACAAATGACAACAATAATTCAACACCACAAAATGTGTGGGACACAGCCAAGGCCGTGCTAAGAGGAAAGTATATTGCAATAAAGGCCACCTCAAGAAAGAAGAACAATCCCATATAAGCAGTCTAAACTCACAATTAATGAAACTAGAAAAAGAACAACAAATGAGGTCCAAAGTCAGTAGAAGGAGGAACATAATAAAGATTAGAGCAGAAATAAATAAAATTGAGAAGAATAAAACAATAGAAAGAATCAATGAAAGCAAGAGCTGGTTCTTCGAGAAAATAAACAAAATAGATAAACCCCAAGCCAGACTTATCAAGAAAAAAAGAGAGTCTACACACATTAACAGAATCAGAAATGAGAGGAAAAATCACTACGGACACCATAGAAATACAAAGAATTATTAGAGAATACTATGAAATATTATATGCTAACAAACTGGATAACCTAGAAGAAATAGACAACTTTCTAGAAAAATACAACCTTCCAAGGCTGACCAAGGAAAAAACAGAAAATCTGAACAGACCAATTACCAGCAATGAAATTGAACTGGTAATCAAAAACCTACCTAAGAACAAAACTCCTGGACCAGATGGTTTCACCACTGAATTTTATCAAATATTTAGTGAAGACCTAATACCCATTCTCCTTAAAGTTTTCCAAAAAATAGAAGAGAAGGGGATACTTCCAAACTCATTCTATGAGGCTAGCACCACTCTAATACCAAAACCAGGCAAAGACACCACAAAAAAAAGAAAATCACAGATCATTATCCCTGGTGAACATAGATGCAAAAATACTCAACAAAATATTAGCAAACTGAATTCAAAAATATATCAAAAAGAATCATCCATCATGATCAAGTAGGATTTATTCCAGGAATGCAAGGGTGCCACACATTTAAAAATTCATCAACATCATCCACCACATCAACAAAAAGGACAAAAACCACATGATCATCTCCATAGATGCTGAAAGAACATTTGACAAAATTCAACATCCATTCATGATAAAAACTCTCAACACAATGGGTATAGAGGGCAAGTACCTCAACATAATAAAGGCCTTATATGACAAACCCACAGCCAACATTATGCTTAACAGAAAGAAGCTGAAAACTTTTCCTTTAAGATCAGGAACAAGACCAGTTTGCCCACTCTCCCCACTTCTATTCAACCTAGTACTGGAGGTCCTAGCCACAGCAATTGGACAACACAAAGAAATAAAAGGCATCCAGATTGGCGAGGAAGAAGTTAAACTGTCCCTGTTTGCAGATGACATCATATTGTACATAAAAATCCCTAAAGAATCCACTCTAAAACTACTAGATCTAATATCTGAATTCAGCAAAATTGCAGGATACAAAATTAATACACAGAAATCTGTGGCATTCCTATACACTAACAATGAACTAGCAGAAAGAGAAATCAGGAGAACAATTTCATTCACAATTGCATCAGTAAGAATAAAATACATAGGAATAAACCTAACCAAGGAAGTGAAAGACCTATACTCTGAAAACTACAAGACACTCATGAGAGAAATTAAAGAAGATACCAATAAATGGAAACACATCCCGTGCTCATGGATAGGAAGAATTAATGTTGTCAAAATGGCCATCCTGCTTAAAACAATCTATAGATTCAATGCAATTCCTATCAAAATACCAACAGCCTTCTTCAATGAACCAGAGAAAATTGTGCTAAAATTCATACAGAACCACAAAAGACCTCAAATAGTCAAAGGAATCCTGAGAAGGAAGAATAAAGCAGGGGGAAATACGCTCCCCAACTTCAAGCTCTACTACAAAGCCACAGTAATCAAGACAATTTGGTACTGGCACAAGAACAGACCCATAGACAAATGGAACAGACCAGAGAGCCCAGATATAAACCCAACCATATATGGTCAGTTAATATATGATAAAGGAGCCATGGACATACAATGGGGAAATGACAGCCTCTTCAACAGCTGGTGTTGACCAAACTGGACAGCTACATGCAAGAGAGTGAAACTGGATTATTGTTTAACCCCATACACAGAAGTAAACTCAAAATGGATTAAAGACTTGAATGTAAGTCATGAAAGTATAAAACTGTTAGAAGACAACATAGGCAAACATCTCCTGAATTTAAGTATGAGCAACTTCTTCCTGAACCCATCTCCTCGAGAAAGGGAAACAAAAGCAAAAATGAACTCAAGGGACTACATCAAACTAAAAGTTTTGTATGGCAAAGGACATCATCAACAAAACAAAAAGGCATCCTACACTATGGGACAATATATTTGTAAATGACATTTCCGACAAGGGGTTAACATCCAAAATATGTAAAGAACTTACACACCTCAACACCCAAAAAGCAAATAACCTGATTAACAAATGGTCAGAGGATATGAAGAGACAGTTCTCCAAAGAAGAAATTCAGATGGCCAACAGACACATGAGAAGATGTTCCACATCACTAATCATCACGGAAGTGCAAATTAAAACCACAATGAGATATCACCTTACACCAGTAAGGATGGCCAGCATCAAAAAGACTAAGAACAACAAATGCTAGCAAGGATGCGGAGAAACAGGAACCCTCCTACACTGCTGGTGGGAATATATGCTAGTTCAACCATTGTGGAAAGCAATGTGGAGGTTCCTCAAAAACTAAAAATAGAAATACCATTTGACCTTGGAATCCCACCCCTTGGAATATACACAAAGAATACAACTTCTCAGATTAAAAAAGACATATGCACCCCTATGTTTATCGTAGCTCTTTTTGCAATAGCCAAGCTATGGAAGCAACCTAAGTGTCCATCTGTAGATGAATGGAGAAAGAAGAGGTGGTACATATATACAATGGAATACTATTCAGCCATAAGAAAGAAACAAATCCTACCATTTGCAACAACATGAATGGAGCTGGAGGACATTATGCTCAGTGAAATAAGCCAGGCGGAGAAAGACAAATGCCAAATGATTTCCCTCATTTGTGTAGTATAACAATGAAGCATGACTGAAGGAACAAAATGCAGCAGACTTATAGACTCCAGGAATGAACTAGTGGTTACCAAAGGGGAGGGGTGTGGGAGGACGGGTGGGGAGGGAGGGAAAAGGGGACTGAGGGGTATTATGTTTAGTACACATGGTGTGGGGGATCACAAGGAGAACAGTGTACCACAGAGAAGGGACATAGTGGATCTGTGGCAACTTGCTGCACTGATGGGCAGTGACTGCATTGGGGTATGGGTGGGGACTTTATAATATGGGTAAATGTAGTAGCCACATTGTTTTTTCATGTGAAACCTCCGTAAGACTGTATATCAATCATACCTTAATAAAAAAATTTTTAAAATAAAGGGAAAGTACTGTAAATAAAAAGACTAAAATGAGATGGCAAGATAGGTCTTAACTTGAGTAGTCACAATAATTTTAAACAGGGTACATTGTAAATATAATGTAAATTATAAATGTAAACATGGAATAGAGCGGATGCTGAATGTTAAGTATATGAAAATATTTAAGTATTTAAATACATTTTTGAAACTGCACAGAAAACAGTTATATATAGATATAGGTAAGCATTAAATCTTCAATATAGGAACATTCACTAAACTCTTGAAATGACATATTTGCAGAGAGGAGTAATTGGGACTGATGATGGTAATAACTAAAAGATATTATCAATCTGAGATTTATTTCTTATATAATATTAAATTAGACTAGAAACAAACATGACTGAATGTTAACAGTTGCTAATTCTGAATGGTGTTGAGTATGGGCATTTGTCAAAATTAATCCTTTACTCTTGTGTTTTCTTTCTAGTTCTCCAAAATATTATTTTATGAAAATAGGGAAAGAAATATCAGAGGAAAGGGCAAGCAAGTGGCTTACTACCACAGCTGACTTGGTTTTGACAGCCAAGAAGAAGTCGCATCCTCTCATGAGTGGCAGAAGGGAGAGAAAACAGACAGACGCGTCGGAAGTATAGAGCGCTGGCGGGCATGACAAGCGTGGACACAGCAGCTCGGTGAGGCTGCGGATGTGTGCTTCCATCAGAGGCCACTCCCCAGTGCCCTACAGTGGAAATCATCACTTACCACCCCTAACAAAATATATTCCCAACTTTTCAAAAGAAAGTCAATATTCAAAACTTTTCCTCTAGATTTAATAAGTAGAAATCAATATTAGCTGAAGAACAAGGAAATCTTTCCTATAAGTAATAGCTTCTTATTGACTCTTTTCATTTCATGTCCTGGTGGTGCAATTCCTTGCTGACTTTTCTCTGACTCTTGGTGGTTTACTTGCTACTTTTCAAAAGCAGTGGCCCCTTTGGTGCTTGCAGAAAGAAAACTAAACTGGAGCTTGAGCACCAAGCTGCAGTCTGGGAGCTGAAACACTGATTGAAATCTTTTTTAGCAGAAGTTCAGTAGTGCCTACTCCACTCCTTAAGTGCTAAGAATTGCTATTAAATTTATTTTTTCTTCTCAATCTTAGAATTGATCATAGAGTATAACATATTTTACATTACTGTATGAGTTTACATATGGGCTCATAGATCAGAAGGTAAAATTTATCCTGTGCACAGTTCTGTAGATTTTCTTTTGTTGACTTTTGAAGAGTTGAAGAAAGTACCTAAATGATAAAAAGTTGAACAAAAATCACTGGGGAAAATATGGTTCAGCATTGGAAGGGAACCATCCCTCCATACTTCTGGGTCATAAAACTCAGAAAACCATAGTAAAAATGTTTATTATACTAAGAATACAATTTAGCAAGCTGAGTGACAAAATTTATTGAATAGTGTTCTAATGCTCAGGGTTTGTGCATCTTCTATCAGCAACATAATCCAATGCCCAGTGCAATGTCTGACACACAGGTAGCTAATAACTATTTTTTAATAAATAAACAAGTGAATGAATGAATGAATATAAGATAAAAGGAAAAAGGAAAAAAGATAACTGACCCACACAGCAATGGTGATGGCTGTATCTGCCCTCAATAGCTATAATCACTTTCAAGAATAGGTCTGCACCAGGGAAATAATCAAGAACTGCCCAGCTGTTCTATGGTCAGTAGAAACAACAACAAAAAACCTAAAATAACTCTAAGTTTTTACACTGAAATATTGATCTAGTAAACCACTATTCTTAGAAGTTCAGTCTTAGGTGATCTGTGTCTCCCCAAAACAGATATGCTGAAGTCCTAACCCTTAGGAGCTCAGAATGTAATAACCCTGTATGAAAGTACGATCAAGTTAAAACTGCTTACAGAAGTAGTCAAGTTAAAATGAGGTCTTTTGGTGGGCCCTAGTCCAAAACGGCTGGTGTTCTTATAAAAAGGGGTAATTTAGAAACAAAGATAGACATGAACAGAAGGTAGAATTGATCTGAGGAAAAATGGATTCAAAGTAGGCAGCACAGACTAGAAGTGGCTGGGGGCACTCCACTGAAAGGAGCTGCTGGAAAGACTTTTATAGAGGAGGCAGAAAGAAATCAAGGAAATTCTTTGGTTATAACTTAAGTGGTTGTGTTATTTGGGAAAGCCCACTTGGATGTTTGTGATTGGTTATCCTTAGAATTTCATTTCTTAATCTTGAAGCTTGGGTTGTGGTTTGCTTACATGAGCTACTAATACTTTAAAGCCACTTCAGTCTAATGATCTTGTTTAATTAATTTAACAAGGGTTTTCCATCCAAGTTTTTCAGTAGAGATTAGGAAAAGTTGTTTTGGAACCATCATTTATCAAACATGTATTATATATGATTTTGAAACTGTTTAATGTCTCAATATATAAAGCTACTTTTTAAAATTATGGAACATGTCGAGTCCTGGGATGTTTTAACTCTGAGAATGTACAGGAATTTTGGAATGTTATTTCTTTACTTTATCCAACAAAAACCGGGGTATTCTAGTGAATGCTTGGATATAATGATGAATACAAACAGACCTGATAAACAGCCAGCCTCTGAAGTTTATAGTCATGTAGATATTTAAAAGCAAAACTTTAATAAATGTTCCCTAAATAGGTACACAGGAATAAATAACAGGAAGGTGTGACCCGAATATGGATCTCAGGGAACTGTTTTTCTTAAATATGACTGATTTGAGGTCTGAGAGTAGAAGCTCACTTCACTGAAGAGGAGAAATATTTTGCAGGTAGAAGACGCAATACAGGGAGGCCCAGCAGAGAGTGTGAGGGGCAGAGGGGCAGAGGGGCTGAGAGGAGCCTGCGGCAAGCTCGGGCGGAGGAGGAGAGCAGCTGGCTCAGGCAGCAGCTTCAGGCCTATGCCAACAACTTTGTGTTGTCTTCAGAGTATCTGTAAATCATTAAATAGTTTGATACAAAGGGGGTTAATGCTATCAGATGTTATTTTGAAAAAATCGTTCTGCCTTTTAACTGCTTCCTGGGGCTTTTTGTTGGCCTGGTTGTGCACCAGCCCCTCCTCAGCTGCTTCATTAAAAGAAGTAGATGATGTGCAACAAATGACCCCAGTGAGCACCGGGCGGCAGCAGGGGGCGGTAGCGGAGGAAGGTGAACTGCTTTTCATTTCCCAGAACTTGTGTTATTTCTTTCTAATGAACACAAACGGCCTTTTGAATCTTTTTAAAGATACCATTATGCTCATTTTTGAGGCTTTCCTGCTTGCTCTGTTAACTGCTTCCGTAAGTGTTAGCTCTTTTTATTACATTTCTTTCTTCTTTCATGGTGTGTTTCCTCAAATGTGTAGTGATTTTCTGTTTTGTCTCTGTGCTTTTGAGGATCTTTGTTTGTTTATGGATACAAGCCTGCTGATCAGGACTATGGGGGAGCAGGTGACACTATCCAATAGTATTAGAGAAACTATTTTGGTAGTTTACAGGTAAGTTCATTAGCTTTGGGGGAACTTCCCTGTATCTTGATCCCCAGAACCGACAGTGTTTGCTTTCTCCTTCCTTACAGCAAAGGTCACTGTTGTCTGTTGCTCGATCCAAGCAGAAACTGGTCCATCTGCTCCAAGCATCCTTGCTCCTGAATCACCTGATTGTCCCCGGGGCCTCTCCTTGTAACTTTATTCCTCCAGGACGTGCCCTACACTTTCATAGAAGTTCTCTCTTGCCCCTGTTTTGGAGAAGGTTCCCTCTAGACTTGTTTCTCTACAAATGTGACCCTGTCTGTTTTCCCTCTTTCAAGAATTTCTCAGTTTTAGCTTACTGATGATGGCACTCTTTCTCATTTTCTAATGCATTAATAGGTTACCCAAGTATACTTTTTAAAAGCCTTTCCAAGAAATTTTGATTGATAGTGGAGGTAGAAATCATAACAAACATAATTTAAGTTTTCCTTGATGCTGTAGAAAAAAAATTTAGAGTGTGGATCCTTACGATCGCCATTACAAAGATCAGTGATAGAGGTGGTATGCTCTGCAGGAAGTCAGGTGACTCCAACAAGAAAAAGTTCTGCTGAAAATAACAAGTTCTGTGGAACTATACTGGCATTCCTTTATAATCAAGGTTTCTTTATAACATTGACTTTTCTTTTTATCTCTAGGCTTATATGGTTTATTTAGTGTCTGACTGGAGTTCTAGCAGCACTGGACATTCCATTTCCTGTAGCTATGACATTAACAAATAAAGCCAGTGTTAAAACGCCACAAATGAGTTTTTAAAAATCTTCCTCTGCCCATTATTAGCTCAGAGTTAAAGTCCCTTTTTTTTTAATTGGAGTATTGTTGATATAGAATATTATATTGGTTTCAAGTGTATAATATAGTGATTTGACAGGTATCTACAGTATTAAATGCTCACCCCAAAAGTGTAGTTACCATCTGTCCTCACACAAAGATATTACAATATTATTGACTATACCCTGTGACTAATTTATATTATAATCAGAATTTCGTATCTCTTTATCACCTTCACCTATTTCACCCATCCCTCCCTCACCCCATGGCAACCACCAGTCACTTCCCTGTATCTGTGAGTTACAACATTTAATTAACAATTTCCGTCATAAAACTGTTTATTCCCTGTCGAGATGCTGCAGGATACAGGATCACAATGAAGAACTTGTGTAACTGAGCAGATGCACATTATCGACTGAGAGAGAGGAAAAAAACCTCATTCTAACTGATCAGCCACATACATAATAAAGTCTTTCATGTCATCAAGAATATAATTAATTAATCCTCTTAAAATACATATACTGTACCAGACTGACTCTCTTCCTATATAGCATCTAAAGCATTTTGTCTTGTATTTTTAGCATAAATTAATACCTGCACTCTAGGGAACTATGGTCAGGGTAACCATATAACTTATCATCCAAATAAATACTTTGAGAACAAAAATAGGTGCTGTTAACAATTATTCCCAGAAAACAGCCATAAACTGGGACTGTTTCAGACAAACCAGGATGCATGGTTGCCCTAAACATGACCTACCAGCTTTCAAACATCTTATAACAAGAATATAACATGTTTATTACGTGTTCATTTTTCAGTCCCCTTTCCACCAGCGTAATTAGGTAGATTAATGGAGAGTAAACATTTTTTTGTGCAGGGCCAAATCAGGAAACATGAAAATTTCCTTTCACTTATACTCCTATTGAAACACATGGGGGAATATTTTTGAAATTGGAGTTATCTACTTAAATAAAAGAATGTCTGTCAAATGCGAAAATTAGCCAGAGCTGAGGGCTGCAACATGAAGGCAGCCTTCTTATCTTTCATTCCTTTGTAGTCTTACTAGAGTTTAGAGTTCTTATGCATTATCTCATTGCATCCTTGAAATAAATTCATCACAGTGTTTTTGCATTTCCAATTTACTCAACAAGGAAAACAATATGCAGAGAAGTAAGGATTGTACCCTAGAAAGAAAATATGTATTATCATTGTGCATATTTTCATTAGCTGATTTTTTTTTAGTGGAAATAAGCATTTTTTCATGTCCATTGGTCCTTTGAATACCATTTATTAAAAAGTCCATCTTCTCCCCCATTTATTTGATATGTTGTCTTTATTACATATTAACAAATGCAATTATGCCTGTACCTGGATGTTCTGTTCTGTTCCATTGATCTGCCCATCAATATGTCAATACCAGCCTGTTTTGATTCTAGGGAATTTATACTAATGTTTTAATTTCTTACAGAGCTGTCCCAGCCCCCATCCTCCATCACTTTTTTTAATCCACAGAGTATTTATGGCTTTTCTTACTTGTCCGCTCTTCCAAATGAACTTTTTACCATATCCAGCTCTAGATTAAAAACAAAAACAATAACAAAATGCTACCAGCTTTTTTAATTGGCATTTACTAATCTATAAATTAATTTAGAGGGGATTGACATCCATATGCATGTCTGTCCATTTGTTCAAATATACTTTTGTAGCCTTAAGCTTTTTTTTAAGCTCTTTATTTTGAAATAATTTAAAACTCACAGAAAAGGGGCAAAAATTCTAAAAATAATTTCAGGATGTTTTTCTCTTAGATTCACCAATAACATCATTTGACCACATTGCTTTATCATTACTTCTCTAAATGCACATTTTTTTCTGAATGATTTGAGAGCTAATCGCACACAAGGTATCCCCTTACGTGTAATGCATCAGTGTGAATTTCTTAGGAGCAAGAACATTCTTGTACATAACCACAGTGCAATGATCAATATCAAGAAACTTAGACTGATATATTGTTAGTTAATCTATGGTCCCTATACAAAATTTTCCAATTGTCCCCATAATGTTCTTTATAATGATTTTTTTGTCTTGGTCCAGGATCTAATCCAGGATCACGCATTGTATTTAGTTGTCATGTCTTTTCAGTTTCCTTTAATATGGAGACAGTTCCTTAGACTTACCTTGTCTTTCATTACATTGGCATTTTTTAAGAACACAGCTCAGTTATCTTGTAGATTGTCCCTGAACTTAGGTGTGCCTGATGTCTCTTCAGTTGCTGCATTTTTGGCCAGGAATAGCACAGAAGTACTAGTGTGTCCTTCTCAATTCATGATGCCAGGAGACACAGGGGTCAACACATTTCTTAATGGTTTAGTGGAACCATTTAGTTCCACTGTTTGGTGAACCCTAGTTCACTGAAACCAATTTCCTATTGAAAAGCATTTAGGTGGGTCTCAGTCTTTAAAACTTTATTAAACCATGCCACAATAAATATTCTAGAACATACATATTTGCATGATTGTCTAATTATTTCCTTAGGCTAAATTCCTAGAAGTGAAATCACAGAGTCAAGGGTCAAGGGTGGACTTATTTTTAAAGCCTTCGGAACCAGTGTTGCCAAGTCACTCTCCAGATAGCAGAGCAGGGCCTTACACTCCTGGCAGTGGAGTTTGTGTGTTCCTTTCATCTCACGACCCTGGGAATTAGAATCCTCACCACTTTGATAGGTGAAACGGTATCTCATTGCTTTAAATTGCACTTTGTTGTAGGGTTATTATTTTCTTGTGTGTGGTAGCTATCCATGTTTCTTCTTCATGAATTTTCTGTCCACAATCCTGTCCCATTGTCCTATGCGTGTCATGGCCCTTTTCCCATCACCTTTCTTGGTGGAGGAGGCAGCTGTGGGTATACAGACTGGAGCGGAAGCAGCCCAGTGTGACAAACCCGTCGCTGTGCTGTCTGGTTTGCTGACTGTGGCAGGGGTTTAGGGGGAACTTGGTGCTCACGAGAAGTGAAAGGAAAACAGGTGGAGACACCAGGCTTCCCGTGGAACCACAAAGGCCTGAGTGGAAGGAACTAAACTCTCCATTTCTGCCCTGCTCCTGACCTCACACTTTTTGTGGAAAGGGAGGCTGGGACACTAGGCTGGAGCTTGAGAGAAAGAAGAGGAAATGGTAACAGACACACAGAAGGAGGGTTTGGGTAGATGGGGAACCAGGAGTGCAGTGCGGCAGAAGCTGAGCTTAGAGGCAGTGTCAGGAAGTGCACAGCACACTCCTTGCCCCAGCCCTGCCTCAGGGAAGGCAGTATGCATCTGCTCTGGTGCTGGGAGCTGTGTTTGGGACCCAGGCACTCTCCCTGGTCTCTAGCACCTTACAGCCCAAAAGAGCATTAATGCTTCCCTAAGAACTTGTTTGTTCTTCTCAGGGGCTTCCCTGTGGTCGCTGCTGATCAGGTTGGTACCATCATCATTCTAGTGAGCTACAGCATGCCAGGGACACAGAAAGTTCTCTGGTATAAAGTGACCTCTCTCCTTACAACAACCCCTTAAATAAAGGTTCGTTTTACTCAACTCACTTTTCTGTCAGTTTATCTCCTGGGAAGAATAAGCCTGTCAATCACTCACACTTAAGCCAGCATTGAGACCATTCGATCTTTAAGTTTGACAGATGTCCTCTGAGAAAACATCCTTTTTGTGACGGGGGCTCTTTTACTACCTCCTCTATTTCTTCTATAGTAATTAGTTAATTTAGAATTTCTGTCCCTCATGGCAGGCAGAGGGATTTTTGACTATATTTGGCCCCCACTGGAACTACTGTGGCAGGGAGGCGTGATTTTTACTATACTAATGATGGAGGGGTGTGATTTTTACTATGGTGATGAATTTTGGGGTGAATTTTGGGTCAGTTTCTCCCCTATGTTCGAACTAGCCGGTTTTGGCCGGTCTGTTATCTATAGTCTCACTCTATATCTCATAAGAACAGCTTACATGAAATTTGCAGAATATAAGCAAGCATCTAGCTGAGTATTCCCACTGGGTGAAGTCGTCCTCCTCCTCCCCTGCTCCCATCTGGCTATTTGCCTGCCATAACAGGTCTGGAATCCTAGCTTTGAGATCGTGTCTCCAGCCTTCCTAAAATCTGAGAGACTGCGCATCTCCCATTATTGTTGTGAAGACTGAATGATAAAACTTATATTAAAGCACTTACTACATAATAGTGCTTAGCAAGTATTAGTTTCCTTCTGGGTTCCCTGAGGAAGCAAATGAGTACAGGGGCAGCCATGCTAGATTATGTTGAAGTTTCTGAAATAGATCTGCTTCATTAAAGATATATTCCATTCCTTTTGTCTGGGCATTTAATTTTAAAACCTCAAATGCTTCTTGGAATCTTTTTAGTTATTAAACTCAGAGAGCAAAGGTAATAAGCTTAATGTACAGGACTGGCTATATAAGTCATGGGACCTAATGCAAAAGGAAAATGCAGGGCCCCTTAAAAAAACATCTGCTAAGAATTTCAAGGTGGCAAAAGCAGAGCATTAAGCCATGCATCGGGCCCTTCTAAGTATGCCCATGAAGCCAGCCCTGTCTACACAGAGTACCTCTGATCCTCCTTCTCATCTGTTGGTATGAAGAGTAGACTACAACAGGGCTACCTTGATTCCTCTCTCCATGCCACCCCTAAAAACAAGACACTGGTCAAAAAAACAAGCCACTATACTTATATACCACAGTTGGCCACAACAAAAGGTCCTTTCAGCCAGCAATACAAAATTGCATTAGTAGTGCAGCTACATTACAAATTTATAATTACAAAATTACATTAGCAGTAGAAAAATACATGTTCACTTTAAGGCAAGAATATAGAAAAATGCATGTTCACTTTAAATATTGAAAGACAGAATGTCAATGCCAAAAGGAACCAGACAGAATATCTAATCCAATCCCATTAGGTTTTACTTGGGAAAACTGAGTGCAAGTGGGGTTAACCACCTGCCTAGGGCCATACAGCTGGTTAGTGCTGACAAAAAGACTAGAACCTCTGGTTCCTGAAATCCAGTTTAAATATGCCTTTTAAAAATGTGGCACCACCGTCTTTCCTTTTCATCTCAGAAGAGCTGCAGCAGTCAATCAATTTTCTTCCCCAGTCAGGAACATCCATGACAAAATAAGAATACCAGAAAGGAAATTCAGGAATTGAAGGGAAGAAAGAGGCTTATAACTACATTAAAACAAACTTTCTTTTTAATTATAAAATCTATATGTAATTCAAATCAAAGTGAATGAATTAAAAAGTGACATACCACTCATTTATCCAATCTTACTCCCCAAAAGTTATCACTTTTATCATTTGGGTGGTTATCTATTCTGGTATTTTATACTGGAACACAAATCTCAGTTTAAGTAATCTAGGTAAAGCCTTCTTTTAACTATTACACCCACTGATTAGATAACTGAGTTTTTAAAACATTTTATTACAAGCAAAAAGTGTACCTAAACACTGAAACTAGAGATATGAATTTTCTCAGAGGACTAGCCTTTTTATAAGTAGTGAGATAGTCATTCAATTCTCCATATATGGAAAATAAAACAGATAATCAATACACAACAATATACTTACACTGGAATTTCCTTTGTATTTTGTTTATGTTGATTTGGCCAAATTCTCTTTTCCTTACATTTACTTCTGCTGCAATGTTAACTCATAATGTACTTTGGGGTAAAGAAGGTGTCACACCCTGACATCATTTCTCCCAAAACTTACGTATTTCTGATTTAGTGATTAACTACCTGGTAGTATTTCTTTTCTCAGGCTAATACATATTTTGTTCATTCATTCTTCAATATGGAATTTTTTTTCTTCAGGAATCATTTGGAAATATTCAAGGCTTCAACATATTCTACCCATGTTCTACTTTGAAAATGTAAGACTGTAACAACTTGGGGGAAAAATATTTTGTGCAGTGTTGATTTACACACTAAAAGCTTCATAAATTATATTAATATTTTAACTTTCTGGTGTTGCAAACAAAGATCATTAAAACTATTAAAGCCTTATTTTCTTGGGTTATAGGAGTTACTCGATACTATCTAACATACTGCTCTATAATCTTTACATTTATAATTCTACTGCTAAAATGAGTTATACCTTGACAGAAGAAAATCATTTTTTTCAACTCACCATTACAACACAATTAAAATACTCATGAATAACGCTGTTAGAAACTCCTAATAGATTTCGAACTCTGCTATTCGATTCGATTGCCCAAATTCACAGATTCATTTGGCAAAAACTAAGGTAAATTTTGGTTCCAGTTATGTATCAAGTTTCTCAGCATGCCAAATAAATTAGCCGGGCCAACAGCTTGCTGTTTAAAAGTTAAAACATGCAATCCGCTGCAGCAACCAAGCCTACCTCCTGCCAGTACTTCCAGAGCATCAAGCCAGTGGACCGCTGGGTTGTGCCCTCCTCTCCACCTGTACCAAGCCTCTCCTCCGCCCCGCCCCTTACCTTGGCCCCGCCTCCTGCACGCTGGCGCGCCTTCCGTTCAGCCAATAACCGGAGACGTTTGTGGGAGTTGGCGTTCCCCCGCGGCCAATGCAGGAGATTCTTGCAGTTCCCGTCTCTCCGCCTGGAGCTCGGGCAGGAAGATGGCGGGGACCGCAGAGTTGATGCTGCTGGAGAAGTCCCTAGGGCTGAGTAAAGGGAACAAATACAGCGCTCAGGGCGAGCGCCAGGTGAGGAGCCGAGGCGGCGCGGAGGGGAAGAGGTGGACGGGCGCGGGGCCTGCTCAGCCCAGGCAGGACGGCTGGCCGGCAGAGGCGGGCGGAGGGAGGATGCGGCTCCTCTCCTGCCCACGTGTCCGCCCCGCCGCGTGGGGAGGCCCCTCGGTCTCCCCCTCGGTCTCCCCCTGCGGCCCTAGTTCGCGGGTGGAGGAGGGGACCCTGCTGCGGTTGGGCTCGGCCTAACCCTTTCCTCTTGGGAAACTGTCATTAGCCCATTCTGGGAAAGCGAGGAGGGCCCTCAGAGAGCCCCTAGACCGACCTGGAGGCCCCGCCTTTGCGTTCAGTGACAGCAGTTACTGCAACAGTACCTTTCACGCGGTATTGTACGAGGACTACAAGAAACTGCCAGGCCGCCAGGTAGCACTGTGCTGGGACTGAGGAATACAGCTGTGGGTACGAAGGACGCGCTCCCTCCCCTCAGGAAGCGTGATGTTTTTCGTTGATGGACAAACATTGCTGCTGTTTTAATTACAATAGTGAAAATTGCTACGTGGCAGTGTAGATGGCTGAGAGCACATAATGGATCTTGGCCCAAACTGGGAGACTCAGGGAATGCTTTTCTGAGGTCTTGTTAAAGTTAAGTGTGCAACGTGCAGAGAAGGGGAAATTAGGCGGTATGAGAATTGGTGAGATACGAGAACCCAGATTTCTCAGAACACTTGTTTCATAAGGATCGTTGTATGACGTTGCCGTATACATTTTTTTTTACCCTTTGAGATTTATTTTTCCAGATGACGTTAATTTTTTGTTCTTACTTTTTATGTTACTGATCTGGTCCATGTTAAAATACTGTCTCAAACGCAGTCCTGTTGGTTTTTTTTCCACAGGAAAGTTAAACTGAAGCCCAGGGATAGCAACTTGCCTAAGATGAGTCCACTGATTGGTGGCAGAATACGAATAGGCATTGGAGCCAGAGGCCTGTTGTTGCTTTTTTGTCTGGCTTCATGTTGATTCCTTACCGTCAGCCCCTACTCCCTGTTTTTTAGGGAACATTGCCAAGACATGAGTCTTGTCTTCAGGAAGCTTATCTAGTATGAGAAACAGTCATTGGCATTTAATTTAAAGCAGAACAGAAAAAGTAATTAACGGAGGAAAACATTGTTAAGGAGTGTGGAGGAGAAAGGTAATTCTGAGAATAAGAATGGGTTTGTAAACTTCACAGAAAAGCTAGTATTGAAAGTGTATAAAACCAATAAATTGTGAAAGATTAAGTTTAGGGGAACAAGAAACCAATATGAGGAGTGATGCAGTGCAAAGTAAACCCAAAATTACAGTTTGAGAGCAATTGTGAGGGCTTTAGGGCTCAGAGTGTGGTTTTTATTTTAATTAATTTTTCTTAGTGGAGAGCAGCTATTGAAAATTTCTATTTATGTGTTTGGTAAAAGGGGTGGAGACATAATGAAAAGACAGCCATTTTTTGGCAAACAGCTGACAGCCGTAAGCCAGCAACAAGGTATTTTGTGTCACATTACCAATAATACAGTGGTTCCCCCTTATCAGCAGTTTCACTTTCTAAAGTTATCTGCCATTAACTAATGGGGAAGCAGATCATCCTCCTTCTGACATGTTATTAAAAGGTCAATAGTAGTCTAGGACGACTGTCACAGTGCCTACATCATTCACCTCACTTCATCTCATGCAGGTATTTTATCATTACATTGTCACAAAAAGAAGGATCAGCATAGTACAAAAGATTTTTTTAGAGCAATACCACATTTTCATATATTTTACTGTAAGATGTTGTAGTTCTCTTTTGTATTTGTTATGTTAATCTCTTACTATGCTAATTTATAAGTTAAACTTATCATAGTTATGTATGTATAGGAAAAATTATAGTTTATGTGGGGTTTGGTGCCACTTACAGTTTCAGGCATCCACTGGGAGGGTCTTGGAATGTTACCCCAAGAGTAAGTAGGAGCTACTCTAATTTAAAATGGAAAATATTCCAGAGGTCCAGCAGTAGGAGAAGGGTGCATTAAATTATGGAGCATCAGCACATTGGAAATGTTGAAAGTGATCCCTTTGAAGACCATGGAACCCTAAAACGAATGTGAAAATAGTATGTGTTCCATAACTACAACTGTATGAGATCTGTGTACTTCAGGCTATACAATGGAAAGAGAATGGACATTCAAGCCAGTTGTACTTTATTTAAACCCTGATTTTGTCATTACAAACTGGGTGACCTTGGTTCTTTATAATATATGATGAGATTACTTATCTATTTTATCAGATGTAATGGTTAAATGAGAAGGTAACTGGAAATTTTTTGAGCGGGCATGGTGAGGTTGTGCATAATTTATCTTACAAATCTCTCTAGAATTAAATGTCATCCTTCCACCCCCGCTCAAAGATTGCAAGTTCTTTTCTGTTTTTGTCTTTGTTTTTTTTTTAAGTGTGATACACATCATAAAAGTGTAAAAATATCAGTGAATTGACCCAAAGTGAACATACCCAGGTGTAGAGTCCAACTCTGCAATCCCGTTGAACCTGAGAAGGGTGGGTGGGAGATGCAAGGAAAACACAGAAGTCAAAGTTAGGACGACAGGAGGTCCACTGATCACTGATGGTGGACCAGTGGCGCAGTTTTATTTCAAAGCACAGATTATATACATAGGCTCACTTCTGTGAGCCACCCACAGTGATCTCACTTCCGGGGATCTCACTTCTCCCTCCACATCTCCCCCTTTTTTCTTTACTAAAAACCTCAGGTGGATAGATAAATACAGTAAAGATTATAACAAGCAGAAGGTCTCCCAACACAGCCCATCCCTTCAGCTGCCCTTACTGGGTGGTACAAGTTAGAAACAGGAGAATGAGGGGGCAGCTGCTGTTGGTCAGGTCTCTGTCCACTACCTGAGTCCCAATCTGAGCTGGGCATGGGCAGCGAAGCAGCCATGTGGGCAAGAGACCTCCTCAGAAGTGATGAAGATTCAGGCCTCTGCAAGGTTGGTCAGGGGGTGTAAGGAACTGTGCCCCACCTCTATTGGCCCCCAAGTCCTCTCCTGATGGCCCTCTGCAACTGTGCCTGTCTTAGGTTGTTCCTCCCTTGAGAAATCTTACCCGTCGCTGGCTAACCAACCATTCTCCAGGGCAAAACAGGATGATGTGAGGCATGTGCGTCAGAGAGGAGTAGCATCCCCCAAGAAGGACAGTTCTCTGTCTCCTAGGTTGTTTTATGTCCTCATGGCTTCCACACCCAGTACCTGCCTTGAGGTCCCCTCACCAGCTGGCAGGGCCTTGGCTCTGGTCACATGTCTTGGGGAACCCAGGTGTCTTTTTTAGGGAGGGCCTTTGGCACAAGGCAACTCCATGTATGGGGATTCTAGAAAGGGCTGTGTTTAGAAAGGGAGAAGAAAGGTAACAAAACCAGCAAACAGGAAGAAAGGTGAGAAGATTGGAAAGATCTCAGGGCAAAGCTGGAGATGGAAACTCTTCCCCCTCTTTAATTGAAGCCATAGGTGATGTAGGTTCTGCATGGCATCTTTTCTTGAGGGCTCACCAGCCAACTAATATTGAGCAAAACAAAATGATTATTGCAAACAGCAAAGCAAGCAGATACCAGAAGGGTGTGTTTCAGCATATTGAATGGTTTAAAGCCCTTAAGATGTTCCAGGACTTGTTTTGCCAGGTCTCGGGGGTCAATCATATCTAATCGTGCATTTTGGATGTCTATTATCTCTTGATGAAAGTTATGTAGATTGAAACTAAGGTTTGTGTGTTGCCACACTTCTAGGAGACGGCTGCAAATTTTGTTCCATTCCCATTGGAAACTGTCACGAGGTGCATTGTTAACACAGACGTTTTTATATGCAGCATGACATCGGAGCTGTAACTGCCATTGGAGGGTTTCCACCTCATCGTCTGTGGCTATCACTGTACTTTCCAGGCCGGCAAGTCGGCTGTCTTTACATCAATGGTCTCGAGTTTTTAGAGCTTGAGAGGTGTTATAGGCCAATTGATTGACATATTGGGCAGTGTGTATGGATTGTGAAAGGGCCATAGATGCAGTAACAGCGGTGATGAGACTTGAAATAGCAGCCACTAATCCAGCAATTATGAGTCCAGTAGTTCTCTGGCTCCTGGAGAGCTCATTTTTCATTTCTATAATGGTTTGTGTCCCACGGTTCAGATAGATTGGAGGCCAGAATAATATATGGTGGTTGGGAAAGAACTAAAACGTTTTTTCTTTTGTTCCAGGTGGACACACGTGGTTAGGTTGCAGTCTTTTGGGGCACATGGGTTTTGTGTAGGCCTGAATGCTTTTTGTAGTGCGGCCGCTAAGACTGCACCCTGCATGTAGGAAGATCCCACCCACATCTGTGTAGAGTTTGATAAAGTCAGAAGGAGTTCCCTTCTTTTTATAAGGCTGAATGAGGCCCTGACATGTACTGTTTGCATTTTCATAGGCCAACTGTCCAGCGAGAATATTCCTAGCCTCAGAATCAGGAACTACTCTGGATATTGCCTGCAGTAAATGAGACAAAAATTCCTGAAATGGCTCATCTGGGCCTTGCTGAATGCTACTGAGCTCCTCCTCAGTTTTAGCTCCTGCGGTGGGCAGGCTCCTCCAAGCCTTGCTTCCTCAAATGTTAATTTGCTGATATGCTTGCAAAGTGAACTGAAGCTGATCTATCAAAGCAGAATACTGCCCTTCTTCGTTAGCATATCCAAGCTCATGGGAATGTTATACATTCAATTTCTATCTGCCTGTTGTACACACAAGTCTACAAATTCACTGTTCCATAGCAAATAATCACCTCCAGTGAGACATGCCTTAGCAAGCATCTTCCAGTCATTAGGAGCCAGAGCATAGTACAAAAGTTAAGTGTGCAACGTGCCTAACCTTTTCCTCTTGGAGAGGAAGGGTAAAAGGAGCAGCAGTTGGGCCATATTGAGAGCAGGAATTTTTGAGCTCTTTCAGAGTTTTGAATGGCATAGGATTATGTTGTCTGATAGGATTTCCATCCCCTTGCCGCCTTTCACTGACTGGTAGGCAGAGGGAGTGGAAACCAGATGTGTCCTCACTCCACCTTTGGGCTTCCTGGAAGCTGCGCTGCAAGGCTGAGCAGCAAGCGGGACCGGTAGGTACTTTGGTGGTAACAGAAATGGAATGTCCCTGGTTAGACTGACTGCTGGGGGGCGCGGAGCCGCGGAGAGGTTCCCTGCTTGCAGTCCACGGCTCTGAGGCCTATCAGGACAGAGTGGTAACTGCAGGGGTTTAGGAAACAACACTTTCAATTTTTGAAAAGCGGTCAAAACAGGCCCAGTTTTGGTAGGAGGTTTCAAGGTATTTTAGAGAGCCCTGTGTCACCCTCTTCCTCCATCTCAGAGTCCGAGGAGGTAGATTCCTCCTGCTCACAATATGCATTTTCCTGGTCGCTGTATTGGACGCCATGTTGGACACCATAGGTGCCATGTTGCCCATTTCCAAGGAGCTCATTTTCACATTGCTGTTCCTCTTCTATCAGCTCTTGCTCATACTTGGGAGGCAATAATAGCTCATTGTCTTGGTGATACTCGGGAGGTAATGGCTCACAGTTCACAAGGGCTTGTGGCATTAGCCAAAGCCTCATAAGCAGTGACTGTTTGCTTTGATTGTTCGACTACGCAGCCTTCCTTGGGAAGTCTCAGGCAAACAGGTAACCTTGGGAGATGGGTCCAAACTTCCATTCACTAAATTCCATAAAGCAAATACTTCTATGGGAAAGTTCCAAGGCCCATGAAAGGTGAAACGCTGTTTAAGCTGCAGCCCCACCTTTTGCCAAGTCTGCTCATTTATGGTTACTTCTTCAGGGAACCAGGGGCAGCTATGCTGCACAAAAGTGAGAAAAGATTCTAGCTGCTGACTGACTGCTCACAGTACTGCCGCAGGTGTGTAGCAAGCATATGTACAAAGATTTCTCGGTCCTTAGACCCTGATTGTCCCATGTTTTTTACTCCTGACTTTTATTGCTCCCATACCTCACTCTGGACTCTATTGCCATACCTCAGGGAGTCTCCCCACTTAAGTTTTCTTCACCCCCTTCTCAGGTCCCTGTTTGGGTGCCACCTGCAGAGACCAGCTCCACAAACCAGCTGCACCTGAGAGGGGTGGATGGGAGATGCAAGAAAAACGCAGAAATAGCAAGAAAGACACAGAAACCAAAGTTGGGGTCAGAAGGTCCACTGGCTGCTGGTGGTGGACAAGTGACAAGTTTTATTTCAAAGCACAGCTTATATACAAAGGCTCACTTCCGTGAGCTGCCCACAATGATCTCACTACCGGTGATCTCACATCCGTTGCTCTTACTTCCAGTGATCTCACTTCTGGCCATCTAAACCCAGGTAAACAGGCAGTCAAGGAACGGAACATTGTCAGCACCCCAGAGGACTGCATACTGTTTGCTTTTAATGTATTTTTTAAATGAAGTTATTGGTGATTTTACAGTGGCTTCAGTTGAGTTTGAAGGCAAAAGTGAGAATTCAAGGTGCCAAGCTAATGTGAATGGAAAGTAGGCGAGGAAATAGACAGTGGGAGAGTACCATTCATTAAGCTTAACTTTTTAGAGGTAACCTTTGAATCTATCTGTAAAATGTTCAACTCCCTATATACGTCACAGAGTTCTGTTGATCTAGATGTGAGTATGAAAGTGCCTGCAAAATAAAAATCACTTTACATGTACAAGATACTATTTCATGGCTGAAAAGAACAGCTTTCTTCCCCAAAGAAAATAATCTTTGCATTGGTTTGGTTAGATCTTTTAGGTTGTATACTGGTTATGTCTAACTGGTTAGTCTCCCCAGTGGATGATATTTTCCATTTCCTTTTAAATTTCTCACAGTGCTTCACTTAGTTGTGCATCAAGGACTTTTTAAATTAATTGGCATTTTCTTACAAGTAGTTTCTATAATCTTGCCCTTTGTACTGCTGTTGTAATAGGGGGACATAAAAAGCAATACTTTTCAGATGATTATCTGAAGCCCACGCTTTATTATCAGTGACCCCAATTATATTCTGGAATGTTTTTTAAAATGCGGAATATTGGCCAACAGTGACATCACTCTAAATGACTCCAAAATTGGTGGATATGCAACCTAGGGCAACCAAATCACCATTACAGGCCCGGTCTAGTTAGTACGGCAGCTTATTATGTTAGGGCACAGCACTGAAACCAGCCTGCATCTCATTTTGTAGTTCTGACTATGTAACATTTTTCAGTGTTACTATAATTTTTTCTTATTTTTGTCATTCCAGAAGTCAGGTTTAAGTCTATTCATCTTGCTGAAGTAGGATATGGAGAAATTTGGTTAAAATTAAGGCAGTGTTATTAAGATTTCCTTTTTTCGTCTTGTACATGAACAGTTATAAATTATGTAGAAACACTGATTCTTGTGATGTTATTTCCAGTTTCATGTCATCTGTTACCAAATTGTATATTATGTAACTGCTATTTTCCTGACTTCCATTTGTATGTAATTTAGTGTCTTAGAGTAAAATCCTAGAGTATCTGAAAAACTGTTGAGGGATTTAGCAATTACTTAGAACTTGAAGTCCTGATGCTATTCATTTTTTAAATGTATCTGAAGAACTTTTTTTTCTTTTTAAGATTCCCGTTCTTCAAACAAACAATGGTCCAAGTCTAATAGGATTAACTACTATAGCCACTCATCTAGTCAAGCAAGCCAACAAAGAGTATTTGCTTGGGAGCACCGCAGAAGAAAAAGCAATAGTTCAACAATGGCTAGAATACAGGGTAACTCGGGTAGACGGACAGGCCAGTAAAGATGATGTCCGCACTCTGTTGAAGGTATGGTGACTTCTGTTTGGAGGCTGAAATGCTTAAACTATTAATAGCTGGAATCTGACTCCCCTAAGATCCGGTGGCTGAGGCTATAGGCCTTCTTCACTGTTTCCTTTCGCTGCAGGGTAGTTTATACCTGTTATTACCATCTGTGCCTGGAACAGACTGACCTCTCTGTCAGCTCTCCCCCTTCAGATCTCAGCTCAGATAGCCGTTCTCAGAAACGTCCTTGACTGCCTCTCCCTCAAACAGATGTGGGTCCCTGTTCTATATGCTTTTCCTTCACGCCAAAGCACCTTCTGCTTTTCCTTCATAATACTTCTCATAGCCAATAATTATAACTTTCTTTAAATTTTCTCTTTTTTTAATGCAGTGGCTTAATATTTATTTTCCCAATTTTGCAGTCCTGATTCCCTAAGCAATAAAGTATTTTGTCAAAGGCAGGGGGAATCAGAATCTTTGGGAGTTGTAATTTGAAAAAACTGTCAGATTCACCTGAGAAAGTCTACATTTCCCTCCCTTGAGACATAATGCTTTAAGATTTGTATTTTCTTTCCAAAGAAGTCAAATTAGAATAAAATAATCTACTGATGTAAAATATAAGCCGACTGTGGCTCTAGAGTCACCAAGAATGAAAAACATTTCAAATGAAATTACTTTTGTTAATTATTTATATTTTTAAAAGCAGATTTTTTTCATATTTTTAGAAAAGCTTATAATTTGAGGGAACCTTAGAGATCTTCCAGACAACCACATATCATTGAAAGAATCCCTTCTGTTTCCTAATTTTATTCCCATTATCAGTTAAATTGAGAGTATAAGATGTACAAGAAGATACAGTACTTGAAAGTTGTTCATCTGTCACTCTGGGGAAAATCATTTAAACCATATTCTTGATACCATCAAGAGAACTGATAGAACATAAATTTCAGGTCTTACTCCTTTATAGGTCTGTCATGATCAACTATTCATTTTTAATATCCTTACTGACCCAAACCTCTGGCCCCTGCCATGCTCAGCAGCATGTCCAGAGGGAAGCAAGTATGTCTTCCCACTAAGTAAATGAGATTTCAGACAAATAAGAAGTAAATATAGCTATCTCATAGTTTCCAAAAAAAAGATAAAGTACTTAATTCTGAAATAAACGAACAGGATATCAATGAATTGGATTTGTGAAGTTCAAAAGTTGCATTCATAGATTGGGTATTTGGAACATAGAAGTAATTCCACCAAAACATTGTATCTGGGATATATAAATGTTATCTGAAATTCCAGTTGGGAGAATCTGACTGGAGATAGTACCATTTTATATTTAATGGACAAGGAGCTGGATGATTTGAGTTGCCTTCCTTGCTCTGACATGGTGTGCTCATCTGCATCTATAGTGATGTTCCTGGTACAGTTCTAGGGGCTAGTGAGACAGCTGACCCAGCAGACACAGGCCCTGCACTTACAGAGCTCAGACCAGTGCGGGAGACAGATGTATGGACAGTGGACTGCGGAGTGGTTTTTGGCTATATGAGCAGATGAATAGGGTTGTTTTCTGTTTTGCTTTGCTTTTTACTATTTCATGATAGAATTTTTAATTTAACAGAAGTAAATATTATGGAAATTTAAGAAATGCAAATAAGCAAATAAAAAATTTCAAACATTTGTAGTCCCACTATAAAGAGAGAACTATTAATAACACTTATGTTCAGTCATGAAATAGTAATTGAACCCCTTCTTTTCATATGTACATGTGTGATCTCTTAAAACTGGGCAGGTATTGGGCACTGTAATTTTTGTTGTTTACTGGCAATGTGTTATGAACATTTTTCATGTCCATAAATACACTTATACTATCTTTTTGATAAACTTAATATTCCATCATATAGTTGTACCAGAGTTTAAATTATTTTTTAAAAATTAAATACTTATATATATTCTTTGCCATTTTTTTACTAGGCTATTTATCTTTGTTTTACTTCTTTTTAAAATCCTTGCATTGTATGTTATGAAAAAGTTTAATTCTTACTCTCTAAAGTTCCCTTTCAATACTAAAACCATAATTGTAAATGGCTCATAATTAAGGTAATAATTAATTTCAAAAACACATTCTAAAACATTAATATTCTTTTAGTCTATATGGAAAATATTGTTTATTATATTGCATCTTCAATATTGTTAGAAAGTTTAATAGGAAGAAAAAAGAAAAATCAAATGGAACTCTGTAGGGGGAATATTTTTTGAAGCTTGACAATGGCATCAGAAAGATTTGTAAAAAACATAAAGAATGAATATTAGATCTTAGTTCTATGAATATTTTGAGTGTGTGAAATTCTGTGTTTTGGTAGGAAAAATTTTGACTTATATCACTAATCAAAGAAATATGACCTAACCATAGATTTTTAATCACTTTTTAAATCCTTAGTTATGAAGATTAAAACTTTAAGAGTCTTTTTAACTGAAACTTAGGTATGGATTCCATTTTAAGAATATATACACTGTACAAAGCAATGTTACTGTTTCACACACTCTTATATAAGATATATTTATATTACTATTAAATATTTCAAAGTTGTTTCATTTGAAGACCTTTGGAGAGAAACCATCTCCAACAGATTACTATAGAATTTAAGTGGTAACTCCTAATATAGCAATATATTTTACCCTTCCTACCCAAATTTTATTTTGATTCTTTTGCATTTATCTGTTTACATATGACCACATTCCTTTATGCCATCATCTGTACCACCCCAGAAGCCCCATGCTCATAAACCATTTTGAAAATTACTGTCTTTAAGTGAAGATGTACACAAACTCAAAGAGATTAAATTCAGTTCAGCAGACATTTACTGATTACTGAACCACTATGTGCCAGACATTTGGGATGTGATTTGAGAAAATAAAATGCTGTCTCTACAGTTTAAAGAATTTTACCAGAATAAATGCTTTTGACCACTGGGCAGTGTTTTATAATTAGTCTTAAGGGAAGCCTGTGAGAATATCTGATAGTAGTTCACATAACCTACTTAAAAACTTCTCTCTAAAGGTTATGTGAATCTTTTGTCTCATTTAATTTGAATGTAATTTAACATAAATTTCTGTGCTTTTAAAGTAAAGTACATGCTGATTTTGAGAGGGACCAAAAGTACTCATATAAATATTTTTTTATCTGGATTTTTTTAATCTGGAAACTAATTGGTATTCCTGCTGGTCTAACAGACAATACTTATAATTTATATTTGGACCTCTTAAGATTTTTATTTCAGTTCTTAACATGTACTTAAATTTTTTTTTTTCTTCAAAAGTGCCTATTGGCTATTTGGGGGACTTGGTGCTATTCTTTTTTTTTTTTTTAATGATTTTAAATGAATTCTTTCTTTGTATTAACTTAAATTAATATAACCTTTTAAAAATTGATGGTCATTGTCTGGAGAACAAATGACGGAGAACTTTCTGTAGCTTTAAATGGTGTTTAACACTGGATTCTTTAAGGTGTTGGGAAAACTAGATATCCAATTGCAGAAGAATGAAGTTGGGCCCTTACCGTACATGATATGTAAAAAATTAGCTCAGAATGGATAGAAGTCCTAAATGTAAGACCTAAAACTATGCAACTCTTAGAAGCAAACAGGGAAAAAGAATCGTCATTTGATTTGGCAGTGATTTCTTGGACATGACACCAACGAAAACACAGGCAACAGAAGTAAAATGCATAAATTGGGCTACATCAAAATTTGAAACTTCTGTGCATCAAGGGACATAATACAGTGAACAGGCAACCCTAAATCACTATCAGTTAGTGAAATGTAAATCAAAACCACAAGATACCACCTCACATCCACTAAGTTGGTTACTACCAAAAGGCTACTGTTGGCAAGGATGTGCAGAAATCGGAAACCTTCTGCACTGTTTGTGGGAATGTAAAATGGTACCGTTGCTATGGAGTGCCCTATCGTGATTCCTCAAAAGATTAAAAATAGAATTACCAAATTATCCATTAACTCCATTTAGGGGTACATTGCCAAAAGGATTCAAACTGGTTCTCAAAGAGATATTTGTATACCCAGGTTCATAACTGTACTATTCACAATAGCAAAGAGGTATGAACAACCCGGGTGTCCACTGCTGGATGAATACATAAACAAAATATGGTATATATACAAACAATGGAATATTATTCAGCCTTTAAAAAGAAGAAAATTCTGATACATATTTACAGCCTGGATGAACCTTCAGGGTTTTATGCTAAGTGAAATAAGTTAGTCACAAAAGACAAATACTCTCTGATTTCACTTGTAAATATAGTATCTAAAGTTGTCAAGTTCATAGAAAGAGAAAGCACAGTGGTGGTTACCAGGGCCTGTGGTGAGGGGCAATAGGGAGTTATTTAATAGGTTATGGAGTTTTGGTTTTACATGATGAAAAACTTCTCAAGTTTGGTTACACAATAATGTTACTATTCTTGACACTCACTGAATTATACACTTAAAAATTATTAAGATGGTATATTTTATGTTACATGTATTCTATCACAACTAAGCTTTTTAAATATGTAAGAAATGCAACAATCCAATAAATTACAATTATTTTAAAAGATAGAAATTGTTAAGGGGCTTTTTACATTTTAATGGACAAGGTAAATCTAACGTAAGCATGATTTACAAAATGTTTTCCTCAAAAAACATAAAAATTGGAGTCTTTGAAAAGATCAGAGATGGCATTCTGGTATCATTTTTTAGTATTCTCTTACTTAAAATAATAATGTTTACCCTATTTTTAAAATAAGGTGATTGATATATAATGTGATTTTGAGTAAATCTAAATGTCCAAGATTAAATTTCATAAATGTCAGTATTTTGTTTTCTAATAGCCTTCCAAATGTTTTAATTAAGTCAAATGATATGGCAGTTAACTGTATTATTACTGTTTTTTAAATTAGTATTTTATTTGTTTTTTCTAGGATCTTAATTCATATCTTGAAGATAAAGTCTACCTTACAGGATATAACTTCACCTTGGCAGATATCCTATTATACTATGGACTTCATCGCTTTATAGTAAGTATTTGAGTAGTTATTGGCTATTTTTTTCTATAATGTTCAGAATGATTTTTTGTTGTTTTCTTGAATTTAAATCAAATATGCATTTTCAACTTAATAAATCAAGATGAAAAGAATGTATTTTTTAATGGAAGGTATGGGTATGTTATGCAAATACTCCGTCCATGTATCCATCAAACATAATAGTTTCCTGTTCTTTGATCTACTTAATTCCTGTTCTTGTTTCTGTTCTTTGCAACTACTTCTCTTGCCACTGTTTGGACATCATCATCATCACCTGAACCCCGTCATCACCCACCTTTCCTCTCTACATCTTAATTCCAGTACCCATCTTGTGTGCTTCCTCTTATCCTTAGCTCTCAATCTTTCTCCCTAATCCCATCATTATCTAAAGTAACTGGGTTCCTTCCCTTTTTTTAAATCTTCCCCATATAACCTAGATCCCCTTTTGTGTAACTTCAATTACGTCCTCCTATTAGCATCTTCAGCTTCTTTGCTCCACTCTACATTCACCACCCTTTCCCTGTCAGTCCTCAGCTCTTGGTCTATCCAAAAAATGCTTTCAGTCCTATATCCAGGCAAAGGTTTGTTGGAAAAATCACAAGGCTACAGATTGGTACCACCATAAATTTAACCACTTTCAGCTGAACTCTCATACTTTTGAGCTTTCTTTCCTCCCGGGCATACTTCCAGACCTTTACCGATTTGCTCAAGCCCCACCACTTTTTCCTCCGTTTTTATCTTCAGTCATTATTACAGAGCCTTCCTCCTTCATTCAGCTAGAAAATGGAGCTGAATCCCCTCCTCTTCCAGCCCTACCTACATACACATCCTCATTCATCTTGTCTCCTTTTTCTGGCCTCAGAAAGCATGTCTTGCTTTTTTCCTCAGAGAAATCCTGTCTTGGTTTTTCCCTTGGCTAATCCTTTCATCTGACCTCTTACTTCAACTTCGTCTGTACCTCCTGCCCCCTTTCTGGATCTTGATCCCAGTTTATATTCTTTCACTTTGTCTGGTCAGTCTCTGCTTTAAGTTGTTTCCCATCTTAAATATGTTTACAGTTCTCTGGCACTCACATGCTCTGTGGGTACTGTAAATGTATTATACATATTAACTCATTGAATGCTTAACAGCCCTGTGAGGTAGGTACTATTATCCACATTTTACAGATTAAAGTCACTGAAGTATAGAGAGGTCAAATTACATTGCTTAGGCTACCCAAGAGAATTTTCATTATTTTAGAAAGCTTATGGTAAGTTTGATTATAAATTTTGCTTTTAAGAAGAATGATGATTTGATTTCTCATCCAAACACTTCTGACAATGAAAAGAAGGCTACTAATAATTACATGCTACAACAGAAATAAAATGTGACTAATGTTCCCCATAATTAGAGGGAGCAAGTCAATTTTAAGCAACATGGAAATTGAGGAGCATCATGTCATATTTCTCTTTGTAACTCTTCCAGCTTTTAGCACAGTGCCTTGCTTAGCTAGCTGCTCATTGAGATTGAGAATATTTAGCACTCTCCATCTCTTTATATTTCCATTCTTGGGTTGTGTATCTTTATAGTGAAAGTACAATCTTCAGTTACACACTTCAATATCAGAAAATCTAAAGTAATCATACTTAAATGTGAAGACAGTTTAAGTAGAGCTGAAGTACTATGATCACAGCAGCCTCATTTCATTCCATTCTAGGTTCAAATATTTTAGTAGCTTTTTGAATTGAGAATGGTAACATGGCACAGATTAACTCATTTTAAAATGCAAAAAGCCTCCAAGGTAAAGAGCATTCACTATTAAGATCTCTAAGTATCTTTTTTCTGGTGGCAAACCTGCAGTCGTCCAACCCGGAAGAATCCGGCATTTGGTTTGAGTAAGACTGCTGCTAAGAAGAGCAGGGCTGCCTTATAAAGAGGAGCCAGAGCAATTCATATCTAAAACAACAGCACACTTGCTGATGTCTTTAAAGTATTTAAGTGTGACACTGCTTAATTTTAAAGCTTCGTATTAAGAGAAATATCATCTCTCATCCTACATAAACATATGTGATCCTGTACATGTGATGCCTGTCTTCAGACCAGTGAAGGCCTGTCAGGACCTCCCGGCTTGGTGTAGCATTGAGCTGTCATTAGGAAGGAGAACATTTCTGCCATCTAACTTAAAAAAAAGAAAGATGGCAACAATGAAGTGTATTTACATTTTTCTGTTTTCTGATTTAGGAGGTCATGTGGTAGGGAGAGGAAATATTCTGAGAAAGTGGGAGCTTGTGTGGAATTTCTTTGCCAGCAGAGTAAAGAAGGTCCTAATTCCATAATGAAAAATAGTCACAGCACTGGCTGCAATTATTTAATTACGAGGCTAGGTGCCCTCAAGGGCCTTTGGTTTTTAGGCAGGTTAGAAATGTTTCGCTCAGTGCTGCATGTTAAAACTAGGGTTATGTTAACGTATTTAATGATCTATACCTACTTACAGTTCAGTGGAATGTAGATCCACTTCATATGCAGCCTTTATGATTATGAAGCCTGCTTATTAAGGATATTATGCTTATCTTTTTCAAAACAGAATTGAGTGGAATAATATGTAAATCATTCTGTTAAGCATTGCTTTGGGTTCATAAAATGATTCCATAACCAAAGCATCTCTCCTCCCATGTCCAAGTGTAGGCAAAGTACTTTGGAGAAATAAACATATCCTCAAAGAACAGTCTTCACAGACTAAAACTTATACTGTGACAGAATTGCACTGGGCATCAAATGACATCCCTCTGAGTAAAGTGTAAATACACCCCATTGAGAAAAGAATAATTACTAGGTATTAAATTCAAGCAGAGTTCATATCAGTTACCTGCTCATATTCATCAGACAAGTTCTTACATTTTGTTTGCTTTGGCTGGATATATTTTTTTGCCCTCATGCACTCATTTGTTTGTTCATGTTATTAAATACATAATATATAATCAGTGCAGTGTATGCGATGGCAGTTGGGAACCTTCAAGTCATCAAATAATCCAACTGTATTTTGTTCAGTGTGAGCTCAAGTTTAATTGTGGCTGAGTTATTCTAAGATCTGGTCTATCTTAATTCCCTTTGAGGAATATTACGTTGTTCTTCCTTTGTTAAACTGCCAGCTAGTGTGGCTGTTTTATTAACACACCAGTGACTCATTGCTTTCTTAATGTGATTTCACTAGTAGATATCAGTCCCTATGAACAGACTGTTACCCAAGATTATTAAAATCCTTTGTAGCATCATGTGCTGCTTGACTATAAGATTGCTATCAGTTGAAATGTATTTGTTTTGAAGTTCGGGACACCAGTAAAAGTATGCCGTTTTTTACAGAGGAAAAATAAAAGAAATAGCTACAGAGCAGTTCAGGAGCGTTAGCCATAAAGCATGTCCTCAAGGCAGAGTGGTGCCACTTGGAAAGGGAGCAAACCCGCATTCCACCCTTCTCTGGAATGGGTGGCTTAGAGTGTTTCTCATGTGTCTTCATGGGAAATTAGTGACTGAGAATATTATGTGTTTGGCTTTAAAGTTCAAACTAGGTATAGAGTGCCAGTATAAATGAAAAGGAATGACTAGGCAGAAAGAGCCCAGCATCACTGTAGGCACACTGGCATGTAGGCCAGTAAGAAGCAGGAAACGGTAACTAGAGCAGTTGCATTGTGTTTCCTTTTGTACAAAAAGAAAAAAATTTGGCAACTAGAAAGGGGTGATGGAAGTACAATGTTGTAAGTGAAATAGCTCAGGGGGTCCCATCTGAAAAGTTCTAAAACACTAAGTTTGATGGGGAGGAAATCTGTTTTTTATTTGTACAGTAAGTTCAGAAATAAGATTCTACAAAAAATGTAGCAGAGAGTAAATTAAGGTCAGTCATAATTTTCTCACAGTCAAGGGACAAGTTCCAAAGTTTAAACTGAAGGAGATTAAGTGGTAACCTGATTGTTTTGTAAAAGTTCTGTGTATTTCTGGCAAAATATTCTGAAGGTAAATGAACATTCTCTAAATTTTCTGAGGGAAAATTTACATTATCTAAAATGGAGCATCTAGTTAAAAATTATGGAATAAATTAGGAAGTGTTTGAAGAAGCTTGGGAAGCTCTTGGAATAAAAATTATTTGGTATTCTGGGTCTGCTCAATAACCCTTAAAGACTCTAAATGAAATTTTTAAGTTGGAGAATATTGATTTTCTGTGTGTTGCATTTTTTTGTTGTTGTTACTGTTTTAAATAATAGTCCTGATAGCAGCATATCCTGGTCCTGTATGATAGCAAATGCTGTTCTGAAATATGAACAGTAAACATAATTGCCCTGTTTACCCTGTTTCAAAATTTTGGAGTGAACAACTTAAACATAGATCAAATAAGTATTAGTACTTTATTGTTTGGAAATGCTTTCTTCTCCGTGTATTTTAACTATTCTGAAAAATACCTCACAAAATTCTGTGAACTGCCGCATCCACTGAAGATAGTTTGGCTTTACTGCAAACAGAATTTAGGTCTCTTGTTCATCTGAGCTATACGCCACTGGAAATAGCCCTTCCTCCTTATATTAAGCAATAATCACTTGAAATTAAATGAGTCATAGTTTTTTTGAGTGAAGTTTTTCCCCAGTTTAGTAGAAAGGAAGCAGTAGCCTACATGTATATATATGCCAGCTCTCTATAAATACATATATATTTGAGTTTACAAAGGTAAATAGATGCCAATAAACTGTTTTTTAATGTGTGCTAAAAAAATATTGGACAAAGAGCCATATCTTAGCCTTTTGGAATCTATTCTCTTCTTTCCTCTATCTTCCAATAAAGTAAAAAACTCTTTGAGCCCACAGATCCTGGATTAATGTAAATTTTGCATTTGTTGAAAACTTGAGACTTCCTTAGAAAGCACATCTTGTTTTGAACTGTACAGAAAAGGCATTAGACAAACAGCTCTTCCAAGTGGCTCAGACTTCTACTCCTATCTGAATATGTTGGCTTTTGAGAACTGGGTGGTAGTGGTTCTTGTTTTTTCTTCCAGTTTCTATCTCCTGTTCAGATGATATTAATAGCTGTACTTATGTATTGTCTGTGTTGTGTGTGTGTTTTAATCTCTAGGTTGACCTGACATTTCAAGAAAAGGAGAAATATCTTAATGTGTCTCGCTGGTTTTGTCACATTCAGCATTATCCAGGCATCAGGCAACATTTGTCCAGCGTTGTCTTCATCAAGAACAGACTATATACTAATTCCCACTAGAAGATACCCGTGCTGTACAGAAGAGTGATTAAAAATATTCTAAATGGGAAGTGTATTCAGGACCAGAGGACTAACGTAAATTTATATTCATTCTTTATTTGTTGAAGTGGATAGAATTTTTAAAGTATAAACTTATGTCTGAATGTTTATAATTTGTTCTGTAGTTGAAGTTCTGCAATTTTTTTTTTGGTATCATTAATCTACAATTACAGAAAGAACATTATGTTTACTAGGTTCCCCCCTTCACCAAGTCCCCTCCATATACTCCTTCATAGTCACTGTCCATCTGCGTAGTAAGATGCTGTAAAATCACTACTTGTCTTCTCTGTGTTGCACAGCCCTCCCCATGCCCCCCCATGCACTGTACATGCTAATCGTAATGCCCTCTTTCTTTTACCCCGCCCTTATCCCACCCTTCCCACCCATCGTCCCCAGTCCCTTTCCCTTTGGTAACTATTAGTCCATTCTTGGTTTCTGTGATTCTGCTGCTGTTTTGTTCCTTAAGTTTTCCTTTGTTCTTATCCTCCACATATGAGTGAAATCATTTGGTACTTGTCCTCCGCTTGGCTTATTTCACTGAGCATAATAACCGTCTAGCTCCATCCATGTTGTTGCAAATGGTAGGATCTGTTTTTTTCTTATGGCTGAAGTTTTGCAGTTTTTTATGTAAAAATTCAACAGCAGTCAAAACTTGAGGTGAGATCAAGTTATAAATTACTTTGTTTAGATAAGAAATTTATTTTAATAGAAGTTGCAAATCAGTTGCTTGATCATAAAAATATAGCCCTTTCAGTCGTTGATCTATTTGGCTATTTATTTGATGTTTTTCATATTTTAAAATCCATTTCCACTTATGGATATTTACAGTAGTTTGTTTATTAAGAACTACATAATAAATTGTGCCAAGGATCCAGAAAGGGAAGACAGGTGGGTTTGTTTTCAAATATTTATGTGAGCCAGTAAATGTGGTTGAAAAACTCCTTTGTTTTCTTTCTTTCCTTGTAGTCAGTGTTCACTGAGGTCAAATTAACTGCCGAGCTGCCCCAGCGGCAGGTGGGATAAGATATATTCACTTGGGTTAATGGTTCTGCTGCTGTCGTACTCATGGGAATATGCAGTGGCTAACAAAAAAATGGAAAATCCTGGTAATTTGGGACTTGATGACTACTAGGATTTTGCTAAACTAAAAGCCAACTCATAAAAGGTTGCTATTAAGCACTACATGAAGACACTATTAAAAAATTTATACATTTTCTAACACTTACTGGCTGAGTTAAGTAAGTAATCAACTATTGAGAGCCGAAGAGCTTGTATTTCCAAATAACAAGAAAATTAGAGTCCTTGAGCACGTTACTGTTTCATGGTGTTGACTCTTGGTGCTGATGTGAGTCGAGTGGAAAGAGCAGGCTCAGAACATATATTCAGCCCTTTGGTTGAGTCCTGCTTTTATCACTTAATAGCTGCATGGCCTTAAGCAAATCAGTTAACTGTATTTTCTAAATTTGTAAAAGTAAAAATAAAGTTAACTCTTAAGTTATGAGGGTAAACTGAGGCACTCTCTGTGGAAAAGCCTGTGGCTTTCAGTAAAGGTTTCTCTTTTTGTTTGTAGGAGCCCCTGCCCATTTTTGCCCTTCATTTCCAATTCAAGAGATTTAATAGCCAAGTGTGTGAGTATATCATATCAAGACAGTTCTCACAGGTTTAGATTTCACAATTCATTTTTAATTATATAAAATGGCCTTTTAGTAGAAACTGTAGATTTGTATTTGCATGTTCATGGACTGGCCGGCTCAGGTAACCTTGGGAGTCAGTGTGTGTGCCATAGAGGCAGGTCCAGTCTGTGACTTTCAATACACACTGTCCCCACTAGATGTGCTGCGCATGTTCCGCATCATGTCTCACTGCTGCAGATTACTCCCCCTGATGCTCTTCCCTTCTCCCCTCAACTGCAGAGGGAGGTGAGCAGGACAGACAGGACAGACTTCCCAGCCTTCCCATCCCAATCATTTCATTCCTTCCCTTCAGTGTAGGTTGGCTGTAAGTAAAGGAGGTCACCTGTTTACCTCTTTGACAAATATCACCCTTCCCACTTCTGCCTTGTGAGTCTTAACACTCTGAATCCCCCTATCTGCTAGTCAGTTTACAGAAGTGCACAACGCTGCTTCAACAGACAGTACCTCCTACTGCAGTGTGCCTGGACTTTGTGCTGCTAACTTAGATCTTAAAGGGTAAAGAGATGGCAGAAATACAAAGACCTGGCTCCTGTAGGCAAAGGTTAGGTAATGTTCTCATAATTAAATCAACACATTCCATTTCCTTATACAAATGCTGCTGTTCATCATGGGTCATTTATGTCTGGCACTTACTTCTCTGCCTGAAATGCCCTTTCCTTCTCACTTGATAACCTCTTCAGTATTCAACTTTGTGATGTCCTTCTGAAAGTCAAGTCTGTCACGAGCAACCCCTCTTCCCCATTCCCCTGAACTGACACAGACATCATTGTACTATTTTTGATTATTTGTCTCTTCCACCAGACTGTTAATTCTTTGAGACAGAGACTGTCTTTTCCCTTGCATATCCAACCCTCAAAACAAAGTAGGGCACACAGCAGCAGATACATTGTTGAAAAAATGTAGAATTTTTTAAAGTCTGTTTTGTGTTGACTAAGAAGAATGTGTGAACTACAGTTAAGTATAACTGTATCTAGCAGAAAAAACAAATAACATTAAAGTGAGTTGTTTTTCTCTTGTGTAAAGATAGACAGCCCACAATCGGTATTGGGCATCTAGCTCACATCTTTCTGCTTCTCTATACTGAACAAATTGTTTCCTTTTTCAAGTTCAATTTATGGTGCAAGACAGCTATGGGAGTTACAGATATCAAGTTTGTGATCAAGGCCCAGAATCAAGGAAAAGAGGAAGGACAAAAAGAATCTTCCAACTGAGTCAGTCCACTTGAAGAACCTTTCCCGGAATCCCTATTCAGCGTTATCTATTTACATCTCTTTGGCCATCCCACTGGGAGGGAGGCCAAAATCTGTGCTCTTTCAATGAGGAAGAAGGAAAAAAGGGAGACTAGGTCAGCAGCTAGGTATCTTGTCATATTAAATAGTATTTAACTGAGAAAATACCTTTTGAATGCCACATAATCAACTTGTAAAAAAAAAATTAGTGAATTGTTGGCATTCCATGGATCATCGATTTGCACAGAATTCAAATACAATAGAAGAAATACTTTTCACTGACCTCAATTTTCATGATTCAAGTTATTTTAGGATCCTGCATTATTCAGAGTTACCAGGAAGATCTGTTAATGTACTTCTAACAACAAAAATAGCTGACATTTACTGGGCATGTAGTATGTATCTGGTTACATTCTAAGTGCTCCAAGTGAATTCACTCCTTTATTCTCTTCTTGCAGGTAAGGAAACAGGCACAGATTGGTTAAGGAACTTGCACAAGGTCACACAACCAGTATCAAGAGGCTGGGATTCAGACAAGTGTCTGGCTCAAACTTAACTTGTAACCACTTTACCAGTGTGCCAGTAAAGCTCTGCTTAATCAACTTGAGAAATTAATTTTTACCTAGAGAAAAGCTGCCCTAGGCAGTGGATAAATGTATAGATAACTTCAAGAATAAATGAAATGGTTACACTATGTATACACTAAAACTCCTGACTTGAACTCTAAACAGATAAATTCTGTGATAAGTGAATCATAGCTCAATTAAGCACTTAAAAAAAGTGGAGTCAAATACATCAATCTCACCATAAATTTGTTATGACGCTTTGGATAAGTCACTGCTCATGAAATTGCTTTTATGAAATAGAGGTAAAGATTACTGAGCTCATTGATTTGTTTTCAATGTATAAAACTTACTGGCGTAGTGCTAAATACACAGAATGTGATCAGCGAAGGACAAACCACTGCAGAGGATCGTAAAATCATAACCTGTGATTTTATAAGGTAAATTCTTAAACTAATTGTCTTTTCCCACCTGCTGTCCCTGCACCTGCACAACATGAGCCCATCTGAGAGAAGACAACTTGGCAGAGCATTCTGTGATTTTGGTAAATCACGAATTCATCTTATTACCAGTTTGGTCCTCATTTTTTCAAGCTATGTACTTCTAAAAGATCAGTGAGACTTCTGTAAAAGAAAGTGGGGCCATCTTTGTTCATGCTATTCCTTCTGAAGAGTGAATTCCCCTTCCAACCCATTTTCTTTCTGCAATTCCCAGAAGCACTGATCATTTAACAATCCCTCAAATACGTACTTAGCACCTACTGTGTATCAGAATCTGTGCTGAGCCCCAGAGATAACACAATTACATCCTTGCTCTTATAGTGTACAGTGAACTAATTCCTGAAACTGTGTAAAACATTCTTTGGGAGGCTGCCAGCTATTCAGCACTCTTAGAAAGTAAATAGAAGTAATCAATAACCATTTACCAAGCATCTACTATGTTCCAGACTATACCAGACACTTTACAACATTCACATGAACTCACGTTAATTTAGGAGCTGGGAGAGGCAGATACCCACATGCTCATTAGACCATGGCCAGAGTGATTGGGAGTTGTACAATTTCAGAGTTAGAGGACATAATCTGTCACCATATTATGCAGTGGGGTTGATTAGATTGTCATGGCTAGATACAGGGCTCTGTCTCCATATTCCACATGCAACTTTTGAAAACAAAAAATGTCAAATAGAGAAGGATCATTCTTTAGTCAAGGATCCATGAATTTTCACTAATTGAACACTGGTTTTAAAACAGGAATAATGAAATTGGAGACAATATTAAAAAGCCAGTTGTCTTTAGGCACAGTTATAGCCAAAGCATCCAAGATGTGATGAAGCTTGTGGAGTTTTGTGGTTGTAATCTCTAGCAACAGCTGTTACATTCGGTAAAAAAATAAATAAATAAATAAAAGCTTACCTTCAGGAATGACATAATCATCTCTCCATGACCCAGCTTACTGGTTAAACTCCACCCCGTCCCCATCCAGAGTTACAATAAGATTATTGCCCTAAGGTTTTTAACAAGTATGTGGGTATTCTCATTTTTACTCCCTGTTAAACATAGGTCCTCTGTTGGCTCCACCCACTTGAGCATGAAGCCACAGTTAACCAGCCAGTAATAGGCACATTTGGTGTCCTGCAGGAATGAAGGCAGGAAGGGGAAGATGCCCACTGCAGGTGCACCATATGAGTGATGCTGAAAGTTCTTCCAGAAAAGCTTCAAGATGTGTTGATAAAAATTTAAGCAGACATTGTTAGGAAGAATATAACTATTATAATCAGGTACATGTACATCACAATGAAAGATAAAATATACAATTATTTGACAAGTAGATTAGAATTCTTGTGAAGTATAGTGTTTTCATTTCTAACATTTAACTTCATTCCTTCAAAAAAAAATGCTACATGAAGTTTAATAATCTAGCTTTGGCAGAGATGTGGTGGTTTGATGGATTAGAGCATTTAGCTTTTTACCCCTGAGAGCAATATTTCTTTCTTTATGTAATTATATAATCTGCTCCCACCCATTACCAGGGCACTAAATTTCAAATTCTCCATACACCTAATCAGGCTGCTACATATCTGGCCACCTTAATTTTAGTCGTGATTTATTGAAGCTGAATTACATTCCTAACTTCCTCGGTGAATTTTATTGCAAAAGCATTGGGGAGGAAGTTACCATCATATATCTCTCTTTCTGGGCAGAGCTTTTAGGTACACAAGGGGCTCTATATCCCACTGCTTCATGTCTTGTATGCTGGGTTTATTAACACTGTGAAGCCCAGCTCTAGGGTTGCATACAGGCATATCAGAGATAAGATGGGGAATTTGATTTTGCAATAATGACCATTTGCTGGAGTTCCCATTCCTGCAGGCTCTGCCTTTATTCCCAATACTGCTGGTGAATAAAACTAATTCCAACTGCTCCCTAATCTAGCAAAACTCGTCTTTCACTTACAAGAGAGGCCAAAAGAAGGAAGTCAGGAGAATCTCAGATGTTGGCCATTTTTGCTATTATGTCTCAAGGATTTCTCTTCCCATTATCTTAATTCTTTTAGAAATGTTTACATCTTTTAAACTTTCATTTCTTTGTGGGGAGAGTGAGAGCTTTTGCATCATTTCCAGCCAGATGAGTTACTCTGGTGGCTCATTCGTGCTGTCTCTTCCACTTCAGGGGCTGGGTCCCTCGGGCTAGCCAGCCATATTATGGATCCTGCAGATCCTCACAGATTTGGCTTGCCATTTCTGCTGAGTGTCATCTGTCCTTGCAGTCTTGCAGTGGATGATTTTTGTCCTACCTAACATCATCTGCTTGAAGAATTTGTGCCTCGCAGATCTGTCTATCCAAGTTAAGCTTGAAATACACTAGCCACACAATTAATTTGACAAGGCATAGTGCCAAACAATAAGGCCACACGCTTGCTTTGACCAAGACCACAAACTTCCAGCCATTTGATTACCAATTCCAAAGTTCCTGCGGTGCAGTCCATGAGTTAGTCTATTCATGTAGTGCAGGTTATCCTTCCTCCACTGCCCGACCTTTCCCTGACCTTCTGCAACACACACACACACGCAAGCACACACATCCTTATCTTAAAAGCCCTTAAGATAGTTTTAACCTTCATAGCTTTGCAGTTCCTTACTGTTTCCAGCATTTGCCTTAAACCGTGTCACTTGGATAAAAGAACTCTAGAGGTGGATACATTGTCAGAATTTTGGGGAATGGGTCACAGACACTTCACTCAAACGGTGGTTGTCAGGAGTTAGCATGCATGAGAATCCCCTGAGGCTTCTCAAACCACAGACTGCTGGGCCCCCATTTGAGTTTCTGACTCCAGAGGTCTGATGTGCCCACATGATGAGGGCCACTATACTACATCCGTCTGGAGCTTGGATGACAGCCAAGTATAGAGCAGCTGAATTCATCCAAACACTCATGCTTTTCGTTTTTGCATAGCTGAGTCAAACTTCCAGGTGTGGCCAGTGCGGTGATATGGACCTCCGCATTCCGATCAGTTGGCCCTACCATAGCAGCCTTCAGAAAAGTGCTGAGTGATCTCCAAGTGACATAGCTACACTAGAAGCCTGTCTGGGGGAATAAGCAGGATTTGGTACAAGAAGGTTCGGTACAGGGCTAGAAAGTTGCTGCCATCCAGAAGACGGCTGATGCCACTGCACAGCCTGCTACTCGGCACCTTCACTGTCAGGCCTAGTTGGCCAGATGCAGCTCCAAGTCTTCATGAGATGAATGTGCAATAATATTTACTATCTTACCCCAAAACACCCCCTTAAGCTTGTCCCCTCCTCAGTTTCTTCCATTTAATTTTCTTAACCTTCAAAAATAGTTAGACAAAAGGAGATAAACAGTAATGCCAACAGAAAATGTTTCAGAATAAATTTCATAAACTGGATTGATAAAAAGCAAAATAAATTTAGTAGTCCCCCCTCCCCAGTATGCCTGTCCTTGATGGGCTTACACTAAGGAATGAATTTCAATTTTGTTCTCAAAGTACATGTAATTAAAAACATGTTTTTATTTTCTAATTTTCATAAGATTGAATATGGAGGTAGCAGATTATTTACCCCAAATCAGAACTTTACTTCTACTAAATTAACATTATTTCCATGATTTAGATATCTTAACTCTCAAAAAAAAAATAATTGGAAAAATCCCTTTATAATTCCATGGCTTCAAGTGCCTGATTTTTTTGTTCAAGTGTCTGATATTGAGTCTCTGAAAAATGGTCTTATACAAAGTGCTATGCAGGTAAAAAAAAAGAGCTATTCTTAAAAACACAAGAGAAGCACTTAGGGTGTGATTGCATTTATGTAATATTTTTGAAATGACAACATTTTAGAAATGGAGGATACATTATTTATAGGTTGGGGTTGGGGGCCAGGGCAGGGACTGAGAGCAAGGTAGGTGTGGTTACACTGGGGAATCCTTATGACTTTGGAACTGTTTCATACCCTGACTGTGATGATGGCTGCATGCACTTACACATGATAAAATTGTAGAGATCAAAACACACAAGTAAAAGGGAATATCTGAATAAGATTGGTGGATTGTATCAATATCAATATCCTGGTGGTGGTATTCATATTTGCAAAATGTTACCATTGGAAGGAAATGGTAAAGCCTACAAGGAATTGCTCTGTATTTCTTATAAGTGTATGAGAATCCACAATTATCTCAATAAAAGTTTCACTTTTAAAAAATGTCTCATCAATTCAAAGACAACAAGAGCTAACAAGACCATCAGGGAGATGACACGGAGTCCTCTTTAGCCTCAAAACTGAGATTCCACAGGCCACAGACCAAGGACACAGCAGCTGAAGGTGCAGGGCAGAACAAAGCAACCAACACAGCTCCTGTCTGATTCTCTCCTCATTGTCTGAGCTGTAGTTTAAAGATTTCTGGAAAAGGGGAGAAAAACAGAGTCATGCACTGGCCCTGCCCACCCCAGAGAACATGAGTGGGCAGAATAACGAACAGCTAGAACACCTATCTACAGGCTAAAAGCAACAGAACTGCAGGAAGGTAATTGTATAGTGATGTAATATTGCGCCCTCTGGTAGACACTACCTTCAGTGAGGGAAGGAAAAGGCTGGGCAGTCTAGCTCACTGCTACATCTCAGCCCCTAGCCCCACACTTAGCACACAAAGTGCTCAGTACATACTTGTAAGGTGCATTTGAATGAAAAAATGAAGAGCCTTGCCGAGTTAGTATGGCTTCTCTGTTCCTCCAAATCTCCCTTCCCTGATCTGTCCTCACCCACCACCTGCACTGACATATACACAGGGACCAAGGCTGTTTCTGCCACATCCAAGTTGGGCAGCCATTTAAGCTCTCTATGCCTGAGCCTTCTGTTTTGTAAAATGAGGTAATAACAACTTCAAAGGGCTGCCGTGAGGATTAAATGAGTTAATACATGTAGAGCACCTGCAACATTATGTGGCTTGTCTTAAGTGTGTGTTCAGTTGCAACACAATTCTGACACTGATTACCAGAGTTAGCTAAGACCTCACAGGTGAGGGCACCATACTTCACACAACCCCTCATTTCAGACACCAACCATGAGGCCACCTGCACTTCTGACCAGCTGTCCCCAAATTTGGGGGGCTCAACACTTTACCTCTTTGTGTTTGGTAATTCGCTAGAATGACTCACAAAGTCCAGGAACTGCTGTATTTAGGATTATAGTTTTCTTGTAAAGGATACAAATCAGGACCAGCCAAATAAACAGATTCATGGGGTGAGGTTAGGGAGGGTCCCAAACTAGAAGTTCATGTGCACTCAGTATGCCTCACCCTCTGGGTACATTGATATATGATTACCAACCAGGAACTCACTGGAGCATTGGTGTTCAGTAGGTTCTTGTTGGGGTTCATTACATAGGCAAAGACGATCGTCCGTGTGACTGAACTCTGTCCAACCCCTCTCCTCCCCAGAGGGCGGGCTCATGTTACATGGCTCAAAGCCCCAACTCTCAATCACATGGAGGTTTTCAGGCATGGCCAGTCCCCATCTTGAAACCATCTAGGGGCCCATATAGTCATCCTGTTAGCATCAACTCAGGCCACCATGAATAACAAAGACACCTATCATTTAGGAAATTCCAAGGATTTAGAGGTTATCTTTCAGGAACCAGGGACAAAGTTAGTCAAATTCTTTATTACACAACATAAATAAAGCTTACTGAATTGAACAGGCAGAGAAGGTAAAGAAAGCATTCCAGGAAAGGGATGTCTAAAAATAAAGAGGCAGAAATATATCTGGCACAGTCATAGCACAGTAGAAAGCCCCCTAGCTGATCGGGCTTTGCCATTTTAGAATGCACCAGCCTTGACATTGAAAGACCAGGGCTCTGACCATGGTTCTGCTATCTGGTAACAGTGGTGCTGCCTAGTGGTTGTGTCAGGATCACTGTAAGCCTCTTAAATCCTTTATGTGAAAGTTGGGCATAATATAAACACACAATAAATACACAACTTAGTGGTTTAAAAGAACAAAAATTTATTACGTTTCACAAATTGTGGGTTGACTGGATCCAGGTGTTGGTATGGGCTCCACTGCAGTCCATGGGAATGCATGCAGCTTGCTGATAGCCGGATCAGATCTAAGGAGGCCTCCCTCACACAGCTGGACCTGGTGCCAAACTGCTAGGGTGGCTCAGTACTCACCCACACAGCCTCTCTAATAATGCTTCACACAGCATTTTTCATTGGTCAAAGCAAGTCATAGGGCCAGTCAAGGGGATGGGAAACAAACTCCATCTCTTGATGGGAGGAGCAGCATGTTACATGTGCGTACAAGGAGGGGAGGAACCACTGCAGCCATCTCTGGAGACTACCATATTCCCTGACCCTCAGTTTATTCACCTGAGAATGGGTGTTTTAATGTCTACATCAACTATATTAATGAGAACATTAAGAGACATATGCTATATGGTATATGATAGCATTTTATAAGTTGTAAAGTGCCAAAAGTACAAAATATTACAGTGGTGGGTGATGAAAGCAGATTAGAAAAATGAGAGCAGATTGTACAGGGCTTTAAAAGGAGATACAGGAGGTTATTGTAATAATAATAATAATACAGTTTATTGAGCATTTCCTCTGTACCAGGCACTGTACTAAGTGCTTTACAGGTATCTTCTGTAAATTTTTTATCACAACTTATAAAATGGATATTTTATTGCCATTTTACAGAAAAGGAATTGCAGGAAAATTGGCAGAGCCAGGATTAAACCCAGTTTTGTCTGGTTCCATACTGCACCGAGTTCTTTTATCACTTACCATCAATTGGAAGTTGGGTAGGAGAGAAAGCAGCTACCCCAGAACTCCTAAAACATAATGTTTGGAGGTGGAACCTAGAATCTACATGTTTAATAAACACAATGTGGGAGAAGCATTCACCCTCACTGAACTATAATGAGCCTTCCCAGGATTTTTAGTAAGTCAAAGACACTAAGAAGACAATATTAGAGGAAATTTTGGCTTGCAGGTGCAGAAGAAAACTTGAATAACAAAACTGCCTAGAAGTGGGGAGAATAATAAAGGACTTCAAAAATAATTTAAAATAATTAAATTTTCTAGGGGTTGATTCTAAAGCTACAGAAATCAAAGTAAGACTAGAAAGGTTAGAAGCCAGACTCAACAACTTGCCAAGTTACATTTTATTTATTCCCTGCTAGAAAACCCCAAGTCCATGTTCACCTCACCCAGCTGGCTACCATCATTTCAGGTCTGAGGAGAAATACGTGCCCCCTCTGAGAAATCTTTCCTGGCCTCTTCCCATCCCCAAGTGTTTGAAATGTGTGCGACACTTTTCTCCATCCTATCATTTATAGACGCTGTTATTGTAAATGCTGGTTTATGTTCCTACTTTAGCACTAGACTGCCGGTCCCTTGAGGGTAAGGACTGTGCAGAAACAGAGGAGGGAGAAAGGGAAAGATTGAGATATTCTTAGACTCACTGGATGAACGCAGGAAGTGAAGGGGCCACTGCAAAATCATTGTCTGGACTTTTTAACAGGTATGAAGACTCGTTGATAATACAAAGATGAACTTCATGTCGTTTGCCAATGATGAACTTTATGGATTTTACCAAACAGCAGCAGTTAGATACATGCCAACCCCGTAGCTGCCTCTTCATGAATACAGCAATTCAAAACAGTCTAGCAAACCTGTCCCTTCCATATTTAGGTCTATCTTATCTTAGTCCATATAACAACTTATTGAAATTTTGTAAAAATGCTAAGAACAGATACATTTTTTTCCTCACATGGGAACGAATGACTGAAAGGTGATATGGTCAAGTTCCTTAAACTCTCAGTTTCTTCACTTGTTAGAAATGGTAAAACCGTTCCCGGAGTGGCCATGATGACGAAATGCGGCAATGCACGTCAAAATGCTTTATAGAACATTTATGGCCGGTAATGTAGAGAATAGTTAATATAGATAATATGTTAGCATGTAAGAATAGAAATAGGTTAGCATAAGCATAGCCATCTTAAAGGCCTAGAAGCCATTTTCTGAGTATGTGACTTAGAAAGAAAAACTGGAACTGGGTAAGGCCTTGAAAAACAAGCTAATCATGAGCACCGGGTGGTGGGCAGCTGTGGCCTTTAGTCAGCTAACCTTGGTCAGCTAATCCTACATACCAAGCTTATCGTGCAGAACCTCCCTGACAATTGAGGAGTGGTCTTATCTTGCTCCTGCCTAACCCCAGGATGTATGTCTTGCAAGAATAATGTGCAGCTGTGGAAAATCACTATGAGTTAAGTGTTTTGAAAATGCTATATAAACCCTTGGCTTTGAGTGCTTTGGGTCCTTGTTGAGACCCTGCGTCAGGCTGACTTGGACCCCAGCTAGCTGGCTGAATAAAGACTTTGCTTGAATTTACATCTCTATGCCTGTGTAGTTTGTTCTCTGGAGAGGCCTCGGAAGCCCGGACCCTAACAAGCATTACCAGTATTATTCCAGGACTGTACCCCCTCTAGCCCAGCGTCTCTAAAGCACAATAAATTCCAGCTGGTTTAGGGAGGAATAACAGAGTTCAACTCCAATTTCCAAGCACCTTACTGTTCTGGCAGCATTTGCCCTAATCCAGCATGGCGGTATCGGCTTCTGCAAGTTTACATTCCTGGCTGCGCTACAGGGACCATACCAGAACCGCCCGCTGGGTAGGCTCAACTTCCAGGACACCTTTTGATGACGCCAAACGCGCGCCTGGAAACTGGTCAGAGCCGGTTTGCGCAGGCGCAACCTGCGCGACGCAGCCGCGGTGGGCGAAGTTGGTCGGGATGAATGGTGGAGGGACAGAGACCCCTGTGAGTTATGAGACCTCCCCGAGCGGCGGCGACAAGAAAAGGGACTCGGTTGGGACTGCGGGCTCGCCAGCGCACCTCATTATCAAGGGTACGGAGTGGTAGGGCTCTCCCTCAGGTGGAACCCAGCGTAGCCCCACCTCCCAGACGGCGCCCTCTGACCCGACGCCGCACTCCAGGTCGCCCCGCAGCTGCCTGGCGACCTCACGTTTGCGGGGGTGCAGGAATCGCGGCCGGTTCCCGTCCGTTTCTCTGCGCTAGATGCTTCCCAATAGCAAGCCAACCCTGTCCCTCTACTTCCTCGAAAAATCCGAAGAAGGGAGCCCTGGGGCTCGCCTCCTCTCCTCCTCATGCCCGGGACCCGGGGCCCACAGCTGCTTTGGACTCCCCGCCCTACCGACCTGTCACGCAGAGAGCACCGAGCTTGGGAGTCAGGAAGAGCCTGCTTCCACGTTTAGGTCACTCATGAGTTGCGCGACGTTGGCTCCATTGCTTTACCCACTCTGGGTCTGCAAGGAGTAAACGAGATATGAAAGCGTTTGAAAACACTAAAACGCCATACACCCGTACAGATGTCCATTTGTCCTGTCTGCTTTGTGCTGGGAGAAGGGTGCAACCTGCTTACAACCTGGATTCTCACAGAACCAGAATTAAGTTTGATTACCAAAGCTCACAACAACCCTGTTTCCCGCAGATCGTTGACAGATACTGCACTTTCTCATTGCCATCCACAGTAACCCAGTGCTTACGCTTGTCAGCCCCACAATGCTGTCTGTAGTGTTGAAGCCCTTGTAGGATTCTCGAGTCCTTCAGAACTACCCGGAAAATGGCATTTTTGGGTTGCCGCGTATTTCATTTTATCCTTGTCTGTCAGGATTCTGGGCTGCCCTAACACAGCAGGCTGTGGCAATTTATTTCTAGACTTCAGATTGTCTTTTAAATAAATTAGGAGTGCAGGAGTGTTACATGGGTGTTAGGACTAAATTATAATTGGGTATACATGGAATCTTAGTGAACTAACATTTTTTTTAATTGTAAGAATACATGTAACAAAATTCACCATCTTAACCAGTCTTTAGAGTGACTTTTTGAAGTATATTTGATATGTAATATTGGTTTCAAGTATATAACATAGTGATTCGACATTATTAAATGCTGTAGTTTAATATAAATTATGTAAATAATGTATTCTATTAAATGCCCACCCCAATTTGTGTAGTTACTATCTGTCAACATAGAAAGATGTTATAGAATCCATTAATCTATTGACCTACACTTGGCTGCTTCCATATCTTGGCTACTGTAAATAATGTGGCAATAAACATAGGGGCCCATATATCTTTTCGAATCAGTGATTTTGTTTTTTTCGGGTAAATTCCTAGAAGTGAAATAACCCAGTTATTGTTGTTCCTATTTTTATTTTTTGAGGACCCCCATACTACATTGCATAGTGGCTGGACCAATTTACATTCCACCAACAGTGCAAGAAGGTTCTTAACCATTTTTTAAGGTACAGTTCAGGGGCATGAAGTACATTCACATTGTACACCATTACCACCACCCATTTCTAGAACTTTCTTAGCTTCCCAAACTGAAACTCTACCCTAATTTACCTTCCTTCCCTTTTCCCAGCCCCTAGAAATCTCCATTCTACTTTGTCTCTGACTATAACTACTCTAGGTTCTTCATGTGAGTGAAATCATGCAGTCAGTTTGACCTTTTGTGACTTGCTTGTGTCACTTGGCATAGTGTCCTCAATATGCATCCATGTTGTAGCATGTGTTAGGATTTCCTTCCTCATTAAAGCTAAATAACATTCTGTTGTATATATATACACCACATTGTGTGTATCTTTTCATCTCTGGATGGTCACTGAGGTTGCTTGCACTTTTTGGATATTGTGAGTAATGCTGTCATGAATATGGGTATCCAAATAGGTTTGAGTCCCCGCTTTCCATTCTTTTGGGTATATATCCAGAACTGGAATTGCTGTTCTAATAATAATTATATTTTTAAGTTTTTGAGCATCACCGTACTGTTTTCCATAGTGGCTGCACTATTTTATATTCTTACAGTGTATGAAGGTTCTGACTTCGCCACATCCTCTCCAACAGTTCTTTTTCTCTGTTTTTTTTGGTGGTGGCCCTTCTAATGGGTATGAGGTAGTATTTTGTAGTTTTGATTTGCATTTCCTTCTTGATTATTGATGTCAAACATCTTTTTATGTGCTTATTGGCCATTTGAAAATCTTTGGAGAAATGTTTATTCAAGTCCTTTGTCCTCTTTTAAATCAGGTAATTTGCTCTTTGTTGTTGAGTTGTAGTAGTTCTTTACCCCTTTTCAGATTTCATGATTTGCATGTACTTTCTTCCATTACATTGGAGATATATGTATTTTCACTCTGTTGAGAAGTTTTTGATTTTGATGTATTACTTTTTAAAAAAAAAGATAATTCAGGGGAGTTCTTGAAGTTAATCCAGATTTGAGTCGTAATTGAAAATATGTCTAGAACTTACTTGGATTTTTTTATGAAGCCATTCACTCTTCGTTCTGAAAACCTATTATTTGTTCATCTTGATGACCATCATTTGTGAATAGATACTTGTTGAATTTTATTGCCAGAGTCTCATGAGAAGGAAACACAAATAAATGACTTCATTACTTCTGCCCTGTGTCTTTCAGGGTTTCTGGTCTATGGGTAGGTGTCAGGAGGTGAGGACTCAGAAACAGGAAGGGCTTCCCAGAGATTGGAGTGTCCGATCTGAGTCTTGAAGAATAAAGTGTTAGCAGTTAAGGAAGAGGGCAAAGGTATTTTGACTGTTTGGCACAGCATGAGCAAAGGTATGGAGACCTGAAAGGGCATGGCATGTTGGGGAAAGTACACATACATGGCTCTGAGAGGGGGAGTTTGGTGGAAATCTGACCATAGAGGACTTCTTGGATTCTTAAGGAGATTGGACTTTTTTCTTAAATGGCAGGAAACGATCCAGCAACAACCAGTCTGAGGTCAGGTGGTTAGATTTGTATTTTAAATGGAGAACTCATGTAGCTAACAGTCCATCCTCATCTTGCAGATCATGTAATTTTGAATTTTGAATTTGCCTACTTCCTAAAGGGAGTTTGTAACTCCAAAATCATATTCCCCAAGCAAAGCAGAGAAAATTTTGAGTCTCTCTCTACACTCATATTAGACAAGGCAACACTCTTTTTTGTTACAGATCTCATACTGTAAACAAGTGTCAATCTTGTTTTATATTTAGTGCCATATTTTTTGCATTTTGTATTTTTTTTGTAGGTGATTTTGCCGTTTAAAATGGTCCCCAGGTATAGTACTGAAGTGTCCCCAAGTCCAAGAAGGCTGTGGTATGCCTTACAGAGAAAATATCTGTATTAGAGAAGTTTCTTTCAGGGAAGAGTCAAGTGCTGTTTGCTGTGAGTTTAATGGTAATCAATCAGCAGTCCAGAAAAAGAAGGGAAGTTTAGTCATCTGTATGTGAGGTTGCTCCAGAAAGTGCCCAGGTAACATGTATAGTGTGTGATGAAGTGATGGAAAAGCACTTACGTTTGTGTTTCTTGAGGTGACAACTAATAAAGGAAGTTCAGTGGACAGCATTGTTGTGAAGCCGAAAGCCAAAGAAAATTTTTTTAGAAAGTTCAGTTGTCCAAGGTCAGGAAAATATTAACCCTTCTGGGGCAGTGCTGGCTGGTGCTTTCAAAGATGGTGCAGTGTAAAAAATGTTCAGTTTGCAGGCAAAATAGGTTATGCAAATAAGAAGTCTGTGGAAGAACTTTAAAAATACCTGCTAAGTGTTGTACAAGAAAAAGTGTTATTGGAAGAGCAGATTTTCTACACTAAGACTGGCTTATTTTACAAGGATGTGGGTATGCAACCCTGGTGTTTTGGTTGACAAAAATGTGACCAGATGCTTGCAGGAACCTAACCTTGTATTTCTTGTAGGAACAATAGTTCAGTATTTTCTAATTTAGTGTTCTAAGCAACTTTATAAACTTAAGTACTGCAAATAACAAGAGTTGACTCTGGAGTGCATTACAAAGAGGTGTGACTCAGTCTGTTGAGGTAGTGCAAGTGAGTCAGGAGGGGATGGATTTGAGAAGCAGTGAGGAAGAGTAACATCTGTATGGGGACGCTCATCTGTATGGGGACGCTCATCTGTATGGGGACGCTCATCTGTATGGGGACGCTCATCTGTATGGGGACGCTCATCTGTATGGGGACGCTCTAGGTATTACCAGGAAAAATTTCCGTGCAGTATGCTGTACCTTATGATATAACATTAAAGGCCTTCAAATTCAGGACCAGAGAAAAAAACTTCTTTTACTAGATCATGAGAGATCTGCAGTTTACTGTGTTTGTCCTTATTCTGTAGTCACATAGAGTATTGATCTTGCATTAAAGTGCTTATCTCTGTCTTTTATGTGACTGGATATTTGTCTGACTCTCACTTTAGAGTATGAATTTTCAGAGAACACAGATTACATTTTTGTCTTGTATATCAAACAACAAAAGAATGCTTTGCATCTAGCAGGGTGAGGGTTTGACTTATGTGAAATTCTGTCACTTACATTCACATTATTAAACTTAGAGACTTTGTGATCCCTGGGACTCTTACTAAAAGCTCTGAACCATGATAGTGTGCTTGGTTTGTTAAAATGTTATAACAAAACTAGTTAGGAGCTTAATTTCTAGGATAATGTGTATTTTTTTTCTCCCAAATCTTCACTATCTTAAATTTTGGAGCACAGTTGGGATTTTAGAAGTGATCACTATCCATTTCTAAACAGAGTTGAATTCTCTCTGCAAAAGCTAAGTAAATTCCCATGATATCAGACCACAGAAGCAGGAAAGCTTAATGGTTTCTCAGAGAAAAAAAAATACATGTTAACCCATATAGCCTCTGTGGATAATATAAATAATAGTAATTTGGCCTCTGAGATACTTACTGGAAGAGAGAGATAATTTCAAGATAACATAGTAAGGGCTATGATAGAAGTATATGCCTAGATGCTTTGGGAGCAGAAAGTAGGGGCACTCTCAAACTAGGAGGACGCTGGAGAGAATGAATGAAAATTTCAAGGTGTGATATCTGAGCAATTTTGAAGGAAGAGCAGGGATTAGGTATTTGGGGGAGGGTACCAGGTGGTGACAATAGCAGGAACTATGGCAAGGATGCATGAGGCAGCATGATGTGTTTGGAAAACTGCTGAGATGGTGAGAGGAGGCTGGAGCCAGACCACGGAGGACTTTATGCTGCTTCTAGGAGGCTTGGACGTTAGCCTGTTACAGAGTTGTGTTTCAGAGACACTGCTGTTTGTTGAGATGTGAAAGGAGACTCTTTGCAAAGTAGGTTTTCTTGTCAAATAGGTCCATACATTTCTGCATACTGTAGCTGGCCATCACTTGGGCATCCATGATTCATGTGAATATACTGCAGGCTCCTGGAAGTCTGCGGTAACAAAACCTGTGTAATAGGATTTTAGCCAATGTTTCTCAAGTTTAAGCATAGAGCTTTTTTTTTTTAATGAACTATTATTTTCTTATAGAAATGTTCTGGGTAATGAACCATTGAAGGATTTAAGCTTCTACTTATATTTTTTTACTTAACATACTTCCAAGATGCATCCTAATAAAACTCATTAAAATAGAGAATTGAAATTTGCCCCATTTTATGTATGTCTACAAAAGTAAAAAATTTCAGGAACAGATCATACCAATAAATGAACATGAATAGTAATGTGCTTATGTGGGGATTTAATTCCTCCAGGAATTTATAATTGTTTCTAAGTAAATAAATAGAATGACTCTACAAAAATGATTAAAATTAAGAACTATTTCCCTTAACTGTGACTTTCCCTGACCTATCAAAAGTATAGAGACTTATAATGAACACTCACCATCCACATTAATAAATATTAAAAGCCTGCTGTGTACCCTGCTCTAATTGTATTGTTCTCCCTCATCTCCAAAGTTAACCGCTGTCTTAAATTTGTTATCCATGCATTTCTTTATAGTGTTATTGCTCCTGTATGTGTCCCCAAAACAAGTGTTTTTTAACATATTTTCTAAGTTTGTATAAGTGGCTTTATACTTCTGAAACTTGCTTTTTTGTAGGATTTATCCATGTTAGTAAATGGAACTCTAGTGTGTTTATTTTTACTTGCAGATTTATAGTAGTCCATGACATATGTTCAGTTTGTTTTCTTTTGACATCACACTCACGCTGTAGTAAACATTTATAAATGACTCTCTTACCTGTGTTAAAGTTTTTCTAGGGCTCTTACCTAAGCATCAAGTTGCTAGGTATACATGTCTTCACCTTTATTAGACATTGCCAAATTACTTTCAAAAGTATTTGTACTAATTTACTAGCAGTGGATGAGATTTCCTGTTAACCTGTAGTCTAAAATAGGTTTTAACCTTCATATGTTCATGGGAAACAGGAAGAGTACAGTAAGCTAGAGATTGTACCACTTAGTGTGGATTAACCTTGAATTTCATTTTGTCTTTATAGACCTTGGAGAAATTCATTCAAGGCTTTTAGATCACAGACCAGTTATTCAAGGTGAAACGCGTTATTTTGTGAAAGAATTTGAAGTGAGTATTTAAAACTTACTTTGTAAAAACTCTGCCCTAATTGTTAGTGTTAATATATGGGAGGGAAAATCTGTAGTTTTAAAATTTCTGATTTCCATTGGTGTGGAATACACAAATTAAAACTTATTAAGAGGCATTGCCATTAATGGAAGGAGGACAAGACAAGGCCGTGGGAGACTTGGGCTCAACTGCAGGTGCCTACTCTGGGCTGTTCAGTGTCTGTCGATCTCAGTTTTTTGTTTTTTGCTTTCATTTTTAAAATGAGATATGGTAAAAAAAAGATTTTAAAGAGTGATGGGCCTATTTTCTGTATCTTTTTTTCTCAGCTGGGGCATCAGCACCCACCCAAAACAGTCAAAGTGAAACATGAGAATCATCCTTGGCTATTTTCTCCCCTTTAGGTTCCACATTCCATGAGCAGTTCTTCTAGATGTTACTCAGAAATCTCTTCCCTTCTGGTTTGTGTGCCTGCTTTATCAACCCAGTCAAACCTGCTGCCAGAGTGCTCTGGCATTATTTCACTTTCAAAACCCTGTGATAATATTTGCTGTCTACAGATGAAGTCTAAGCAGCCTTCACAGTCTGGCCCTTACCTTTCTAACTTTACCATCTACCACCCCACTTTGTATGCTGTGTTCCAGCAATGCTCATGCACCAGCCTGCATCCTCTTGCGTATCACTGTTGTTCTGCAGATGCTTATTGGTTCATTGTGCATTAAACAGTAACTTTCTAAGCTATTGTTGGATAGGTGGCAAATGGTGTTGGACAATTTTGTGATTCTCTGTAAGTTGGGGTCCTATTATGAACTGAGACTCCAACCATTCAGGGAGTGTAAACTTGCCGAAAGGAGAGAATCATTTCATAAGCCTTTTAAAACTACAGAAAGTCTGTGTCATAGAGTACTCAAAACAGGGACAGAGCTGCAGCATTAGATACCATTTCTGGTTTCAACAGACTCAAAAATCTGCATAATGCCTACTTCACAGAGTTGTAAAGGTTAAAGGTGTGTGTGCATGCACAAACATGCATTTATCTGTATGTGTGTGTCTTAGCATGTTATCTGGTCCCTAGGAATAACTAACTGTTAACTGTCTTCATCATTGTAATTGTTGTGGAGTAAGAATAATGTCGGACACACAGAAGTTATCCAGGGACTCTTCCCAATTCCTCAGTGAGAATAGTCTGGGCATGGCATAGCTCGATTCTCTGTTCAGTCTCTCAAGGCTAAAATCACGGTGTTGGCCAGATTTTGTTCTGATTTGGGGCTTGGAGTCCTTTTCCTAATTCACCATGTGGTGGGGCGCGGTTCCTTGCTGCGGTAGAAAGAGGTACCTGTTCCTTGTCTGCTGCGGCCGGGGCTCCTCTCAGCTCCTCCAGGCCGCTTGCATGTCTTGCCTGGTGGCCCCTTCCTTCTCAGAGCCTTGCATGGAGTCTCCCTCCTGCGGAATCTCTCCCGTGCTTGCCAAGAAGCGCACACTCCCTGTTCAGGACTCACTTGATTATCAAGTCAGGCCCACTCAGGATAGTCTCCCTTTCTTAAAGTCAACTGATGGGACCTTAATATATTTACACCTAGGTTAGAGTTTGAGTAGCTGAGAGAAGGTGTGTGTACACTAGGGGTAGGGGTGCCAAGGACCATCTGAGAATTCTGTCTACCAAAAGCTCTTAAAACTACCTGGTATTTTTCGTGTTATTTACCTGCTTATTGCCTTTCTTCCGTCATTAGAATATAGGCAACATGAGAGTAGGGACTTATCTTTCTTACTCTCTGTTGTATTAAAAATGCCTAGACCGATGTCTCATGCATTGTAGATGCTTACTATGATTCAAAAGAACATGTCGCAGAGCTTAACTAAACCTTGGGTTTTCTGACACCCAGTGATGTCATCTTTTTCATAAGTCATCTTTTTTGCCAGTATGCTTAGTCTGAATTACTAACTAGTTTTTATTTTTAAAAACTGTAAATACTTCTTTAAAGACCTACTTTATATTAAAAGAAGCATAAATTTATGGAATTAAGATGGATTCTCTAATATAATCTCCTAACTTTGTGGAAACTAAGCCCAGAAATGGAAAGCAATGTGTGAAAAGTTGTACTGCTAATTAGTGTCTGAATTATCTTTAGAACACAAGTGTCATCATACTTACCTCAGTATTCTTTAAGTAATGTAGGTGATTGCTGTGAAAGTGCCATCCAAGGGAAACTGAGTCTTGAATGGAAGATGAAAGAGTTACATTAATGCTATTGAGTGTGTTCCGTTCAGGATCTGACTTTCTGTTGGAGCCAGCACAGCTTTTAACTGGGGTACATTTGCCTGGACAAGATGTGCATATAGTTAAGGGGAGAGGAATTGCCTGCAGTCCACATTGTTAGAGCTTCCACAATCCTTGTGGAGAGGAGGCTTGTGTTGAAGACTAAAAAGAAGAGAAACCTTGGACATGTCTGGGATCAAACTCTGGTTACTAGCTATGATTACTTGTTTTACTAAGGCTTAGTTTCTTCATTTTAAAAATGAGAGCAGTAATACATACTGTAGACTTTTTGTGAGGAATAAATGATAACATCATTTAAAAAATCCCGAGTGTTTAGGTGTCAGACAAATATTGCTAACTGTTATTCACAGGAAGGTAGTAGCACTACAATCAAATGAAAATGTATTAATTCAGAATTTGCAATATTTTGAATAAGTTTGGGTTTCAATTTTTAATATCTTTAGGGAAAATAAGGATTTGCTCAGCAAGTTATATAAGTGTCAGGAAAATATTTACTAAAGAATAAAATTTTCACACTGAGTATGACAGGTAAGGCTTATTTTGTATATGTCTTGAGCATTTACTTTCTGTGAGACATAATGTCAGGAACTAATGGAATATTGGTGAATAAAACAGAATAAGACAGACACAGACCCACTCTTCGTGAAGCAAGCCTTCCCATATCATCATTGAAGAATGGTCTCTGAAGGGCTCAAAAATATTTTGTCAGCTAAGTTAAGTTGTTACCTTTGACTAAATGTAATATTACTCCTTTTCCTGGAAAGTGCTTGATCCAGTCTTTGCACAGTAACCTCCCCAGCTGCGTTTCCTGAGGGTTTAGTGGAACGCAGAAACTTTCATGTGCATCACGTTCACCTCCTTTTTATATATTATATTCTAACATTCACCCTCCAATTAGAAGAGAAAAGCTGAAAGCATTTTAGAGACTTTAGATTTGGATAGATATCCGCATTATTTACAATTCTTTTCTCTCTTGGTCCAAACAGTAACATCCTGTTAATAGCAAAGGTAGTCTTTGCCCAAAATTGCTGCTTGGACCTAGAGGAATGGCGAAGCAGAGTTAGCAGTACTTCCGAGACGTTTCCGCTTCTCTACACAGTTCAGATGTAGTTCACTTGAAGAAAAACTGGCTGGTATTTAAAATTAAAGTTGTTAATAACTTACATATCTAAAAAAGTTAATGCACATGGCAGTGATCATTCTTTCCTTTTACAGTTTTATTTCTAGGAGAAGGGAATAAGTGCCACATGGTGGCAGCGTTACTTAAATTATTGAAGTTCTATTTTATGCTCTCCTATTGTGTTTGTTAGTATTTCCAGACAGTTGACTATCTTTCTCCCAATTTTATGCAAGTCTTTTACTTCCTTGATTCCACTGAGTATTATTCACAGAGATCCCAGTGGAGCCCTCTCAGTGAGCATCAGTCTGGTCGTGTCGGTGGGTAGAGGCGTTGTCTTCTGCACCAGTATCTTTCTAGCCAGACAGCAGGTGTCAGGCCTCTCTCGTGTGGAACAGAGGAGAGACCCATGCATGCAGCAGTTATGAAGTGCTGATGGGGTATGGGGTCCTGTACCAATTGCTTATTTCATTTTTAGCAGATTTTATTCTTTGAGTGCTTTAGTAAGTAGTTATTGAGTATCTAGGTATGTCAGTAAAGAATGTGTTTAGTTACTAGTAACACATAACTTAAAAATAGTGGCTTTAGCAAATGCTTATTTTTCTCTTACAATACCCAGAGCCTGCCTAGCTGCTGATATGATGGCTCTATGATGTCAGCTTTTTCTTCCAACATTTCCTTTCACCACCCTGATGTGTTGCTCATGTCCTTATACTTACAAGGTGGCTTTGGGAACTCCCACCAGAACATCTGCATTTCATGTAGTAAAAAGGAAGGCAGGTAGGAAACTGCAGCACTCTTACAGGCACATTTACCACTCCAAATAATATTTGGGTGTTGGTAGGAAGAAAGAAGAGGAGAACAGATCCAGACCTATCACACTGGGTATGTAAGATAAGTAAGGAGCAGTCCTGCCTCCAGAAATTTAGTAAGGAGAAGAAAGACATATAAACAAATAACTTTAATAACAGAATTATATGATAAAGTAAGCACAAAGTACTTGAGATCTCAAGAAGAAACAACTCTCTAACAGAGATTGGAAGAACATGTTCATAGAGGGAATGAAGTTTGATCTGAGAAATAAAAATAGATGTTAGCCAGAAGGAAAAAAATTGAAGAAATGATGATTAAAATTAGAGGTTAAAGAAAATGTATTCAAGTAAGTATATAGTAACTATAGGAGTTGGGAGGGGTTGTGTTGATTAGTTTGAATGTGGATTGAATTGATTAAGACAAAAATCCTGTAAAATATAGGAGAGACTAGAATGTCACTTGGTATCCTGCTCCCAAATTTTTACTTAGGTTATTAGAGTAACTGTCAGATTATTAAATGTCAGGATAAAGTCTCCATATATATATATATATATACAATATGGTTTTAAATTTTGTGAGACTCCAGTTTTGTGATTGAAAGAAAATTTTAAGTTATTATATCAGTCTCTTGTTCCCTTTCTAATGTATCAGATTACATCTCTAATGTAAAATTATAGAAACTGTTCTAATATTATTAATGTTAACATTTTAAAGTGTTTATTGCCAGCCACTGTTTTAAGGATGTTACTTGAGCACTTGCTATAATTTCAACCTAAGAAAAATTAACTGCACATGCAATTTTATGGGGTGTTACACATCAGAAACCAAGCCTCTGTAGTGTTGAGCTGTGTTCTGAGAATTTTCACTCCAGAAATACTATACAAATGAACATGTTAGTTTATAGTCTTCCTTTTGTATTGTGTTAACAGTATGCCTTAGTCAAAAATACCAGTATTAAAACAAGCACATGCCAGATGGTACATTTAAGGGCAGAGACTGTTTTTAACACTCTGTCTTGTGTAACATGCTCACTGGGCCTGTTTGTTGTTTAAGTTAATTATTGTTAGTAATAAGCTCCTAGAGAGGTGGGGCTACAAATTCACTTACTGCAACCTGTGACTACCAATTAATTGCCTGCTAAAAGAAGTAATCCTTTAAATAAATGGTTTTTTAACTTTAGTAGGTCATGGACTCGTTAGAGAATTCCCCCCCAACCCCAGAAAAATGCATAGAGGACATGTATATTCAATTTGAGTACAAATTCAAAGGGTATTCTGGAACCCCAAAGCCTACCCGTGGACCCCAGAGTAAGACCTGTACTCCGAGTGGAGCTGCAGGACCCCTCCTCTGTTCTTCCTTGTCTTTGTATTTGAATTGAGAGACCATTCTTTTGCATCTTAAAGAAGTTAATCTACCATAAAAAATGAAATAATCTCCCCTAGTCTTGATTCTTCCAAATTCTAATGTCATCTGGGAAAGATGGCGGCAGCTGTGACACAATTTTTTTGTTTTTTGTTTTTCTTCCTAAATTTGTCTATTAAACCAGAGCAACTAGGAAAGCAAAACCAAGCAACATATATAATAAAATTAGAGGAGAAGGTATACTCCAGTACCAAATAACCACATCATCAACAGCTGAAAGGCTTTTGTGGCATCAGAAACTGCAGGGAGAAGTGGGGGAAAGAAGAGGGTCTTGTGAAGCCTTAAGAGCTTGAAAAATCTCAAATTACCATCAAGTGTTTTTGGAAAGCTTGAAGGACCCTTCTGAGAGCAGCAGCAGGACGCAGGGAGGGGTCTTCACAGGCTCCAGTTCATGAGTGAGTGCTAGCAGGTAACAGGAAAGGCTAACGGTGCTGAAGCAGTATGTGAGTTTGAAACCTACACACAAACTCCCCCTCTGGAATAAGGCCCTGCACAGTGGAGAAACTGTAGGAAATTGAACACTTTGTGAACAGCAAAAAAAAGAGAGTTCTAGAACTTTGAAATTAGAAAGACTGGCCCGACCACTCCTCCCTTCTAAAAACAGGAAACCCCATTATAATTCAGCAGGAGTCAAACCCACACAAATTAGAGGATAAAGAGCAAAATAATGTCCTTTAATGTAGTGAGTGTAAGAAAGTGTGACCACAAAAAAGGTAAAAACTATAACCTGATTTGAAATGACTTAAGGAATGTAAGAATTATAGAAGAATGGTAAAATCAGAATTACAAAAACTCAGAAATGATTGTATAAAATAGAAATAGTAAAAAAAATCTTAAATTACTTCAGAAATGAAACTAGAAATAACTTGATAGTGATTAAACACAGTGGAAAGTCATTCAGTGAAATTGCAAATAGGAATGTTTAAAATTTTAAGGATGGCTAAAGAGAGAGAAAGAATTCAAAAGCAAGTACTGATAATTACAGAAGATCCAGTGTGTGATAATGAGTCCTCAGAGATGAAAACCAAGGCAGTGCAACGGACAAATGTAAGAACTTGAACTCAAGAAAACTTCCCTGAAATAAAAATAATGCTCAGACAAAATGACTAAGTCCTTTCTTAGGGGGAGAAAACCCACTTGTTAATAGATTTATCTGTTTTATGCCAGAAGACAGTGGAGTAACAAGGATTTTCTGTCTAGCCAAACTGACTGCCAGGTATAGGGAGCACAAATACACTGTTAGGGTCATGCGAGACTGGGAATATTGTTCAAATGATCATGCCTGAGGCATCTGTTACATAATAAACAATGAATTTTAGACAACCAAAATGATTGGACAGACTGCTGCCTGACAACAGTTTGCAAATATTAGGTAAGACTAAATGATGCTTATAAGGGAGACAGTATCACATGCAGTAGCTCTGCTTTGACAGTGTAGGTACAGTCTTGTCAGAAAATGGAAGGAGAGGAGGGTGTGTGAAAAGTAGAATATCCTCACTGGTTGCCTTATGAATGTTAACTGGGAATAAAAGCATACTATTTCAAATTGGATCCTGAGGGAGAGGGAAAGCCTAGAGAAAGAAGAGACGAGCACCTGCTATTAATATTGCTTATTGTAAGGAACCAATAGACAAGCAAAAAAGAGGAGACCAAGGGTGTTAGTATAAAAACCATGAGAGCTAAAATGCCAACTTTTCTAAATACTGATATACCAAACAGAACAGATGGACAACATGAGCACATAAAGATTGTATGTATATTGTGTGTGTCTATGAATTTGGCTCATAAAGCACATTGAGAGCAGTCTGTAATATTTCACATGAAGACAGTAATGACTATAGCATTTTACTCTACTGATAGACAGTGACTGCTGTAGGGGTGGTGAGGACTTGATAATGTGGGTCAATGTTGAAACCACAATGGTCATGTGAAACCTTCATAATGTTGTATATCAGTGATACTTCCAATAAAAAAACAAGTTTGTATTTCATGTTTCTGTTTAAGAAGGAAAGAATTGGAAAAAATATATGTATACTTATACATGTGTATATACACACATATATACATTTATATATGCATGTGTGTATAGATACACATATATGGATGTATATCTTTAAACTTAAAACAATGGCAAGATAAAAATTTTTAAATAATTACCTAAAGAAAGAGTGGTGAGGGAATAGGATGTAAAGAATAGAAGCTGGACTAGTTTGAGTATATATATTCTTATAGACATAGTTTTGGAGCCATGTAAATGAGTATATATATTCTTATAGATATAGTTTTGGAGCCATGTAAATATTTTACATAATTGAAAAGAAAATTTAATTTTAAGGAGCAATCCCTAAAATCCAAGTGAAAATTCAAAAATTTTCTAGGTGGTGGCATCACCATACTGAGAAATTGTTCTAAGTAACTTTAAAACACAGTAATTTGATTGTACATTCCTAGTGAAATATCCCTTCAAAACAAAAAGTTAAAAAAAAACTTCAGTTATTTTCAGTAATCATTTTGTTGAAGCTAGTATTGTTATTATTTGATTGAATTGTTGATAAAGCAAATGAGTAAATATGTTGGCATTTTGAGAACTGGAAAGAAACAAATAGGAGGGTATTTAAAAACACTGTAGTCTGAATTTAAGTTTTTTTTTTTAATTTAAATTGACTGAGTTACTAATTTAAAATGTATCTTTTCTTTTAAAAACAATGCCCATTTCCTAGCCTTGTCCGCTGAAAGCTCTAGAAATAATGGCCAACTCAGTAGCATTGAGCACTAAAAACCATTTCTAAATATCGGCAGTACTTAGGGATCTGCTGATTCCAAGTCTGGGGCGGGAAATGTCCAAGACAAGCCTGGGGCATCAGGTCATATCAGAAAGCAAAGATGACACTAAAGAACACTGGAGCTTTGTCTAAAGCATTCCAGAGCTGACTTGAATACGCTCTTACTGGACAAAGATAGTACAATTTGAGCACCAATAAAGAGAAATACTATTATGGATTAAAGTCTTCAAATATGTTTCAATCTATGAATCATATGAATGCATAAAAACAAACAATAGCCTTTAGAGGATACTAGGGAACCAAATCATAATTTTTAAAATTAGTAAATATGGGGAAATAGTCGTGTTTTATTTTGCCTTTCATATATGAACATACTCCTCAGAGTAACTAAAGAGTTGATTAGGGGAAATTTCTCTTTGTAGAGGTATTTCTGCTAACAAATGAAGCTGGAATGCTACCAACATCCCATTGAAAGTACACTACCAATCTCTGAAATGAAATATTCTTGCAAACAAAAAACAACAAAATCCTACATCTGATCATACCTCTAGTTCTAACTAAATCACAGGAAAATGAAGAGACCATGTTACACCATGGGAATTCAATGAAAACAGACTGTGGGAAAATATGCAGAACAAAAGAATCACTTTTTTTTTGATACATTGCAAGAGAAAAAAAGTGATGGAGGGGAAATCTATAGATTAAAAAAGATTTAAGAAACTGATTAGCCAATTGCAATTTGTTAATCTTACTTAGATTTTAGTTAAACAAACTAGGGAATAAAAACATTTATGGGACATTTGAGGGAACATGAATATTTACCATGATATTAAAGAATTATTGTTGAGTGTATATGTGTGTGTGTGAGAGAAAGGAGGGGGCAGAGAGGTGGTCTTGTATCTTTCTGAAGAGGAGTCTTTATCTTTTAAAGATAGATGTTGAAATATTTACAGTTGAAATTACTGGGACTTGCTTCAAAAGAATCTGGGATTGTGGGCAGGGGAATGTTCGGAGGATTGCAGAGGGAACACAGTCAGCTGTGAGTTGAGATTATTGAAGCCTGGTGATGAGTACATGAAGATTCATTATTTATTCTTTCTCAACCATTATATAAGTTGTACATTTTTTATTATGGAAAAATTAGAGTAAAAATATGACCACAGAGGCTTCATAAGAATGGCTCAAAACAAAACAAAATCCTGGTAACATAGCTTATTACTTCCTTATATTCAAGTCTACCACCATTCTTTATTTAGTGAACTCTTTGTTTTGTATTAATTTTAGATTTACAGTAAAGTTGCTCTAACAGTACAGAGAGTTTGCATCACTTAGTTCTATTAATGTCTTACATTAAAGTGCTACATTGGTAGGAACTAAGAAACTGACATTGGTACATTACTATTAATGAAACACCAGACTTGAATTTCAGCAGTTTTCCATTACAGCCCTCTTTCTATTCCAGGATCTAATCTAAATGCAGCCATGTTGCAGTTAATTGTCATGTTTCTAGACTTCTTTGGTCTGTGACAGTTTCTCTGTCTTTACTGGTGTTTCATGATCTTGACAGTCTTGAGTACTGGCCAGTGTCCTACAGAATGTCCTCCAGTCTGGTTTTGTCTGATGTTTTTCTTGAGAATAACCTGAGGTTATGGTTTTTGGGAAGAGTACCCCAGAGTTAAAGTACCCTTCTCATCACACTACATCAGGGGGTGCATGCTGTCACCATGACATCAGTGATGATGTCAGTCTTCACTTGTTTCCACTGTGAAGTTAATATTTGTCCCTTTCCCTACTCTGTTCTTTCCAAGCAAGTCGCTATAAGTCTAGATGACCCTCAGGGTGGGGGATGTGTTGGGGGTCCTCAAGACCATGCCCAGTGATTCACTAACAGGACTCAGCATATGGTCATACCGGTGGCTAGGCTTTATTATGGCAAAAGGATGAAGCACAAAATGAGCAAAGGGAACTGGTGCATGGAGAGAAATCTGTGTCATGTCACACAGAGTGAGCTTCATTCACCCAGCAACACATAGGAAATATCTACCTGGGTAGCTCAAGTGAGCCTAGGAGTCCAGAATTTTTATTGGGGTCTGGTTAAGTAGGCTATCTTTGCTTATCAAGCATCAAAATTCCAGATTCCCAGACAGGAAGATCTTATTATCTACAGAGAGTTTGACACCAGTGTAGGGAACTGCTTACTGTTAAGTTTCTAGCGCCCAGTCAAGGGCCCACCTTGCAAGCAGGCCTTTCTAAGTATAGCAGTCAATGTTAACTCCTTTCTGAGGAGCAAAGTATCTCTCTATTACTACCTTTTTCACACACCTTTATTAGAGAAAAATGGAATCAGAAAAAAAATACATATAATAATAGAAACTATGTGATGTCAGCACAACAAAATTTAAATCAGATCAAGGATACCTACTTTCTTTGCTGTACAGAATGAATATGTGACAATGTAAGCTTCTTTTTCCTTTAGAATTTCTCATGCCCATTTTAAAGCATTGCTATAAAAATGTTACTCAAATTGCAACTTTTAGAGCACTTCATAATAATTTTAAAAAATGCCTCCAGGTTGTGACCTCATTTCCTCCCAAATAATTGGAAGAAAGAAGGCTATGTCAAATTCAGTAGGAAGTAATAACATAACCAAAATCTGGGTGGAACCCCTAGGTAGTAAATAAAGACTTAAGACGCAATATGCACTAGTAATTTACTTTCTTTTAATAGGAAAAACGTGGTCTTCGAGAAATGCGAGTTATTGAAAATTTGAAGAATATGATCCATGAAGCAAATGAGCACACTCTTCCCAAATGTAGAGAAACAATGCAGGACAACTTAAGCCAAGTTCTTCGGAGACGTAAGCCAGTGATTTTATTTTACACTGCTTTATTTCAGATGAATGCTATGCCAAAGTGTATTTCCTTAATTATGTTGGTAGAGGTGGTGAGAGAATTCTTAAGTGAAACATAGGAGATGCAGGCGCTGTCACAGAGAAAGTGGTTATATAATGATTAATGTGTGTTGCCAATGATGTTGAGAGAATTAATCTCCAAAGTGAGACGTGTGCACCTGAGGTGCACAAGACAGTCCTTTTAGGATGTGAGAAAATGGAAACATTTTTTACCTTTCTTGAAAAAACTTACCCATATGAAAACGTTTGATGACCAGAAATTCATATAGGAAATGAAACTTCTTTTTCTTTCTTAACTTTGTTTAAAAAAGAATCCTGTTTTGAATGTTTGTATTTTAGCACTTTTTTTCATTAAGCAATATATTTTTTAACATGGAGAGATAGTTAATCAAAATATTTATTAAACAAATCAAATCATAACAGAATAAAAACTGTTTTGTTAATAACTGATTTTAAAATTAGAAGTATATCAGAAACTCAAGACTTCTCCTTGGATTTATATTGACACTATTCAACTTAGGATAGATAATGCTGGTAAATAAGGATGAATTACTGAAGTACACAATGAAAAAATACCTTTCTGAGGAGGGGGGAAAAATTACTGGCCGGTAATATAGTGCCCTGGAAAGGAAAACATTAGAGAGACTTGGTTAATAATTGAGCTGACTTTCACGTCCCAGTTAGTCTTGTGTACCTTAATGCTAAAGAGTTTGAAGAGGAAAAATCTCCCATGATTGGTTTCTTTGAGTGGAACAGCAAAAAGTCTAAAATTGATTTCAGGTTTTTGCATTTTACTGTACACATGCACTTGCTTGTTCATACTGTCACTTCTTTAACCTTGATAAACATTCAAGGTTTGACATACATAGAACAAATAACATTATATATTATGCTTAAAGTAAAACTCAATACTAATAGGAATGCTTATCTATGTATTTGAGATTTGCCTATAACTTTGCTTTTCTACACTTTGAGTATATAAAAATAAGTTGGGTAAAACTTGGTATAAATCTATGGATGGTTATTTTAACTTCATTCTTGGGCTAAATTTATTTCTGATGGGAGTACTAGTCTCTTAAAAGTAGAGTCTCCACAATGAAACTAAAAAGGGTTACTGGTAATATGAAATCCAGACTAGATGTATTCCCCGGAAAGGAAGACTTAGAACACCAGCAATGCGAAGTTAAAATTAAGATTCTGTGGACTACTTTGGGTATTGTTAGCTTTAAAAACCAAGCAATGGCTTTGGGAGATATTCTCCTGCTAGAAGCAGGAAAGGATTCTTCAGTGAACTCCAACGTAAGTATTTTCTTGTAGTTATCACAAGCATCAGTAGAATGGAGATAACTTTATCTGCTTTTAAAGCTGATATAGTTTTAAAAATTCACCTGGGCCTAGCTGTTGTTCTTGGGGAATTTTATATGTAAAAACTTGGTATTTTAAGTCATAGCACTGGCTTATTTATTCTCATTGCTAATTGACCAGGTTGTTGTGCAAAATCGTGCAAGCTAGTTTATATATGGAATATATTCTGATCTAAGTAATAATTTACAAGACAAGTAACAAGTTGAATTTTGTTTTATGCCTATTAGTTGAACTGCCACATTTCTTTCTTTTTCTTATTTAATTTTTTTATTTTGGTATCATTAATTTACAATTACGTGAGCAACATTATAGTTACTAGACTCTCCCCATCAAGTCCCCACCCCATACCCCATTACAGTCACGGTCCATCAGCATAGTAAGATGCTATAGAATCACTACTTGTCTTCTCTGTGTGGTACAGCCCTCCCCGTGCCGCCCCTGCTACATTATGTCTGCTAATTGTAATGCCCCTTTTCCCCCTTGTCCCTCCCTTCCCACCCATCCTCCCCAGTCCCTTTCCCTTTGGTAACTGTTAGTCTGTTCTTGGGTTCTGTGAGTCTGCTGCTGTTTTGTTCCTTCAGTTTTTTTTCTTTGTTCTTATACTCTAAATATAAGTGAAATCATTTGATACTTGTCTTTTTTCTCCTGGCTCATTTCACTGAGCATAATACCCTCTAGCTCCATCAATGTTGATACAAATGGTAGAATTTGTTTTCTTTTTATGGCTGAATAATATTCCATTGTGTATATTTACCACATCTTCTTTATCCATTCATCTACTGATGGACACTTAGGTTACTTCAATTTCTTGGCTATTGTAAATAGTGCTACAATAAACATAGGGGTACATCTGTCTTTTTCAAACTGGAGTGCTGCATTCTTAGGGTAAATTCCTAGGAGTGAAATTCCTGGGTCAAATGATATTTCTATTTTGAGTTTTTTGAGGAACTTCCATACTGCTTTCCACAATGATTGAACTAATTTACATTCCCACCAACAGTGTAGAAGGGTTCCCCTTTCTCCACATCCTCGCCAACATTCCTTGTTGTTTGTCTTTTGAATAGTGGCAATCCTTACTGGTGTGAGGTGATATCTCATTGTGGTTTTAATATGCATTTCTCTGATGATTAGCGATGTGGAGCATCTTTTCGTGTGCCTGTTGGCCATCTGGATTTCTTCTTTGGAGAAGTGTCTGTGAGGATCCTCTGCCCATTTTTTAATTGGATTATTTGCTTTTTGTTTGTTGAGGTGTGTGAGCTCTTTATATATAATTTTGGATGTCAATCCTTTACCTGCTATGTCATTTATGAATATATTCTCCCATACTGTAGGATGTCTTTTTGTTCTATTGATGATGTTCTTTGCTGTACAGAAGCTTTTCAGCTTGATATAGTCCCACTTGTTCATTTTTGCTTTTGTTTCCCTTGCCTGGGGAGATATGTTCATGAAGAAGTTGCTCATGTTTATGTCCAAGATATTTTTGCCTATGTTTTTTTCTAGGAGTTTTATGGTTTCATGACTTAACATTCAGATCTTTGATCCATTTTGAATTACTTTTGTGTGTGGGGGTTAGACAATGATCCAGTTTCATTCTCTTACATGTAGCTGTCCAGTTTTGCCAACACCAGCTGTTGAAGAGGCTGTCATTCCCCATTGTATACCCATGGCTCCTTTACCATATATTAATTGACCATATATATTTGGGTTAATATCTGGACTCTCTATTCTGTTTCACTGGTCTGTGGGTCTGTTCCTGTGCCAGTACCAAATTGTCTTGATTACTGTGGCTTTGTAGTAGAGCTTGAAGTTGGGAAGTGAGATCCCCCTGCCTTATTTTCCTTCTCAGGATTGCTTTGGCTATTTGGGGTCTTTTCTGGTTCCATATGAATTTTAGAACTATTTGTTCCAGTTCATTGAAGAATGCTGTTGGTATTTTGATAGGGGTTGCATTGAATCTGTACATTGCTATAGGCAGGATGGCCATTTTGACAATGTTAATTCTTCCTAGCCAAGAGGATGGGATGAATTTCCATTTGTTAGTGTCCTCTTTAATTTCTCTTAAGAGTGTCTTGTAGTTTTCAGGGTATAGGTCTTGCACTTCCTTGGTTAGGTTTTGATGCAATTGTGAATAGAATTGTTTTCCTGATTTCTCTTTCTGTTAGCTCATCATTAGTGTATAAGAAAGCGACAGAGTTCTGTGTATTAATTTTGTATTCTGCAGCTTTGCTGAATTCAGATATTAGTTCTAGTAGTTTCGGAGTGGAGTCTTCAGGGTTTTTTATGTACACTATTATGTCATCTGCAAATAGTGACAGTTTGACCTCTTCATTACCAATCTGGATGCCTTGTATTTCTTTGTTTTGTCTTATTGCTGTGGCTAGGACCTCCAGTACTATGTTGAATAACAGTGGGGAGAGTGGGTATGGGTATCCCTGTCTTGTTCCTGATCTTAGGTGAAAAGCTTTCAGATTCTCACTGTGAAGTATGATGTTGGCTGTGGGTTTGTCATATATGGCCTTTATTATGTTGAGGGAGGTACTTGCCCTCTATACCCATTTTGTTGAGAGTTTTTATCATGAATGGATGTTGAAATTTTTTGACTGCTTTTTCAGCATCTATGGAGATGATCATGTGGTTTTTTGTCCTTCTTTTTGTTGATGTGGTGGATGGTGTTGATGGATTTTCAAATGTTGTACCATCCTTGCATCCCTGAGATTAATCCCACTTGATCATTGTGTATGATCCTCTTGATGTATTTTTGAATTTGGTTTGCTAATATTTTGTTCAGTATTTTTGCATCTATGTTCATCAGGTATATTGGTCTGTAATTTTCTTTTTTGGTGCGGTCTTTGCCTGGTTTTGGTATTAGGGTGATGCTGGCTTCATAGAATGAGTTTGGGAGTATTCCTTCCTCTTCTATTTTTTGAAAAACTTTAAGGAGAATGGGCATTATGTCTTCTCTATATGTCTGATAAAATTTAGCAGTGAATCCATCTGGTCCGGGAATTTTGCTCTTGGGTAGTTTTTTGATTACCAATTCAATTTCTTTGCTGGTATTTGGTCTGTTTAGATTTTCTGTCTCCTCCTTGGTCAGTCTTGGAAGGTTGTATTTTTCTAGGAAATTGTCCATTTCTTCTAGGTTTGCCAGCTTGTTAGCATATAGATTCTCATAGTATTCTCTAATAATTCTTTGTATTTCTGTGGAGTCCATCGTGATTTCTTCTTTCTCATTTCTGATTCTGTTTATGTGTGTAGATTCTCTTTTTTCTCTTAATAAGTCTGGCTAGGGGTTTATGTATTTTGTTCATTTCTCAAAAAACCAGCTCTTGGTTTCATTGATTTATTCTTCTCAATTTTATTTATTTTTTCTCTCATCTTTATTATGTCCCTCCTTCTGCTGACGTTGGGGCTCATTTGTTCTTCTTTAATAATTGTGACTTTAGGCTATTTGGGATTGTTCTTCCTTCTTTAAGTAGGCCTGGATTGCTATATACTTTCCTCTTAGAGCTGCCTCGCTGCATCCAACAAAAGTTGGGGTTTGTTGTTGTCATTTGTCTCCATATATTACTTGATCTCTGTTTTTATTGGGTCATTGATCCATTGATTATTTAGGAGCATGTTGTTAAGCCTCCATTATGTTTGTGAGCCTTTTTGTTTTCTTTGTACAATTTATTTCTAGTTTTATACCTTTGTGATCTGAGAAGCTGGTTCATACAATTTTAATCTTTTTGAATTACTGAGGTTCTTTTTGTGGCCTAGTATGTGGTTCTATTCTGCAAAATATTCCATGTGCACTTGAGAAGAATGTGTATCCTGCTGCTTTTGGGTGTAGAGTTCTGTAGAAGTCTGTTAGGTCCGTGACTCTATGTCCTTACTTATTTTCTGTCTGGTTTATCTGTCCTTTGGAGTGAGTGGTGTGTTGAAGTCTCCTAACATGAACGCATTGCATTCCGTTTCCTCCTTTAATTCTGTTAGTATTTGTTTCACATATATTGGTGCTCCTGTATTGGGTGCATATATGTTTATAATGGTTATATCCTCTTGTTGGACTGCCCCCTTTATCATGTAATGTCCTTCTTTATCTCTTGTTACTTTCTTTGTTTTGAAGTCTTATTTTGCCTGATACAAGTACTGCAACACCTGCTTTTTTCTCCCTATTGTTTGCATGAAATATCTTTCCATCCCTTCACTTTTAGTCTGTCTAAATCTTTGGGTTTGAGCTGAGTCCCTTGTAAGCAGCATATAGATGGATCTTGCTTTTTTATCCATTCTATTACTCTGTGTCTTTTGATTGGTACATTCAATCCATTTACATTTAGGGTGATTATTGATAGATACGTACTTATTGCCACTGCAGGCTTTGGGTCTGTGGTTACCAAAGGTTCAAGGGTAGCTTCTTTACTATCTAACCATCTGACTTAACTCTCTTATTAAGCTCTTATAAACACAGTCTAATGATTCTTTATTTCTCTCCCTTCTTATTCTTCTTCCTCCATTCTTTATATGTTAGATGTTTTTTTCTGTGCTCTTTTGTGTTTCCTTTGACTGTTATTGTGGATAGTTGATTTTCTTTTTTGCCTTTAGTTAGTATTTGGTTGGTCTGCTTTCTTTGCTGTGGTTTTATTTTTTCTGGTGACATCTATTTAGCCTTAGAAGTGCTTCCCATCTAGAGCAGTCCTTTAAAAATATCCTGTAGAGGTGGTTTGTGGGAGGCAACTTCCCTCAACTTTTGCTTGTCTGGGAATTGTTTAATCCCTCCTTCATATTTAAATGATAGTCATGCTGGATACAGTATTCTTGGTTCAAGGCCCTTCTGTTTCATTGCATTAAGTATATCATGCCATTGTCTTCTGGCTTGTAAGGTTTCTGTTGAGAAGTCTGATGATAGCCTGATCGGTTTTCCTTTGTAGGTGAACTTTATTCTATACTCTTTGGCTGCCTTTAATACTCTGTCCTTGTCTTTGATCTTTGCCATTTTTATTATTATATATCAGTGTTGTCCTCCTTGGGTCCCTTTTGTTGGGAGATCTGTGGGCTTCCGTGGTCTGAGCAACTACTTCCTCCGCCAGTTTGGGGAAGTTTTCAGCAATTAATTCTCCAAAGACACTTTCTATCCCTTTTTCTCTCTCTTTTTCTTCTGGTACCCCTATAATACAAATATTGTTCTGTTTGGATTGGTTACACAGTTCTCAATATTCTTTCATTCCTGGAGATCCTTTCATCTCTCTCTGCCTCAGCTTCTCTGTGTTCCTGTTTTCTGATTTCTATTCCGTTAACAGTCTCTTGCACCTCATCCAGTCTGCTCTTAAGTCCTTCCAGAGATTGTTTCATTTCTGTTATCTCTCTCCTGACTTCATCCCTTAGCTCTTGCATATTTCTCTTCAAGTCCATCAGCATGGTTATGACCTTTATTTTGAGTTCTTTTTCAGGAAGATTTGTTATATCTATCTCTCCAGGCCCTCTCTCTGGGGTTGTCTGAGTGATTCTTGACTGGACCAGATTCTTCTGCCTTTTCATGGCGATAAAGGTGGTTCTAGGCAGGTGGCTCATGTGTCAGCTGAGAGAATGAAGTCCCTTCCTGCTTGCTGGTTGCCTTGCCCTTCTCCGCTGCCTGTGTCGGTTACCTGCACACAGGGAGCAGTCTCTGGGTTAATTTCCTGAGCTGCTGTGGGTGGGACAGCCCTTGGGATAGCCAAGAGTCCTGCAGGGAGTGGCAGATGCATAGGGTGTGTTCTCCTATGAGAACAGTGCCCCTTCATGCCTTCCAGACCTTGCTCCGGCTTCCTCTGTCTGTGCTGGGCAGCCGCACGCTGGGAGGAGACTCTGTGGTTGCTGTGGGTGGGGTCGCTCTCCAGCTGCTCCACTGCTGTGGCAGGTCAGCTGGTTTCCTTGCAGCGCCGGCCTGGGGGAACAAATGGCAGGCTTCTTATCGCCATCAGGGGCTTTGGGGCTGGGTTACCTCCCAGGGGGTTGGGGCACCTGAAGTTCCTTAGGATTCCCAGGCGGCTGGGTTGAGTGTGCCAGGACTATTCCATCCAGCTGTTAAGCCCCTGTCCCTTTAAGACTTTCAAAAAGCGCTGCTTTTCTTTGGTCCCAGGGGAGCCAGCTGTGGGGACCCACTCGCAGTCTCCGTCTCGGATTTTACTTTTCCGTTTCTCTAATATCCAGTACACCATGCCATGTGTGTCCGTGCTCCCAGTGCAGATGACTAGGGCTGGTTATTAGCAGTCCTGTGCTTCTGCTCCCTCCCCACTCTGACTCCTCTCCTCCTGCCGGTGAGCTGGGGTGGGGGAAGCGCTCCGGTCCCACCGGGTCACGGCTTTGTATCTTACCCTTTTTGTGAGGTTTTGAGTTCTTGCAGATGGAGATGTAGCCTGGCTGTTGTACTGTATCTTGTGGTCTCTCTTTTAGGGATAGTTGTATTTGCTCTATTTTAAAAAATATATATGGTTTTGGGAGGAGATTTCTGCTGCCTTACTCACGCCTCCATCTTGTGCCTCCCTCCATGATGCACTCTTTTATTCCCTACCTTTTTCCTTTTCCTTTGCTTCCTTCTAGCTACAGTTATCTCCTTATTCTTCCTGTAATGTGCCAGGCACACTCCCACTTAGGGCCTTTGCACTCGCTGCCCCCTCTGAAATACTCTTTACTTAGATTTCTGTACAGTTCCCATTTCCTATAGGTCTCTCCTCACATGTTAACAGTGAGACTTCCCTTGGCTGCTCTGTAACATTCACGCCCCATCCTGGCATTTTCTAGTGCCCCTACCATGCTTTGTTTTTCTCCAGAGCATCTATCACCACCTGATATATTAAATATTTGTATGTTGTCTGTCTCCTTAACTGAAATATAAATTCCATGAGCTCAGGGACTCTGCTCTCTGCAGTATCCTTGGCCCTAGAACAGCGCCTGGCACATTGTATCCACTAGATAATTATGTGTTAATTAAAATGATTGAGTGAGAGTTCAGCCAACATCTGCTCCTAATACTAACCAAAATTATTTTCTTATGTATGTATTTGAGGTTTACAGATACATACCATAGCAGAATGAATTTGTTTCTCTTATGTGAGGACAGTTGGGACAATAACTGCTGTCTGTGGCACAGTTACTCCTCCATGTGGAACTAATATCCTCAAATAGAGAAAGTAATCTGTTAAATTCTTAACTTCTTAAAGTCAGTGTGATCTCCTAAAGCACTGAGATAACAGAAAAATAGCTTCTACTGAGTTAGGGATAATGTGATGTGGAAGTGATTGGAAAGTTTGGATAAATGGGACTTCTCTTGGAGTCTAATTGTGAGGAAAGGGAATTTCGGTATAGTCAGGTGATTTTCTAAATTTTAGAAAAGCAGATTTAAATTCAAAAAGTAAACTTTTTATTGTTTGGCTAAAGAATTTCAAAAGTAAATTTTCTCAAAGGGACTGACATTTCTACAAATGGATACTCTAACAACAAAGACAATCCTGAAAAAGAACAAAAGTGTGCTTTTTTGTCACATGTATTCCAATTAAATTTTTAAAGGATATAACAAATGACAAAATGAATGTCATAGTCCTGTAACTTTTTTTAGATTAAACCTAGAATGATCAGAAAATGATGAAGTTCCCAAAGACCACAAAATTTTTTTTTTTTTAAGTTATGTTCAGAGCCAGGAAAAAAAAAAAACAGGAAATGATAGAACTACTGCTTGGGAAAGATGATGTAATGTTAATATGCCACAGAAAGAAGGCAGATCTAATCAACTCCTATTTTGTTTAGTTTTCATCTTTTATGTTAGAACAAATAATGAGGAAACCTACTTTCAGTACTAAAATATTCAGATAAAACTAAAATGCATGGTTCCTTATAAAAGCATGACTCTTTAAAAGCAGAATGCTCCTCTTTACCATATTCTCACAGGGAGAGGCTTAACATTTTTCTGAAAGAGAAATTGCAGTCCCTGCCCTGTTATGGGACTTGTGACCTAGTTGGGACTAGGGTGGGGTGGGATAGGAAGACCGTAATTGTAAAACAGTTAGGGGAATCTCTTTACACAAACACAAGATCAAATTGGAGGATACACACAGATTTGATAAAGTAGTTTCAAATAAGAGAAAATCCTTGTAGGGAAAGGTTTAATCTGGGAAGGCTTTATGAAGGCAGTAAACCCTGACCTGAGCTTTTGGAACAACCTTTCAATTACAGGAAAGGGATAGGGAAGCACTTGAATTAGGGATAGTATAGTAAATAAGATAATAGCAACAATAACATTTCTTGATTGCTTGACTGTTGGGAAGATGTGCTCTAAATGGCTTTTATTATAAATTTGTAAATTACTTTTAAGCAGATTGTCTATATAATGTGTTACCCATTTAATTCTCAGTGTCCATTCTGAAGTCCTCTTAACAATTAGTTGTTGTGTTCATTTTACAAATGAGAACCTAAGGTGCTGAGAAAGTGGGAGTACCAGCAATAACAATACCCGTGAAGGAAATGTTCAGGGAATTTGACAATTGAAGGAACGAGCAGGCAAACTTAGCTAGGATTAGTTATACAGTAGTAAGTGCTCCACTCTAGATTTGGCCAAGGCTGACTCTTAGCCTGCACACTAAACAGTGAAGTGAAAACAATTGTGTATAGAAATAAAATGGATCTAGTAAATGAAGAGGTTTGAATAATTGATGGATTAAAACTAGTTTCATGGATGAAATCATAAGAGGAGTAGAGTGTTGAGGGTAAAAGTTAAGTCTTTATAGAGTCAGAGATCTGATTTAAAACCTTGCTTTCCATACCTATTAGTTGTATTATCTCCTTGAGTGACAGATATTTCATCTCTTTATGCCTGTTTTTTTATTAAGGTATCATTGATATAAACTCTTATGAAGATTTCTCAAGAAAAACAATGTGGTTATTAGATTCACCCTTATTATTGAGTCCCCCTCATACCCCATTGCAGTCACTGTCCATCAGTGTAGTAAGATGCGAGAGTCCCTATTTGTCTTCTCTGAGCTACCCTGTCTTCCCCGTGACACCATGTGCAACAGTCATGATACCCCACAATCCCCTCTCCCTCCCTCCCCACCCACCCTTCCCCACCACTCCCCTTTGGTAACCACTATTCCCTTCTTATAGTCTGTGAGTCTGCTCCTGTTTTGTTCCTTCAGTTTTGCTTCATTGTTATACTCCACAAATGAGGGAAATCATTTGGTATTTGTCTTTCTCTGCCTGACTTATTTCACTGAGCATAATAACCTCTACCTCCATATGTTGTTGCAAATGATAGGATTTGTTTTCTTCTTATGGCTGAATAATATTCCATTGTGTATATATATACACCACCTCTTTATTCATTCATCTACTGATGGATACTTAGGTTGCTTCCATGTCTTGGCTATTTGTAAATAGTGCTGCAATAAACATAGGGGTGCATCTGTCATTTTGAATCTGAGAAGTTGTATTCTTTGGGTAAATTCATAGGAGCGGAGTTTCCGGGTCAAATGGTATTTCTATTTTGAGTTTTTTGAGGAACCTCCATATTGCTTTCCACAATGGTTGAACTAATATACATTCCCACCAGCAGTGTACAAGGGTTCCCCTTTCTCCACATCCTCGCCAGCATATGTTGTTCCTAGTCTTTTCTTTGTTGGCCATCCTAACTGGTGTGAGATACCTCATTGTGGTTTTAGTTTGCATTTCCCTGACAATTAGAGATATGGAGCGTCTTTTCATGTGCCTGTTGGCCATCTGAATTTCTTCTTTGGAGAACTATCTGTTCATATCCTCTGCCCATTTTTTAATAGGGTTGTTTGCTTTTTGGGTGTTGAGGCATGTGAGTTCTTTATGTTTTGGAAGTTAACCCCTTGTCGTTTTATGCCTGGTTTTTACACATGCCAAAAATCTGTGAAATGGAATAGTGGTTCTCTCCTAATAGGAAAGTGGGATTAGTAGGAGTAGTACATAGAGAGTACTTAGCAAAGGTCTTGGCATATAGTAATACTCAAAATAACTATAATAATTACTAGCAGTTTTGATTCATTAGTAAGGAAAATGACTCAGTGAAAACAGTCCAGAGAAATTTGAATCTGACAGTGGCAGCCAAATTAGAATTAGAGAAGAGAGACAAGAAGAAAATGGAAAGTTAATGAAAAGTTCTAGGCATCAAGTACTACCTGCAGGAGAGTAGTATGACTGAGAAGGGAGAGGGAGCCAGTGAATCAGAGGGAGCCTGGAGAGTGATTCTGTAATCAGTCAGAATATAATGATAAATTTATCAGGTGTTTTATATCTTTTTAGAGAATTCTAAGGCCATTGTTGACAACTTGTCATTGGAATTTATATGTAAAAACCTGTTGCTTGCAACTCAGAGCTTGAGAATGATGGTGGTTCTAATTATGACATCCTGAATACATTAGCAAAGTTTCTTTTTTTCCTTCCAGCCACCATACCATGACCAAATAATATCAGCTTTTTGCATAGTCTCTTAAGATCTAGAATGATCCAAGTACTTTTTTTTCTAGGTGAGTCTCTCCTTGAGCAAGGGCTGCTGATTGAAAACCCGTTGTCTGTTTTTATTTCAGTGCAAGCAGCTACTGACTCAGTCTGTAGTCTCCAGCAGAGGGAGCAGGAACGAAAAAAGGTAAAAGTAAATAATTTAGATAATGGGCCCTTAACTGCAGACCTTCTATTATCATATTATCAGCAGTTGTTTTTGATAAAAGAAATTCTCCAAATGTTTCCTTTTATGCAGTGATTTAAAAAGATTTAAAAGTGGCTAATTTACTGAATATGTGTTGAGGGGGTATAAGCACATGGTTGTACCAATTGTTATAATTCAAATTGCAGATCTTTTTTTCCTTTTCAGTATTTTCATCTTTTCCCTGAAAAGTGGTATTTATCTCATGGAGGAGACAGAATAAGACTTTTACATGGAACAAAAAATACCCACTAGATTGGAAATACAAATCTTTCCTTTGAGCCTGCAGCGTTTAGTATATGGTGTATATTCAAGGAAAGGAAGCATTCATGCCTGTGGATGGGTTATTTAATAAGTAGTTGTAAGAGTGTGTTACTCATTTGCTGGGTAATAGTTTATTTGAATTATATCTTAACTAAATTTAGATGTGGGAAAATATAAGCATTTAAGTTCCTTTGATAATTTGGTGTTTCCACTTACAATTTTCAGGAAGTATTTTATAATTTATTGTTGCTCTAAACTAATAAGGACATGCTTATTAAGCAATGTTAACAATACTAAGTCATTCTGAATATAATGTCTTTTTGCGTGGATGTGTATCAGTAAGTGGTACTCTTTCCATTTCTCTGGAGTGTAATGATCCGTAATAATAGTTCAGATCTGCACAGTATAAGAATATAATGGAATGAGCCTTGCTAGAGTTTAAGCTTCTACACCCTTTGCTCAACCCTTAATGTCAGTATGAAGTTTAAATATTCAACAGTTTGATGAATCAAGCCTTAATGAAAGGACTTGACATTTAAGCCAGGTGGGAAGGCTGCCCAAGAGACGTAGGACCCCAGCAGGCTGGGACAGGAAGCAGGGCCATTGAGCTCATGGATAAAACATCCAGGCAAAGCCATAGGCAGGGACATTCTGTGTCAGTGTGGCGCTTGCCGTGTCCAGAGAACACTGCAAAGGCAGATGAACAGCATTATATGATTCATGTGAAGCAGCTTCGCAAACTATCACTCCAGACGGGAGGCAGCGTTTTTTCCCTGCCAGCTCCAGCACTGCTGTAGCGTGAGTCGGTCGCGCTGTGGGGAAGAGCTCCGCTGTGCTCTCTGGGAGCTGGTGAGTACTGGAGAATCTTGCCCATTTATGATTTTCTGAATTAGAAAATAACTGTCACATTGTTTAAAACAAAAAAGGCATCGAGAAATAATAAAGCCTTTAGAATATTTTAGTCTTAAATACATGCCTTATAGGTAACATGTCAGAAAATGTTACTAAACTATTTTTTTGTGAAATACTCATTAAAAATTAGTATTTTAGAATACTGAAATGTGTTTCACTAAGAATTGGTATGGGGGTCTATGCAACCTATGTTCATAAGCAGCCACCCTGATTTTCTTTTTTCAAAATAATTTAATAAAATTAACCAGCTTAGAGTCACACAAAGATACATTTTTCATACAGAACTCAGAAAAGTAAAAATTCTTCATATTCTTTCAGGAGATTAACCTTCAGTCTTTCTCTTTTAGTGCTGCTCTAGTTAGCAGATATTTGAAATATGTATCTTTAATGACTTTTTTAACTGCTGTGTCTGGCTTTTGCCAGAACTTCAACGTCTTAGAGATTTCAGACTACATATATATATGTGTGTGTATATATATGAGATATAGAGATTAAGTCTAATTTCTCATCTAGCAAATATTTACAAAGCAAAATTGACCTCTAGCTGCATGTTATAGTCTAACATTAATTGTTGCCCTTGGGCATACTATTGGCTACATTTTTTAATGGCTCTAAGAACAAAGAAGGATGGGAGTAGTAATGGAATAAAACAGACTATTGTCATTAATCATTACTTCTTTTATGTTAAGACAATTTGTGGAATTCTGTGGGAAGTAAATTATGATAAACGTCATTCATCCAAATCACATTTCCCACAATTGATATCTAAAAGTACATTCACAAGAACAATAAATGCACATTCCCCAGTTATTTGACATATGTCTTAAAAACTGCCCACTAGTACAAAGGTACATTTTGGGAGTTAGCATAGTGAAATGAAAGTACAACTAGCTTATAAAATTCACTGACTCTTAAAAATATGCCATCAAGGGTGATGAGCTGGTTAATATCTGTCAGTAGTTTAAACTTAGGTCCATATATAAAAGCTCATCAACTTCTGAAGCCATATTCAACCAGACTAGAGATAATGATAAGTAAACATGTCCTTGGATTCATCTTGTCTACAGATATTTATTAGATTTAGTTACGCCCCATATGATTTTTTTCATGAGGTCAGTGAGGTAGCGTGGCTTACACTTTGTTCTTGATTGAGTTGGAAAATAGGTCACTATTTAAAATCATTACCGACAGTTGTTACTCTGACACTTCTTATGGAAGTTAATACTTTCTAATTTGTCCAGTGAGGTGTATGCAAAAATTAATGGCATGTGTATTACTAACAGATGTTCCAAAGGGCCTTTTAAACCATTGTTGGCTTATTCAGAGTTTTCCCGTAGACCAAGATTTCTCGACCTCTGTAGTATTGACATTTTGGACCCCAGGTAGTTCTTCGCTGTGTGCTTTGTAGGACGTTAGTAGCATTGTTGGCCTCTGCCCACCAGATGCCAGTAGCATCTCTCCCCTGTGCTATGACAAATTTCTAGGGGACAAGAGCATCAAAATTGCCTCCCAGTTGAGAATCACGGACATATACTAGTACATGCAAAAATGTGTTTTTATTATGCATCCAGAGTTCATTTATAGACCTGGTTGTAGACATAGTTTGGCTTCAGGATTAACTGCTCTTTATTTACATTTATCTGTGATGGGATATATGTGAATCAGTTTATTATTATTTCTCTGTTGTGGAAAGAGACAAAATTAGTTATAACTAATTATTTTTGGTACACAGTTGTAGCTCAGCAAGAAATTTTCTCTTCATTTTTTATTCAAGTTCATGTTTTCTGATCTTAGCAAAACAAATGTATCCACTTAAGAATGCAATTGATTTCATTTAGAAACCTCTGAAATTTTTTTTAATCATGGTAAAATACACATAAAAGCTACCATTTTAATCATTCCTAAGTGTGCAATTCTGTGGCATTAAGTTCACATTGTTCTGCAGCAATGTGTTCTGCAATCTCCACCATCCATTTCTAGAACTTTTTCATCTTCTCCAACTGAAACTCTGTACCCAATAAATACTAACACCCCAATCGCCCCTCCCTTCACCCCAGCAGCCACCATTCTGCTTTCTGTCTTTAGAATTTGACTACTCTAGGTACATATTCTAAATGGAATCATATAATATTTATCTTTTTGTGATTAGTTTATTTCTTTAATGTGCTGTCTGTAAGGTTCATCTGTGTTGTAATATTTATCAGAATTTCATTCCTTTTTAAGGTTGACTAATACTCCATTGTATGTATACTCTGCATCTGGTATGTCCCTTCATCTCTGGGTGGATACTTGGGTTGCTTCCATCTTTTGGCTGTTGTGAGTAACACTGCTATTAACTTGAGTGTACAAAATCAGTTTTTTTGGGGTATACACTCAGAAGTGGAACTACTGATTCATACTGTAATTCTTCTGTCAATTTTGTGAGGAAGAGCCATACTGTTTTCCACAGTAGTTGTACCATTTTATATTCCCACCAGCAGTGCACAAGGGTTCTATTTTCTCCACTTCTTGCTAACATTGTTATGTTCTGTTTCTTTGATAGTAGCCATCCTAATAAGGTGTGAGATGGTATCTCATTTTTTTTTTTTTTTTGAGAGGGCATCTCTCATATTTATTGATCAAATGGTTGTTAACAACAATAAAATTCAGTATAGGGGGGTCAATGCTCAATGTACAATCATTAATCCATCTCAAGCCTAATTCTCGTCACTCTCCAATCTTCTGAAGCATAACGAACAAGTTCTTACATGGTGAACGAATTCTTACAGAGTGAATAAATTCTTACATGGTGAACAGTACAAGGGCAGTCATCACAGAAACTTTCGGTTTTGATCATGCAATATGACCTATAAACCATCAGGTCAAATATGAATATTCATTTGATTTTTGTACTTGATTTATATGTTGATCCCACATTTCTCCTATTATTATTATTATTTTTATTTTTAATAAAATGCTGAAGTGGTAGGTAGATGCAAGATAAAGGTAGAAAACATAGTTTAGTGCTGTAAGAAGGCAAATGTAGATGATCAGATGATCAGGTGTGTGCCTATGGACTAAGTATTAATCCAGGCTAGACAAGGGCAGCAAGACATCCACGGATGCAGAAGATTTCTCTCAAAGCAGGGGGGGTGAGGTTCTGAGCCTCACCTCTGTTGATCCCCAAATTCTCACCTGATGGCCCCCCTGCGACTGTGCCTGTCTTAGGTTGTTCCTCCCTTGAGGAATCTTACCCGTCTCTGGCTAACCAGTCATCTTCCGGGGCCATACAGGGAAATGTAAAGTTGGTAAGTGAGAGAGAAGCCATATTGTTTGCAAAGGTTAGCTTTTTACTTCTTTGCAGATTTATGCCCTGTGGCTTCTATGCCCAGCACTTGTCTCGAGGTATCTTTACCACCTGGAGGAATTATGATACTCGGTAAATTCGATATGAGGCACGAATTCTATTTAAAGTTTGTAATTAGGAAGGAAGAAGAAATCATTTTGTTTTTAATGTGCATTTCCTTAATGGTTAGTGATGTTGAGCATCTTTTCACATGCATATTGGCCTTACATATATCTTCTTTGCAGAAATGTTTGTTTAAGCCCTTTGCCCACTTTTTTAATCAAGTTGGGGTTTTTTTTGTTACTGTTGAGTTGTAGGAGTTCTTTATTTATTTTAGATATTAACCCCTTACCATATACATGATTTGCAAATATTTTCTCCCATTCTGTGGATTGCCTTTTCGTTATTGATAGTGTCCTTTGATACACAGACATTTTTAATTTTGATGAAGACCAATTGATGTAATTCACTTTTGTTGCCTGTGCTTTTGGTGTCATATCCAAGAAATCCTTGCCAAATCCAATGTCATAAAGCTTCTCTCCTGTTTTCATCAAAGAATTTTATAGTTTTAGGTTTTATGTTTAGGTCTTTGATCTATTTTGAGTTAGTTTTGTATATGATGCAAGGTGAGGATCCAATTTCATTTTTTTGCATATGGATACCCAGTTTTTCCAGCATTATTTGTTGGAAAGATTGTCATTTCACTTTTGAATGGTCACACCCTTATCAAATATCATTTGACCATATATACAAAGGTTTACTTCTGAGTTCTCTGTTCCATGCTGTTGGTCTATATATCTGTCTATATGCTAGCACTACAGAGTTTTGATTACAATAGCTTGTGGTAAGTTATCAAATCAGATAATGGGTTTTTTTCAATGTGGGTTTTTTATTATTCAGATAGGGTGAGGGCAGCAGATCAGGGAATGATTCATGGAAAGATAGTTTGTTCCTCACAGTTCCCAAGAGGAGGGGGCATGCCATTCCACTCAGGACCATATGGGGGAGCATCAGGGTTAGTCGGGAGGCAGAGTCAGAGGGGAAAACATGGACAGGAATTTTTGTTGTAGTTGCCTCAGGAAGGAACATGCGAGGCAGGGTAATAAGCAGGCTCAGGATGGGCTAGTTGGAATAATTTCAGCAGGCTCTGGGGCCTCGCGGCTGTCTCTAGTTGTCTGGTACCTGGCCCGGGGTAATTAAGGCAGGTGGACAGTAGCCCATAATATGAGAGACCAATGAAGAAAGTTGATTGGCATTTGGGCTCTGGATTGTTTATAAAAGGTACACTCACAGGAGGGTCATTTACTGTGTCTAGGAATAAGCCAGCCCTGGGAAGGACAATCTCTTCAGAGTCAGCAAGGCCCCAGATTTCAAAGCATCAGAAACACATGGTTATAGAGTGTGAGCCCCCCAACTTTGTTCTTTTTCAAGGTTGGTTTTGGCTGTTTGGTGTCACTTGAGATTTCATATGGATTTTAGGATGGATTCTCCTAATTCTGCAAAAAGCATCATTGGGATTTTAAGAGATTCCATAGAATATGTAGATCACTTTGGATAGTACTGACATATTAATATTAAGTGTTCTAACCCATGAACATGCAATGTCTTTCCTTTGATTTGTATCTTTAATTTCTTTCATCATTGTTTTTTAATTTTCAGTTTACAAGTTTTTTGCCAACTTGGTTAAATTTATTACTAAGTATTTTATTCTTTTTGATGTTATTGCAAATGTAATTGTTGTCTTAATTTCTTTTTTGGATTGTTCATTTCTAGTGTATAGAAACATAACTGGTTTTTGCGTGTTCATTTTGTATCCTGCAAATTTACTGAATTTATTAGCTCTAGACTTTTTTGTGTGGAGTCTTAGGGTTTCTGCTTGTAAGATCATTTGTCTGTGACCATAGATCATTTTGTTTCTTCATTTTCAATTTGGATGCCTTTTATTTTCTTGCCTAATCGCCCTGGCTGGATTTCCAATATTATGTTGAGTAGAAGTGACAAAGGCATGATCTTTGTCTTGTTCCTATTGTAGGGAAAGCTCTCTCAGTTTTTCATCATTGGGTATGATATTAGATGTGAGTTTTCACATATAGTCTTTATTATGTTGAGGTAGTTTCCTTCTATTACTAGTTTGTGGAGTGTTTTTATCATGTAAGGGTGTTGAATTTTGTCAAATGTGTTTTCTCTACCAATTGCGATGATAATGTGTTTTTTCCCTTCATTCTGTTGATGTGGTGTATTTAATTTTCATGTTTTTGAATTATCCTTATATTCCAGGAACAAATTCCACTTGATTATGGCAAATGATCCTTTTAATATGCTGTTGAACTCAGTTTGCTAGTATTTGGTTGAAGATTTTTTTATCAGTATTCATCATGTATATTAGTCTGCATTTCTCATCTTATAGTCTCTTTGGCTTTGGTATCAGCACAGTGCCAGCCTCATAGAGTGAGTTGGGATGTCTTCCCTCCTCTTCAATTTTTTGGGAGAGTTGAGAAGGATTAGTGTTAATTCTTTTCTAAATGTTTGGTAGAATTCACCAGTAAAGTCACCTGGTCCTTTTGTGATTTTTAATACTACATGTTTTCATATGATGTCTTAGTAGGAAAAACAAAAACTAGCCCTAAGTTAATTATACTTTTGTTTTTAAAGTTAATATGAGACCCACATACAAATTCCTAAGTAACCACAATGTGTGCTTCTAGACTTTTTTCTGCATATACAAGCATATTCAGTCAGTTTTCCTAAGGCTCCTATTACTTTTGAAATTGGAATGTAAAATTCTTGTTTTGTCATCTTTTAAAACATTGCCAATCCTGAGAGATGATAATGTAACATATTTGGCTTAAACAACATTATATAGTAGAAATGAACAGAAAACTGGGTTTTTACTCAATTCTTGCTGTGTGACCTTGGAAGGGTGTGGATTGGGGTAGTGTACTTACCATATTTGACACCTAGAATAGATCAGTTTTTAACACTACCCTAGAATCATTTTTAATAATAATTCTGATGTTAAGGAGTAATGATGAAGGGGAAAAAATAGTGTTTTTCTTTAACCTCATGTACATAATCATAAAATTAAAAACTTTAAGAAAAGTACTGTAACCAAAGAGGAAAAAAAGATTAATAATTTGAAGTACTTTTTTTAAAAAAAAGAAAAACCTTATATCTACATATTGGTCTTTCATACTAACAATAATAATATGGTTTGCTTTTGATCCTTATGCACATTTGTTAATGACATCATCAAATTTGATCTTTGCCTATTAAAATTAAATAAATAGTATAGACAGATTTATCAATTTATCTTGACTCATAGTTGACTAAATATAATTTTTATTATAATTTTGAGAAATTTATCTCACATGAAGCAACAAATACAGTTTGGTGAAATTTCAAACATAAGCATAAATTTAGAAGAGATTCATAAAAATCAAATTTAACAATAAATCCCAGAAATTGAAATGCTCTTATCTTTGGAAACTATTCTAGTGGCTCACAATGCCTTAAAGTATAAAAATTTTAAGTACAAATAAAAACATATACAAATTTAAGTACCAAAAATTCTAATGTACACTGATAGATTTGAACTAATTCAGGTTGTATTTCTGCAGTTGCTCTACCATCATTGTTTAAATGCAAGGATATTTAATTACCCAATGGTTGGAAGGGCTAAACTTCAAAAGAAAGCTACAGTGATTCTGAACTATTAGGAATTTGCTTTTGAAATGAACACTTGCAGCTGATCACCTTTATAACTGGGAGTCCTCTAAACTAACTTAAATCTAGAATAGTTTACTGAAAGATACAATAATAAAAATGTGTTAATTTGAAACATGTAATTAAAGTTCAGTAGTAACTTCAGCAGTTGTTTAGAACTTAGACTAAAGAAGGATTTTGGTTTAAGAGTACCTGGTCACAGACAGTGCTCTATATGGCCAGTTCCTGGTGATGAAAACAGTCTTTGAGTTGTTAGCTCTTTCAATTGTTACTACTGATTTAAATTCTGTGCAGTTAGTTTGCCCCTTTATTGTTTGCACCAGGTTATGTCACTGGTACATATTGTATCATTATTAAAAAAAAGAAATCTGCAGACCATCATATGTAATATGACTTCATTTGTTGTTATTAAAGAAATATGTTTGTATAAACATAGAAAAAAAATACGTGAAGGAACCCATTCAAACTATTAATAATACTAGGTAAAAGAATACCAGGGAAACTATTTGATATGTATGTGGGGGAAACTATAACTTCCTCTTATACTTGTATGAATGGTTTGAATATAACTATAGTGAGCTATATCATTGTTTTACAAATATATTTTAATTAGAGGAACCCTTATTTCAGACTAAATCTTACACAGAACCCCATTTATTGAACATGAAAGCAGAATTACTGAGTTGGAAGTAGTGATATGCATGGGTGATGATGGTTAGCTCAGTATTTATATTTTTCCTTATTTAGTTGTAAACAGGTTCATTAATATGTTAGGCTAAATCTTTGCATTTTGTAACTTCCTCATATATGAACTAGGATGCCTGCTAATGTGAGAAAGACTTCAGTGGAATTGAAGTATTGTGGCCCTCCATTCAGAGGTGGTATCTTTGCTGCTTCAGATTAAGCAACAGTTCAGCTCCTTGGCATTCTATTCTAGTGAAAGTTGTAGCTGGCTAAACTCTATTTCCTTACATTTTTAATATACCCTAAGATACAGATACCCTAAGATACAGATACACCCTAAGATAACCTTTACTCCCTTTGGCTTAGAATACTTTTCAACTTCCTCCTAAGTGATATGTAAGATATGGTTAATTTGGGATTTTTCTGACATACACAATAAAACCTCATCTAGTCATCTTAGAAAATGAATTGTTCCAGCTAGCCAGCTAGGTTTACCACAAAGCCAAAGTTGTTATCTTATCTATCTCAGTACTTTTATAACTTAAAAAATTTTGAATGGAAATCTTTAAAAACATATTCCAGACTTCTCTGGCTTTTTCAAAAATTTATGAAGTATTACAGGATGATTTTCTTCATGTGTTAGGAATTACTGAGAATATTTAATTTTACATTATGGTGAATATGGTGATGTCTTTAGAGAATTAGAAAGAAGGCGTGTTTCTCTATTCCAAGTGCCTTCACATACTGGTTTTCAGTTTTTGTATCTGTCTTCTCCTTTACTTGAGGGCTGGTGCCTATCATTTTTTACTATCTCATCTTTTTTTTTCTAATTTGTAATTTTTAATGTGATACAGCTTTGGAAACCAGTTAACCAATAACGTGATTAGAATTATGTGTAAAGTAAGATAGATTCAAAGTCAGAAGGGCTTTTCATGAATACTGCAATATTTGTAAATGGATTTTATGATATCTTTTTTTCTTCTAATAGTTTACATGTCTTACCATATAGTTCTCAACTAAGTTTTAGGTAGATGTTATCTCCAGGTAGCTGAGTTTATTTTTATCATTGTCAATACATGAATGTATAAGCTGACCCTCCTTTCTTCCTTTATTAATTGTCGTGAAGAATGCAAGATTGCATAGCACTTACTGTTATTAAAAGAGGGAGACAAAGAAAGGATAGATAAGGTAGAGTGACTTCAAGAACTTCATGATAAGAAAGCAAGGGTATGTTTTTAGTTGGGTCAAGGAGTAGCCAGCATTCAAATTTTCACCTGGACTATGAGGCCAAGAAGTGATGTGTCTTATGTAAAAAATCTACTTGGTTGTATGTATCTTCAGCCATAATATTCCAAAACTACAGATTTGAGATACTATGTCTGGCAACATCTTAAGGTCTTTTCTCATAGCGGAGGGGTAATTGGTGGAATTATCAAGGAGGATTGAATTGAATATGGGAAAGGGAAGGGAAGCTGTTACTTTTATTTGAATTTCCTGTATTGTTCCAAGAATCTATTATTAAAAATATTAAAATAAATGAACAGAAAACAAATTGGGGAGGATATAAAGTGGTTTGGTCTGCCTTCTAGAAACATTGCTTATGATTTGTATAGTAGTAAATATTATTATTGTATTTTATTAAGCACCACAGGCACTGAGCTAAGAACTTGACATGTATTATCTCTGGTCCTCTTAAATATTATTTATGAATGTCAAGTATTATTTTCCTCATTTTAAAGTTAAAGAAACTTTAACGCACTCAGGGTCACACATCTGCTAACAAGTGAATCGGAATTTGAAGTGAGGTTCATATGCCTCCCAGATCTTCATTTTCCTCCACTGAGCTGCCCCGCACAGAGGCGGGCTGCGGAACTGGGGCTGCTGCCTTGTGGGGTATGTTTTAAAAGAATACAAAGAATAATCTGTTAAACAGCATCTGAGCGTGCATGTTTAGTGTTCTCTGTACTTAATAAAAAGTAATTACATCTAAAGCAAGATACCATCTTGAGAAAATTTATTTGCATTTTTTTCTCTTTTTAATCTGACTATGGCTTTTCTCCTAGACTGTAATAGTTTTTGTAAAAGTTCCATGGAAAGAGTTTAATGAACTCTTAATGTTTTATTCATCTTTTGGAGAATTAAAACCTATAAGGCTGCAAAATTGGAAAGTAATGTTTTTTGAGTTTGTTTAACCTGTTTCCCAAATTTATTGGACCAGCAAACCCTCCCTGTCCCTCTCTGCCTGCCACTGTAATGCCTATTCAGATCTCGAGGGTCTGTGGGACATTCTTGAAGGAATGTTTGACTATAACTGAAACTTCAGACTCACGTCAGCCTCTTTTGAAAAGCCTGGTGCTGAGGAGCTTCAGATCAGACTGGAAGCAAGAGTTCTTGAAGTAGTTTTTTTTTTTTTTTGTCTCATGAAAGAGACTTTGAGCTACCTGTGGAAAACTTCCTCTGGGAAGATCTGATTTGCACTTCATGACAGAAAAGTCATAGATTGAGTCAGAAAGACCTACATTTGAATCTGCAACTTAATACCTGAATACTCTGGAGAAGTAAATTTAGTGTCCTTAAGCATTAATCTCTTATCTGTAAAATGAGAATACTATAGTCTTATAATAGGGAATTTTAGAAGTAGATAATGTGCATAACAGGCAGCACAAATATGCATTTCATAGATACTTAGACTTCTCATCATGACCCAGATGGGAGAGAAAATAGAGCAGCCAGGACACCAAGGGCGGCACAAAAACAGTTTGTGTCTGCTTCCTATTGAGCTGTCTTTCTCCTGGCCGGCATCTGGGTTACCAGTGTTTGAGAACACCAGGTGTCCTGTTTTCATTAGAGCACTGGAATTAGTGATGACTTCAAGTGCTTTGTAGGTTTTCATGGTTTTTATCTGCCACAGTTTTTAACAGGACTTAGTCTGTATCAAAACTTAACTTCTAAAGACGTGTGTAGAGTATTTGAGGCAGGGATGTCAAGTTATTTTTCATACTCTTTTTCTATTCAGCTTTTTGTACATACTCAAAGATAATTGAAATCATACTAAATTTATGCTTTTTATTTATACATTGTTTCATCTTTATTGTTGAGGTACTCAAAAACAACTTTTTCATCCTCATAGAAATATTAAGAAGCATTTAAAGAAGAACTTAGATATTCGGCACAGATACTTTTGGTGTCTATTTGCTTTAAGGAATGGAACTGAACCGAAGAGACTTATGGAGCCTCTCTTCCAGTAATAAATATCTATGATTCTTTTTAATGTATCTAAAAAATATTTTCTACAAGTCATGGTTTTAGTTTCTTATCATAATGGTTTTTTGACATATGTTCTTTAAACTTGATTTAAAATTTTTATAAAGTTAAATGGAATTTGAAGAGAAATAGAGATAAGAAAATTTACCAGATTGCATTTGATTTTGTCATTTAAAGATAGTAGATGTTTTTGAAGTTTCAGAAACATGATCACCTATCTTCAGTCACAGTAAGAGAAGCTTTGATGTTTCTCATAGGTCATGTTCATTAAAACTAGAATGTAGTTTGTCATTGTGCTGTCAGTTGATTGCTATCAGAACCAAATACAAGAGGTAAAGGTATGTTTGTCTTTTCTGCATAAAAAGTACTTGTCTGAAAAATATCACATAACTTTCAAATTTTCTTTTCTCAGATTCATAATGACCATTTAATAGCTAGTGAAAAGCAGCATAAACTCCAGTGGGAGGATTTCATGAAAGAACAACACAACAAACAGGCTGAAGTGGATGAAGAACACAGAAAAGCCATGGAGAGGCTTAAAGAACAATATGCTGAGATGGAGAAGGACCTAGCAAAATTTTCAACCTTTTAAGAACTTGATCCACAGTAATGATAAAATAATAAGAAAACGTTGACTTCCCTCCAGAAAAACTTCCCACCAAACCATTTAACCTCTGGTTCACACTTAGCAATATATTCAGTGGCACCCTTACATCAGAAGAAAGACACTTGTACTGGAGTCTAACTTAAATGTTTAATAGAAGAGTGCTACATCTTTCCAGTTTTAAGTGCCTATATGTGATTATTTGAATAGGAAGGAGTAAGAGGAAAAGTGGGATAAATTTACTCTTTGTTAATCCAAATTACTCATCTTTTTTATTGATAATCTCAGCTGTAAGCATAGACTTAGAAAAATAATTTTATTCATTCTTATACAGGGTTAGTATTAGTTTGTTATTGTGGCTGAGAAGGCAGACACAATGGCTGCCTGTCATTACCTCCTTGGCTATTGGAAGAATATAGAAAGTATGATTCCACGAGTGATGTAGACAAAAAACAACTGACCTGGAGCAGCGATCGCATTTAAGAGGGCAAAAGTTGCAGAACTTCATCTCCACAGCAGCAAAGATGGCCGTGTTGGTCTCTGGGCTGCGTGTTGGGAGAGGTTGCAGTGTTTTCAGTGCAGCATAATGCCATGTGTTCCACTGAATGACAAGACACACTTGTTAAGTTTTGTGGCCTTCCAGCACTTAGTATTTTCAGCTTTTAAAACATGTTTAGGAGGAAAAGCTCACCAAAAATATATTTGACATTTAACCTTTCTAAGAACCATAATCTTATCCATAACATTTACCTCATTTTTGTGTCTGTTTTGCTGTGGGTAAACTTTGTAAGATAAATGATGTCTATACATGTTTCAACCTGTTCAATGAGTAATCAGCAAAATCTGCCATATAAAGATTTTGTCTCTGAATAAACCAGAAGTGTTTGCCCACATGCCAAATCATCCATGTTAAATGTAAATCCTTTTTAGTGTTTAATGTCTGTTCTCATAAGCAGGTGTATTATGATGAAATATGTACCAATTCTGTCATCACTGTGATCTTTAAAAATCTGTGTTTAACAGTATTATTGAGGAACTAAGTTGATTTTTTATTTGCCATAAACCAAGCAAAATTAAATGCAGTAATTTCAAGAGATTTATGGCAAATGAATTTGAGGTATGGATAAATCTTTCAAATATTTTTATTGCTCTTCAATAAAGAAGGGCTCAAGGAAGAAAATTCCCAACTCCCTCGTGTTATCTCAGTGTTGCTACTGCAGACAAGCAACAATGCTTGCTTGTGCAAATTTATGGCTTACTGTCAAAGCTGCATTCTTGGCTGCATGTTGAAAATGTGATTAAAGTTAATAGAGGAGATGAAATAAGTATTTGAGATTTCTTTCAATAACACTGAACTTCTGCCAACTTTCTCTGTCTGCTACTGTAGGCTTGACAGGTTCATCAATCATCCCCTGGTACCTGGCTAAAAAGAGCACTTGCTGACACTAAAGCATGTTGGAATTTTCTTAATTCTCTTTCAGTGGATGGAAAAAAAAAATACTTCCAAAAATAGCCCACACATGAGAAGGGAGGAGAACCGTAAATGAAAATTCCCTTTGTACTGTAGGCAGTTTTTGGAATGCTATTAATTGCCAATGCACCATTGAACAGATGCAGTCGCCAAGAAATCAGGACTGAGTCTTTGAGAGAGAACGTACTTTCAAGCGTGGTTACTCAGCTTGTGCAGCAAAGGTTTCCGATAGTGTTTGTTCATCTCGTATGAATAATATGTTACCATATAAATTTGTATATATTATATAAGGATCTAAGAGGCTTCTTAAGCCAAAATGAATTGATGTGCTTTTGGGCTTTAAACATTAAGATACTAAATTTTCTTTATAACTTTGTTAATCTTTCCTCTTAGTATTTTTAGTGCACTTTAGAACACTGTCACTTAGGTTTCTCAGTTTACAAATCAGTTTTGTAAATTTTAAATTTTATTTAAAATTTACATATAAAAATTAACTTTAGTGATTACATAATTTACAAATTTTTTGCTGTTTATGTTGTTGAGCAGAGATAATATGGGTTCTGTGTGGCTCATAGGATTATTTTTTAATGGCCAAATTAAATGACATTCTGTCATATAAAAGCATGGTAGCACAATATTTTCAAGTTCTGAGTATTTTCTATTTTTATGATTTCTTTTACGACTTTTTTTTCATTTCTTAACGTAATTTTCAAATTCTGTTCTTACTGTTAACTTCTGCTTTAATTGGATTGTGGTCAGAGAATAGGTTATATAAGACTGATAAGGTGAAATTTGTTGAGATTGCTTTATGAACTAAAGTGTCTGTTTTTTTAAGTATTTCATTAGTACTTGAAAGTATGCGTATTTTCCAGTTGTTGGCTGTCCATTAGGACAAACTTGTTCACTTGTGTTGTTCAAATTGTCAATTTTAATGTTGTTTTCCTTCTACTTGATATCTCAGATTCTGAGATGTGTTGAAATTTCCTACACTGGTGGATTTTCTAATTCTCCCTGTAGTTCTGTCAATTTTGTTCTATACATTTTGAACCTTTGTTATTAGTTACATCTAAGTTTAGGCATTTTAATCTTCCAAATTTAGAATTTAATCTTTTATTTATAGTCATAGTCTCTATTTCTAATAAATGCTTTTATGTCATTTTGATTTAAAATGTAGTTTTGTGGGGTTTTTTTTTTAATTTACAGTTTTAAAAATTACATAGGCTGCCCTAGCTGGCTAGTGTTGAAGGTATATATTTATCCTTCTTTTGTACTTTTCTGGTATATTTTAGATATACCTCTTGAAAGAAAATTGCAACTAGGTAATTCCATTATTCACTTTTTCTTTTCTGTAAATGTATTAAATGTGCTTATTTTATGCTCTGAATATGGTAATTGCAATTTTTTTTTTTTACGGATCTGAACCTACAGTTTGTTGTTTTGTCAGAATAAGTTTATGGTGACTTGTTTTCTATATGATCAGTGATTTTTTAATTGTGAGTTCATACTCCTCTAAACTTTACTTTGGGGAATTTTTTTTGTGTGTGTGTGTGTGAAAATATATACCTGCAGAGAAATAGGGTTTTTCTTTTTCTAGCACACTGGTCTATTTCTTGTGTCATTACTGGCCCTGTACCACTTGAAAGTCAGTTTCACCTTGGGCTTCCTGCCCCTCCTTCCCCTGTCCTCCAGGGCATGCATGCACATGTGCCCACACATTTATGCACACATAGTGTGAATTTCATCCTTAAACATGTGAGTGTTGGACTGTGAAAAGGCATTCCCAGGGGAGATCTGCCACCTTCACAGCTCTCCTCAGAGTTTAGAAGAAAGGAAGATGTACATGTTCTCTAGTTCACTTGCTAAGAGTGCTTCCCTCTGGGGGTGCAACAACCCTATTTTTCATCCAGCTCAGCCCCTATTACGAACTGAATTGTGTTCCCCCGCAAATTCATATGTTGAAACCCTAACCCCCAGTGTGCCTGTATTTGGAGATGGAGCCTTTAGGAAGGTAATTAAAGTTAAATGAGAGCATAAGGGTGGGGCCCTAATCCCACAGTAGTGTCCTTATAGGAAGAGGAAGAGAAGACTGAGCTCTCTCTCCACCTGTGCACAGGAAAAGGTCATATGAGGACAGAACAAAAAGGCAGTGATCTGTAAGCCAGGAGGAGAGGCCCCATCAGAAATGGAATTCTCTAGCACCTTGATCTTTGGACTGCTTTTAGTTTTCTAGAACTGTGAGAAAATAAGTTTCTTTTGCTTAAGCTACCCCGTCTGTGGTATTTTGTTATGGCAGCCAAAGCAAATTAATATAGCCCCAGACCACGTGATTCCTGTCCCTCATGTCGTCATAGCTATTTAATACTGAGACCCTTCTAGGACAAAGGGATGAGGAGATGCCTTTAGGGCAAATTACCAGTGTAATACCTAAATGTCACTTCCTAATCTACCTTCAGTTATTTTCATTAATTTGCCATGAACCCAGCCATAAGTGAAATATATGGTTAAATTTTTTCTAGCATTTTTGTTGTCCAGTACCTGAGATTTTTCTATACAGAAATGGCATGTTAGACAAGTATATGTTTATTTTATTATATTAAAATTTCCCCCAAAAAGAACATGTCTGTATTCTGATATAAAAGATGGTGCCTTTTCTTTTGACTGTTGTGTCAAATACTTTCTATTTGATTACCTTTTACTATCAGAACTAATTTGATTGTTTCTATTGAATTCTTTATTTTTACTATTCATGAGCTAATGAAAGCAAATAAGAGAACTGTAGTCTGTTTTGAACCTGTGTAGCTTTTATCTGAATACTTCATTTTGGATTACCTTTTTTTGACACTACTGTGGTTTGTGAAAAGGTCCCTATTATGGATATGTGGATAGAGGTACTAGATGTGTGGTATTAAACCCAAAGTGCCATGAAAATCCGGAGGAGTCACAAATGCCTCCAAGATACATTGTGAATTCTCTTCTCTGTCCCTATAACACACAGGCTTTCTATTTGAACAGTGCCGCTTACTTACTGAACTGTTTTCTAATGTACATGTATTTTGATGTATTGGGTTCTGGTTGCCATTGCAAATTAAAAGATAGAGGGTTTTATTATTTTGTATTTAGCATAATGACGGCATTTCCTGAAACTATACCCTAGAGGCTCTTTTTTTTTCTCCATTTGGGGCTATGAGTCCCTAATCTCAAGATGAAAAATAACAGGAAAATATTTTAAATATTAATTCAGTCAAAATATTTGAAGCTACCATTATATAAAATATGTTTTCAGGTGTATGTTTATAGTCCTTCAGGAAAGTTTTGTAATTACATCATTAGTTTTCAACTCCAATAAGCATGAATATTAACATTTTACTGACTTTGTGAAACTCAAGGTCATACAGTGAATGGAGGGTTGAAATCACTCCTATCACTTACTGCTCTTCAATCTTTTCAGTTTAAAATTTTGACTACTAAAAGGTGCATTCTTGTGACTGGTCTGGGAACATAAAAGTAGTGTTTCCTCTTGATATTTTCATATTTATGTTCCATAAATGAGAAAATAAACAGATTTTCAAATGTGATGTACTACACAGCAATAAATTAAAAAGTACACAAACATTTGGTCCTCACAAAAATTCAAGATTCAGATTATTTCTGAAGAAATAGTCAAAACTTATTTTAAGGTAAGTAAACATAATGCTTACATTTGTATAATGCAGCTTATAGTTTACAGTTTATATTGTACTTTTAAGTGCCTTATATGTAATTTTATCTTGCTTCATCCTTATAACCAAGATGTACTCTGTTCTTTTAGAGAAAGAGTAAACAGTAGAAATTCAGGGACTGCAATGTTTACTTACCTAATGTGTCAGCCATGGTGAGATAGATAAACAATACTTTTACTTTTTTTTAAGTCCTTAAATAATACCATGAAAATCCTTACTAAGGATATATCTCCAAGTTTTTCTTTACCATTAGAGAGTCTTTTGAAAAGAACACTTCATTTACTACAACCATTAATACAGGACTCTGTGAGATTTCAGTCTTCTAAAATATTCTGAATTCTTAAAAGTATTTAGTACTGTGTCACAATTCACTGAGTGGTCAGGCTGTACCGTAGGATAGAATATGACATGAGTGCAGCCAAGGTTAAAAGGTAGATTAAGTGCCACCCACAAAGAGACCAATGCATGATTTGAGGTTGCTGAGAACAGTCAACATGTGTACCCGGCTCAAGGGGGAAAGAGGGGCACAAGATCCAGTCCCTTGCAGTGCATCTGTCCTCATGGCCAGTGGACCCACTCCAGCCAACATAGTCAGTACTATACCTAAAAATTGAACTAAATGCAGGATATGTGATTTCCATTATTTCTTAGAAGTAATTGTTTCCCCTCCTTAAACTTAAAAAAGAAAATCAAGTTTGGTTGAGTCCAGGTGGGCATGGAAAAGTTAACCTTCACAGCAGATATCACCATTTCTGAGTGAAAAACATGACCATAAGAGAAGTCAATGTCATCTGCAAATAGAGACAGTTTCATTTCTATGATACAAAATCAATATACTGATACAAAATCAATATACAAAAATCAGTTCTTATACACTAATAACAAAAGTTAAGGAAGAAATTAAGAAACAATCCCATTTGGAAATGCATCAAAAGGAATGAAATGGCTAGGAATAAGTTTAACCAAAAAGGTGAAAGATTTCTGCGCTGAAAACCATGTGATATTGGTGAAAGAAGTTGAAGACACAAATAAACGGAAGATATTCCATGTTCGAGGTTTGGAAGAATTACTATTTTTTGTATCCATACTATCCAAAGTGATTCACAGATTCAGTGCAATATCTATCAAAATTACAATGGCCATTTTCACAGAAATGGAACAATCCTAAAATTAGTATGAAACCACAACAGATCCCAAATAACCACAGCAATCTTCATGAAGAACAAGGCTAGAGGCATCACACTTCCTGATTTCAAAGTATATTACAAAGCTATAGTAATGAAAAACAGTATGGTATTGGTGTAAAACACACATACAGCAAGGGAACAGAGAGTCCAGAAATAAATACACACATACATTGTCAATTTATATCCGGGTGCCACCAATATACAGTGGGGAAATTACAGTCTCTTTAATTGGTAGTGCTGGGAAAATGACAGTTGCATGCAAGAGAATGAAACTGGAGTACTGTCTTACACCATACACAAAAATTAACTCAAAATGAGCTAAAGAATGTAAGACCTGAAACCACAAAGCTCCTAGGAGAAAACATAGTAAGCTCCTTGACATTGGTTTTGGTGATGATTTTTTGGATTTGACACCAAAAGCAAAGGCAACAAAAGCTAAAGTGGGACTATATCAAATGCAAAAGCTTCTTCAAATCAACAAAATGAAGGGAAATCTATGGAATGGGAGAAAGCAAATCATATATCAGAAAAGAATTTAATATCCAACGAATGTGAAGAGCTCATACGACTCAATAGCATAAAAACAAGATCTATTAAAAAATGCAGAGAACTTGAATAGACATTTTTCTAAAGAAGTTGTACAGATGTCCAGCAGGTACATGAAAAGATACATTACTAATCATCAAGGAAATTGCAAATCAAAACCACAAAGAGGTATCACCTCACACCTGTTAGAAAGGCTACCATTAAAGAAAGACAAGAAATATTGGCAAGGAATGTGGAGGAAAAGGAACCCTTGTACGCTGTTGGGAATGTAAACTGGTGCAGCCACTATGGAAAACAGTATGGAGGTTCCTCAAAAAATTAAAAACAAAGCTACCATATGATTCAGCAATTCTGCTTTTGGGTATATATCCAAAGGAACTGATAGCGCTATCTGGAAGAGGTATCTCCACCCCCATGTTCATCACACCGTCACTTACAAAAGCCAACCTATGGAAACAAGTTTGCATCAACAATTGAATAAATAAAATGTAAAAAAAAAATATATATATATATATATACACACACACACACAGAGTGCATATATAAATGTACAATGTAGTATTAGTCATGAGAACGAAATCATTTGGGACATGGATGAATCTAGGGGTATTATAAGTGACAAATTAGAGAAAGACAAAATACTGTATGATCGCACATGTAGAATCTACAAAAAAAACTAAACTCACAGAAAAAGAGAACACTGGTGGCCAGAGGTAGGGGGTGGAGAGCGGGGGAAATGGGTGACGGTGGTCAGAAGGTACAAACTTCCAGTTATAAGATTAATAAGTTCTGGGGATGTAATGGACAGCATGGACTGTAAGAAGACAAAAAAATGTATACCTTAAACTAATACAACATTATATGCCAATCATACCTCAAAACTGGGAGAAAAAGATATTCGAAAATTGATAAGAGAGTATGAGGTTAGCTAGATTGTATTCAAAAGTTGAACACATAAATGTAAAACTTAGTTCTTTTATGAATTACCCAGATTTCTGAAATTTCAGTTCTTCAAAGAAGATATTCTGTAGATGTTTTTAAGGTTTAATATAATGCTGCTTTCCCTTAAAATAGAATTTGTAGATAATCTGAAAAGAAAGCCTCAGTTAAATCACTTTTTAAAAACTTTATGCACAGTTGGCCCTTGTACAACATGGGGATTAGGGAAACCAATCCCCCGACCCCTAAGGGAGAAACTCTGTGTTTAGCTTTTCACTCACTAAAAACTTAACTCCTAAATAGCCTACTCTTGACCGGAAGTCTCACCAATAATATAAACAGTCAATTAGCTCATATTTGTATGTTATATGTACTATGTACTGTATTCTGACAGTAAAGGAAGCTAGAGAAAATAAAATGTTTTTTCAAATTGTCACAAATCTCCCAAAACTTTTCCAGTATACTTACTGCAAAAAGTCTGTGCATAAGTGACCCTGTGCGGTTCCAACCTGTGTTGTTCAAGGGTTGTGCTTTGAAATGCTTAAGCAGGTTTTTTGGAAATGTATCATCTTTTTAAAGGAAACAATTCATAAAATTACAGTGAGATCATTGTCCCAAAATAAAGAAAAATCCTATGTGGTCAGTTGTATAATACATAAATTTGTTTTAAAAATTAACTATACATCTATTTAAATGTAAGCAATACTTAATTTTACTAAGAATAATTTCGATGCTGAAGAAATCTTTTACTTGGAATCTAAAATTTGTAGGTAATACCAGCAGGTGTCACTGTGATAACAGATTTTTTTTTCCCCCTCTTTCTAAGCAGATATGTGTAGACAGGTACATGCCATGTATGAACAAAGATGTGTAAGAGATGATGAATTTAAGTTATATCGCTGAACAAAAATACCAAAATGTAGAAAAGTATGTCCAACATCCCTGAAGGGTTGTTAGTATTTTGAGAATTGTATTTCTTCCTAACTTTTTTCATGTCTCAAACATATTCTTTCATTATATATTTGATGTGAGGGTTTTATTAGCAGTAAAATCTGGTGATGGTTTGGACTTTATATTGAAGTATAGAATAGTGTACAAATCATTAGGTTGCAGCTTGTGTCCCCAAAATCAGATCAAGAAACTGAGCAATCTTAGTAATGTTTTTAAATGAATTTTTAAAGTTTTGATCCTTTTCTCCAAATTAAAGCGGTTATAATTTCTAAATTTCTAGAGACAAAAACATGGTAATTGGTGGAAAATAATAGGACTTAAAGAGCTCATTGTCAGGGTTTTTTTTTTTTCACTTAGAATGGAAACCAAAGTAGAATTTAATAAGCATTTATTCATTAGAGTATCATGCTGTGTCTAGATTCTGTTCCGAGATGAATACAGTTAGTTAAATCTGTTTTAAAGGAATTTATAATCAAGTCGTGCACATGTTAATAATAAAATAGGAAAACTAAGACCATATTATGTAATATGATATCAAAGACCATTACATACCAGGCAAGCAGTTTATGATTAAAATAAAATTCCACGTTGGAACTATCTTTGTGACTTGTAATCAGAATTGTTCTTAATAAACATAACATTTCAGTGGGATTTAGAGAATGAAAAGGATGACAAAATTATTTCTGGTTCATTTTACTTCAAGTAAGCATTTATGGAGCACGTGTGTTCTGGCCATTTGTATTCCTAGATAATATTAGAGATAATAAGTGAATAAAACTTGGTTTCTGCCCTTTTTTATCAAGAACACAATTCAGACGATTATTTGTGGACCCCCTGATGTTTAGAACAGTAGTAGATAACACAAAGTTGAAAAATGCACCAGTTTGAGAGTTGAAAGACCTAGATTTTAGTCTTGCTTCTGTCACTGAATTTATACAGGAACTTAATCACTTCACTTAGAAAATTTTCACATCATTTGCAACTTTAATAATTTGTGCTTATCCTGTAGGTAATGAAACTATTAGAGTAAGTGGCATGATGAAAGTTATAGGAAGGTTATTCTGTGGATGCAGATATATGACTGATAGAGGAAATTACTATCCTGTCCATGGCTTTTTGAGAATGTAGCTGAAAATAGCAATTCCTAGTCTAGACAGGGCAGGGGTAAAGATGAAGATCATCGTTTGGAATTTCAGATAGTGGTAGTTAATAGCCATATATAGATATGTCTTATGTACTGTTTATATTACTGAGGACAACTGCTAGCATAGCTTCAGATTTAGATAGCCCAAGTTAATGAAGCGTTTGCTTTGAGAACACCATCACTACAAATTAGGGGAGTAAAATACATTAAGCGTTCTTCTCTTCACCTTTTAGAACTAATGCTTTTATGCAATTTACTGAGAAAATACTCTTGGGTTTTATTATGCAGTTTTCTTTTCCAGAAGACTAAATGGTTCAGGACAAAGAATGTGTTTTATACTATTTTATATCCCATGCTTGGAACATGTGCTATATATTAAAAAAGGAAAATTCTCCCCATCTTGTAGGGCTAGTCATGAGTTTGGTTAAGGAAGACTTTTAATTCTTGCTATTTACTTTGCATTTGTGTTTTACAAGGACTGAATATGAAGAAATACATAAGGACACCTAATGATATGTTTTTTAGTCTATCATCACCTAACATATTTGCTGTTTCCCTCAGGAAAGCTTTTTAAGAATAACTACATACTGCATAAGTAGAAACCTGAATCTTAACCATGTTGAAAAAACACACACATACACAATTACTCCCAACTAACATATTTTTTTTTTTCCTAAAACTTGAGGTCATCTGTTTGGAACTTGGAATGAGTCTCCAAATAGGAACAATGATGTAAATAGTAAGTGGTCTCTTAGGTAACCCACACAGACTCATATGTCTGAAAATATTACAGGACTGTGGTAATATTTTGTATTGCTGTTAAGCTAGTCATCAGCCACTATATTTAATCCTTTGTTTGTTTGTTTGTTTGTTTGTTTTGAGAAATGTATCCAGAGTTTCAATTAGTGAGACATGGCATGTCGCCTTCTTGCTGTGACTCTGAGAGTAACGTTGGTGCCTGGTAGGAACAGGGCAGCGCATCCCTCAGTCCTAAAGGGAGGCGTCTACAGTTGAGGCCAAATCCTTCTTTGTCCCCAGGCCCGCCTCCTGGTCTACTTCCTTTTCTGTTGTTACACTGTCTCAAAGCAGAAAATTCTCCATCTCACTTCTAAGTTTCATAGTTTCTCTTGTCTGGTGAAGAAGAGATCTTGAAGTTTTTAATGACTTGTTGAGAATAAGAAGTAGATGAGAGAAGAAAAGCACCTTTCCCCCACCCCACCTCTCACATTTTAGAACATAGTTAGGCGACCATGGTAGTTCTTTAAACCCACCTCTGGATAAAGATGACTCCATTTGCACATTTGGTGAGCTTCCATACATTTTGTCCTTGCTTCTCCAAGTGTGGGCTGTTCTGTGAGGTTGCTGCCTGCAGGCTTCTGCTGGGGAAATGACAAGTGGCTATAGAGAGCAGCCCCCAGGGGTTTATTTTCGGCCTTTCTTTCCCAAACTAGTGCTGCCATGACCGACCTGGGTTACCATGAGGTGAGTTTCAGGGTGTGGAGGTCCCATGGTGTCTACAATAATTATTTAAAATAATAAACACAAAACACTTATCCTCTCTTCTGTATATATACGTGCATATCTCCTGTATCAATCTCGGGTTAATTGTTTTACAATCTCATGTAGGTGTCTTATCAAGGACATAATAAAACTACTTGAGTTCTGGGATGCATGGGCATTACCAATGTTAATCACCTGAGAAAGTGGTGATTCGGTTACACGTGAAATCCTCTCGTCTCCCTTATTCCCCTCCCATCACAGCTGGGCTTTCAGAAGTCTAGGCGCACTTGACAGCACTCCTAGTTGGAATGGGTCACAGATAACTTCTGCCACAAGGAGGCAGTCAGAGAGTAATCTTTGTAGAGTGTCAGAGCCAGGAGTGAATGAGTTACATTTTGTAACCAGATTATCTAGTTATATTTTACTTTGTGGCTGTTTGCATTTTGTGACTCCCAAATCCTTCGTGAAATCTTGTTGAAATATTCCAGCATGACCTTGGCTGTGTGAGGGAATTAGGGAAGGAGCTGTTGTCCGTTGCATCCAGTATGTAGTGGTGATAGGGAGTGATCTCCCAGGAAAATGTGTGAATTGTGCCTGTGATGTCTTATTACTTCTATCCAGGAGGAGTTTTCATCTTAAATATCCCCCTAGGAGCTTGTAGATTTGATTTCAGTAAAGAATAAGGCAAGTTCCCTTTTAGGTGTTTGTTGGTGAAAGGAAATCTCAGGACTGTGGCAGAAGTCAGAGGCAATGCTGTAGTTGCTGTAGCCAACAGACTGGCCGAGCCGAGTCTGAATGCCCATTTGTATGCCCCTTCATGACCTAAACAAACAAAGCCAACGTTAATTACATGTGTCCTGAAGAGAAATGCATGTTTCAAATGCATGATTATATACTTATATAATCAGTTAATTTCTTTTTCCAGTTTTACAGAAGATGAAATAAAAATTCAGAGATTATGCAAAAGAATTAATTTAATGTATTTCAGATGTGTTGTGACTGTCACCTAAACCCAAGACTCCCTCTTTGGGCTTCACTTTTACCCTTTAGCTACTGCTCCGTTCATCTGCTCACGTTTGTAGCAAAATGTCTGGAAAGAGCGGCAGATGTTTGCCGCTGCTCTACTTGCCTTACCTTGTTATTCTGCTTTGAGCCCTTTCCAGCCTGACTTTCAGTAACACTCCTCCCCAGAAACCCATTGTGTCAAGGCTCCAGCAGCCTCCCCCAAGCCAAACCCAGTGACTGGTCCTGAGTTCATATTTTTCTACGTCAGCAGTTGACACAGATGATGACTCCCTTCTCCTAGAAATGCTTTCCTCACTTGGCTTTCCGATGGTCCTATATCCTGGTTTGCTTTCTGTCTTTCTGGGTATTCCTCTGCTTTCCAGCCACCAATTGTTGATAATGTGTCAGAGTCAGACTTGCAACCTGTTACCTTCCCTACAGCCAGTCCCATGACTTTACCCTCACACACCCGAGAATTTGTCAGATGAGCATCTCCACTTAGATATCTAAAAGGTATCAAACTTCAGTGTCTAAACAGAACCCTTGGCGCCCCTTCCTCCCAAATCTGCAGCCCCCAGGAGGTTTTCCCCATCTCAGTATACAGCATCGCTGTTTATCCAACTGTTTGGAACAAGAGCTAGACATTGGGCTTGATCCTTCCCTCACACCTCACATCAATCCTTCAGTTAGCCAGGTTGGCTCTCCCTTCGTAAACATCCCAGATCTGACTGCCAGTTCTTACCAGCTCTGCTGCTGTAGCACTAGCCTGACACTGTCCTCTCCCACTCAGTAAAATCCACCCTCTTTGGCATAGCCCAAGAGGTCCTGTCTATGTCACATTTCATCGCCCACCCCTCTGTAACTCGCTTAATTTTATCTAACCATGCTGGCTGGCCTGCTGATCTTCAGACACACCTGAGCTCATTTCCACTCGGGAGTCCTGCCTGACATGCTATTCCCCTAGAGCCTGTTGGCTCTCTCACTTTCTCTAGCTCTCTGTTCAAAGCTTACATTCTCAGAAAGGCCTTTGCTGACCACTCAGTCTAAAACAGCACCCTCACATTTATATTTAATGTCTCCCCTACTGTAATATACACTCCATGAGGGCAGGAACCTTGTCCATCTTATCCATCTGTATTCCTAATGCCTGGCATATGGACTTGTTGATTGGATGGACGGGTGGGTGAGTGGGTGGACGGATGGATGGATGGATGGATGGATGGATGGACGGATGGGTGGATGAATGGATATGCTGTAGTATAGCACTCTTTTCACCCATATTACTTTACATTGATGTTTTTGAATTTAATATGAAAGAACAGGTACTTCTTAATATCTTAATTCTTTACTCATATGGATTTTTTAAAAGCAACTAAAGATAATAAATACATCCTTAAACTTTTGAATGACAGTGCTAAGCATAGCTATTTCATAGTAACAGTTTCTTCTTTACTGGAGTATCCTATCATATAGCAATATGACATACTGTTCAAGGGAAAAATTAATCCTCTCTACAGCAACTATTGGTAAGTAATATTTGAATCACAAAAGATCTAACAAAAAATCTTCAGTACTTCTCAGTTCATTACCAAACACCCAAAAATAAAGAGGGATATGACCGTTGTCATAACTGATCATAAATGAATCAGACAGAAGTGCCTGAGAACCATGAGAGATGGGAGAGCTGAGGGATTAAGAGTTCACTATGAGTTCAAGTTCACCTCTGCTGCTTATTAACTGAGTGATCATGGGCAGGTTGCCTAACCCCTCTGTGCCTGGGTTTCCTCATCTCTAAAATAGGGGTGGTAAAAGTACCAAAACTTACCTCGTAACTTTGTTTTGAGGATTAATTTAGTTAACTTAAGTAATATATTTAAAACTTAGCCTGACATATAAGTGCTATATTAAGATTTGCTTTTATAACAATTTTATCATCATCATCATTGATTCTAGATGTCCATTTGGGAATTGGCTCTTTGTAATCCATCCATAAAAAGGTTGATAGGTTAGGATCATAAGTAGTTTAAGTTCCCCTTGGAGCACTTAACTGGATTAGGCTACTTTCTATGATCTTAAAGTACATATTAAAGCCAAAGAAATACTACTTTTGTAAGTCCTTAGATGGCACACCCATACAGCTGGTACCACAAATGATGTCACATTTCAGGAAGATCAGCTAATATATTCCATGGAATCAAAGGTACTTCTCAGGATGAAACGTGTTTTACTTCTAGTACTCAGGCTGGTCTTTGATTCAGCCCCAAATTGGAGAAAAATCTAGCCTTTCAGATAGGTCTCTGCTGAATCCATTTTGACAGTACTTAATTTACTGAAGTTGTGTATTACCACATTTAGTAATTTTGGTGAAATTTCTCATTTCTCAAAACAAGTTTTGCTTACATCCTTTCAAAAGAATTTTATTGGTATGTGGTAGGTTGTCTGGGGCCAGCCTCTTATCTAGAGACCAGATTCAGAACGTCTGAGTTCAGCGAAGTGACTTAGACTGCATGCTTTTGTTTTGTTTCATAAGCATGTACAAGTCTTGCTGAAACAGTGCTACCCCCATCTAGGAACAATGCCGCACACATCATTTCCTGAAATAATAGAGTTGGAAGGCAATTATCTACTCACAAAACAGGCTGAAACAACAGTTCCTGATATTCTTCTCAAATACTTTAACTTCCCAAGGAATCCGGAAAAAATAATTCCATGAGATGGCGTTGTGAATGAAGGTGTGACATTCCAGCTTCCTTCACTGGAATCCAGTGACCAGCAATAATAATGAATTTCTACCCAGGGAGGCTCTGGCTGGGTGAGCTGTTTGTTTTGGGAACACTGTACTGCCTTATAGCTTCCTGTGAGACGATAGCCTCGGGTTCCTTTCTGTTTGCTTTTGGGAACCATCCCAGAGATTACCTGCAGCTTCTGGAGCTATACTTATTATGGCATTGTTTTCTTTTTACTCCTGAAGAGAATTTGGGACTTCTGTTTCAGACTTTCCAGATAAGGAATGTAGGCTTTCTAGAAAGAATGAATATCCATTTTCATCAAAACATGTTTTTGAGTAGTATGAGAGTCTTAACCCCTGGCTCCTTTAACTTGAGTGTGGGTTGGTATTCATAATAAGAGCTGTCTTCTCTGTGATCCTTAATAAATTGGACATCACCAAGGTAGTTTAGTAATGATATTGGCAAAAAATATAAATTAGGAAGATTTCTAATATTTAGACATTGCCTTCTGGAATTCTCATCTGAAGGAGAAGTGGCACAATAAATTATCTCTTCAGAGATGCACACACAGGTTTTCTTCTTCATGTCCTAAGAAAAAACGGGACAGTCATCTGGATGTTGAGCCTGTACTATGCCAACTGTAGACCTATTTGGAAATTTCCAGAAGATTGTTTCATATTTCATCTGAGTATTTGACTTTGTGTTGACATATCTTCCCTACTAAATAAAAGTTATAAAATATTGTGTGTGTCACAAGGAGTGACATTTAGCAGAATGAAGAGAAACTTGAGATGCTGTAACATTACTTCGGGAGGTTGTATAAGCTGTCTCTGGACGTTTTTCACAGAAGGGTAGACTATTTCCAGTCTGACTTGTTTGGGTATTCATAAATCTTCTCCCTGTCTGGAAACTTAGGTACTGATTTAGTGTCTCTTCACTCTGGTGTAGCAGAATCAAATTGTTTGACATCTTCTGTGGTGAAATACATAACTTTCAGAAGTGTAATGTGAAATTTGTGTTTAAAATTGTTTAGTTCTGATTATATGGGAAATTGATGAATTTTTCAGAAATAGTGGAAATAGCTGTATTGAGATATTCTGCTTTTAAGATGTCTTTCCATTTCCCTGGGCCCTTACTTACTGGGCTGAACGGCAGGTGTGGATGGCAGCCTTCTTCCGGTGCCTGACGGCCATGTGAACACAATAAGGGATTCCTTACCACTTGGCATTGTCTCCTCTGATTCCCACTGACTCTTTTCAAGCCAAGACACCCAAATTGAAAACTGTAGATGGAAATGGGTCAGTTTGTTCCTTAAAAAGGTAAAATTAAGAACATCTAAAGATTCCATGACAAAAGCTAAAAGCAAAAGTAGGGCTTGTGCCACCATGAAGTTGTGAGTAGACAGTAGACCATGTGTGGTTCTGGAGGTTGTGGGTAAGGTGGTCTTTCTGGCTAGAAGAGGCCCAGGCATAGGTCTTGGCACTTTGTTCCTTCTGTGGAGTGTGCCGGGGCTGGGTGTCAGTGGTCTGAGGCATAGGTTAAGAACGTACAGAGAATGAACTGTCTGGGGCCTTAAATTACTTGTCTTTGTTGTTTTGGCTCTAGTTTATATCTGTGGAACCATTTTTGGCTTCTTATCTTGGCTCACTCCCAGAATTGGCTTAACACAATCACCAGCCAATTCTATAAATTCCAGTTACCTTAATAGTCTTTATAAGTACCTCAGAGGGAAATCACCAGCTATGAAAAATCAACACATCTATGAAGGGCTTGCATCCTAATGGCTGCCATCTATATTTAAAGATGCATTTTCTAGTGTCAACATTATTTCCCTGGTAATACAGCAGTTCAGTAAAAGAGTGTATAGCTTTTTAAATACCAGGAGTTTGTTAGCCTTCAACACTGGGTACATCACAGGTTGTAAACAAAGTAGGAAGGTTAAACTAGAGTTCTCTGTTTTCTGTTCATTGTTACCCATGCTGCATAAATGATAGATTATGATGCTGCATTTACCATAACTTTTAATGAGCATTTTAAATATAGAATGACATTTTTCTAAAGCAAGATCTATCTTAGATTGCAGCCATGTGTGCCTTACTAACCCAGTCAGCATTTATCTAGTTCTTCTGATGTACTTTGCAAAGTGCAGGGGAGGTAAATGAAGTTCCGTATATGGTTTTTGCCTATAAAAAGACTTTAGGTGAAGAAGCATTGGAAACAAATGAAAGAGCTGGAGCACAACTTGAAACTAAATTTTAGAGTTCTTGGACTATGCAGGAGGAAGAAATCACTGTAGGCTGAAATTGTTTGGTCTCCCAAGGAGGCTTCATGGAAGAGGCAGGATTCAAAAGACGAGGGGAATGTCATCGGACAGAAAAGAAAAGAAGCAGAACCATTTATGGAGCCTTTTTTTGGATGCCAGACTCTTTGCTGGTAGCTTCATATACATAATCTCATTAATCCAGTCGAGTAGACATTTATATCCCTGTTTATACGTGAGAATATTAAGGAGTGGAGAGATTAAGTTGCTTGCTCAAGCTTATACAAATAGTGAGTTACTAATAAGTGATGGTTAAGATTATTGGCTCTGAATTCCAGGCAGTTTTGGATCTGAATCCCACCTCCTCTACTGACTAGCTATGCTTAATTTGTGTTTCAGTTTTTTTCACTTATAAATTGGTGAAAATAATAATAGCTACCTCATAGGCTTAATATGATGGATAAACTATTTAATGAGACAAAGAATTTAACACTGTTCCTTATGTACTGGAACCAGTCAATAAATGTTTTAAAAATATAGTTTGACTGAGATTCATACCTACATCTTGTCTGACTCTGAAGTCTATACTATTTGTATTATATTACGCTGCAGGTAGAAAATTCCATACAAGAGAGTAAGAACAAACATTTTATCTGCTAAAAAAAAAAAAAAAATGGAGCCCCCTTCATGCCTAAAGAAGGGTTGGATTGATGAAATAATTAAAAAGTGAGCGTATAAATCAGATGGAAGCTAATTGAGTAGCCAGGCAGAGGGTCTGAGACTATACACCATAGGGTCCAGGATGCCAGCGGGATCCTGGACCGAGAACGGCACGATGAGCACGTTGCTGTAAGCGGTGCATGTGGACAGGGTCGGGGTGCTGGAAGTCTACTTGGGAAGCTGCCAAGTAAAGGGGGAGGTGATGTGGCCCTGCACTGGCGGGATAGCGGGAAGTCCACAGGAAGGACACGTGTGGGAGGATGCTCGTGCTGGCGGCGCCACCTCGCGGAGCCGACGGCACTACTGGCTCTCGGTTCGGCAGTGGCTCCCAGTAGACCCTGCCCTGTTACTGATCAACGCTGCCACAGTTTCTCCACCACACGCCCTAAGCTACCCAGGCTGCAGTCAGCTTTAAATTAACTAAAAATGATTCTGTCCTGATTAAAAGAAAAAGTCAATACTTTTTATTTTAGATAAATCACAAAGTAAATTGAATGAGAAAAACAGTGTATTGGAGATTCTCTTAAAGTCTAATTATTCAGTTCAGCAAGCCTCACGTGCTGTTTTAATGCCTACCTATAATCTATTAACAATTTAGTAAATTGACTACATGTCTCAAATCAGTTTCTCATTTCTAATTTATATCCTGTTTTATACATTTTCACTCAGTGACATATGTCCAGTTTGAAAACAGTAATGCCTCATCTGCTTTCTTAGCCATATAGACCAGGAGTTATGTCCCTAGGTCTTACAATTAGCTACACAGGCTAGTATCTGGAGATAAAACAAAAAAACAAAAAAACAAGTGACATGTATTAGCTGAATGGTTCCTGATCAAATCCTTTGTTTATTAAACTAAAAGCTCTCATCTACAGGTATTGCTACCCTATCAAAGAAGTCTGAGTCTAGCCAATTATTAATAATTATTGTATGTATAGCAAGTAGCTGGAATTAAAACATACAAGCATTGTAATAATCATAGTAATAATCATATCATTAATTAGGAGAGTATATCACAATGCTTAAGAACATGGAATTAGAGCCAGACAGGGGGGCAAGTCCTGACCATACTCTCACTAGCTGAGCAAACAGCATAATAAACTTACTCTCCTCTCACTGTCCTCAGCTTCCCTGTTTGGTTGCTGTGAAGGCCATATGGGATAATGTCTGTGCATAACAGTATCTGAACTTTTAAAATGCTCTGTAAATGTTAGTACCTAAGGTTGGTCATGTATTATAGTTTACCAAAAATAAAATCTTGCTCACATATTTATTTGAACATGTCAGTCCTATAAAATAGGTAGTATAGGTGTTATTCTCCTCACTGATGATAGAACTGAATTTCAAAGAGAGATTAAGTCACTCAACAGAAGATAATTAGTGGCAAATCCAGGTCTCGAAATCTGGTGCTCTTTCCTCTACATCTTACAGTTGCACATATCAGAAACAAAGGAGCCCTGATTTTCATGAATTTAAGAGTAGGTCCCTGACAGCAGTAGTTTCCAAGTGCCTGTCCAGACAGTGATAATACATGAGAGAGTTTTTCTGTCTCCTGTATTCAGATTCTCTAGCTGTATGGTGAAATGAGAAAATGAAGGTCAGTTTAGTGAGTTTTAAATAGAGTTAGATTTATTCAACTTAAAAGACTGCCTTTTCCTCTAAGGTTGTATCTTTCCTATTTTTTGATGTTTAGATATTCTTATGAAATGATGACAGAACATAGTAAGTTTTTTTTTTAAATTACATCTCTATTTGATGTAACTTTGGGCCACAAAATCACATTGGGCCACAAATTTTGTTTTAGGAAGTTTTCCAGTACAAAAATTGAGAATCGCTGCACTAGCATGATTTCATTATTTTATACATTAGTAGTTTAAGTTTACAGTGCTATTTAGTTTATCTACATTAAGCTGTAAAATCAGGCACTTGGATTTTTATACAATTTTAGTTTTATCTCTTTCCTTTTTTATTATCCATGTCACTGATTCTTAGCTTTTTTTTACAGAAGTCACAGATTATTTTGAGAATCTGATGAAAACTGCGATTCCTCTCACCGCCTCCACCCCTAAAAACTCAAATACTGGTACAAATTGAACAGTTCACAAACTTGGTGGCACTGAAGCCCAGGAACCTCTAGGTGGCGCTGGTTGGTTTGCTCATGTAACCCACTTTGGGTTTGTTTTTGTTTTCATCGTGTTGCTCTGTTAAGTAAGGCTTATACAGGTGAGATTGGTTTTACAAGAGACTGTATGGACTCAGTGTCAGGATTCAATGTTTATTGGGAGGTCCCTCCACCTTGTGTGATTTTTCAGGTAAAACTGGCATTTAATGAAGATTGTGAAATATTAGAATATACGGTGTTGGCAAGGAAGTAGGAAACGAAGACTCATATATAACTGGTGAAAGTGTAAATTGATGTTGGAGGGCAATCAGGAAATATCTATCAACATTTAAAGGTACTTGTATTTGTATATTAAGACATGTACACAAAGATGTTTCTTGGAGCTTTTCATATATGAGCAAACTAATGGAAACAAATATAGGTCAGTATGGAACTGGCAGATAAATTATGGTGCATTTAAATTAGGATACTAGGTAGCCATGAAAAAGGATGAAGTAGCACTATTTATGACAAAATGAAATGACCTTCAATAGTATATAGCTGTATGAAAATGCATTTTTAAAGGAGGAAATACATGGTGGGTTTAGCTATTTCTGGAGTATACACCAGCAGCTGGTAATGATGGGTGCCTTAGAGGTGGGGACTGGGAGCCAAAGGCCTACAGGGGAGAGATACTTACTTTTTCTATTTATTATAGTCCCTAAATAATTTGAATCAGGTCCTTGTATTACTTAATTTTTTAAAAAGCTAGTTTAAAAAAAGAATTTTTAAATTACTATGCAATATGGTAAAAAGAGGTTAGAGGATATTTAGATTAAATTGCCTAAATGGAAGGGGATAATGCAAAATGAGATCTTTTCCTTTTGCCTTATTCTCTAAAGTGAGATCACAAGGGGACACCTGATGGAATTGAGAACTGGTAAATGAATAATTCAAAGGAAATAACTTTTCACCCAGCATGTGGCCAGTCTAAGGAATTTACCACCACAGGCAGTCATAGAGTCAAGTATTGTGGCTGGATTTTTTTATGTGGAAGTCTGGTCACTTACGTCCAGTCATAACATTTGTAGTTATGCAAGTTAAGATAAGGGTAATCAAATGTGATGGTGCAGGATGTAAGCTGATCATTACAAAGGAAGGAATTTCTCCCCAGCCTCCCTACTTTTTTGGCTTCTTCCCGTGCCTCAGAATAACATTACACAATTAGCCAGGTCCACTGTGAAAAATTGACGGGACTTCCTCTGAATCATTAGGTATTATCCACGGCCAAGGGAAGGATTCCAGACCAGCCAGGGCAGCAAAGCTCATAACTCTTTTTGCACCCAGAGCGATGGCCCCCTCAGTTCAGAGTTAAGCGCTTTGGCAGGACAGCCCTCCTGCTGCCACGCACTCCTGCCATTCTCAGAAAGAACAAGTTCAAAGGGAAATAATGGGTTTCAGTTCTTCTCCTGCAGAGCTGGCAATCTTGTATAAACAACAAACCCTAGATTATGGAGGGAGGGATGGAACAGATATTCAGGAAATAATTCAGGCTTTTTTCTCTTTCTCTTTCCTTCTTGGGCTCCACCTAGTAATGAATCCCTCCACAAGGGAGTAGACAGAAGACCTAAGCTGTTACGGGTTTGACCTTGTTACTGGTCTCATTTATCCACAGGACTAGAAATTGTGCACCTATTTACCGCTGTCTTGTGTTTTAAGATCAAGAGTAGAATGTATCGAATTGAGCAAGTAAATGAAGTGTAGAATAGCATACCATGTCAATGTGAGCAAGATAAGTTGCATTTATCAAAGTTTACCACAGAAGGACCGTTCTGTCTCATCCGTGTGATCGGGTCAAGGCAAACCTGTAAGTGCCTAATTACATGAATAAGAGGACCCTCTTTTTAAAAGGAATCTCTCCCATATTATGGGCTCCAGTAGCAGGCCGTCAGGGTATTGGTCATGTGTGCAGGATAAATGTGTTTTGCTTTGCGGGGCCTTTCCTCTCGGCAGAAAGCTGGATGACATGGAGACAGCAGTTAGTGATTCCTGCCCATTTGGTGGCTGGATGGAGGGGCACAACATCTTGCATATCCCACAGACAAGATTCAAAACAGTTTGGTCATCCAAACACCCAAAGCCAAGAGCAAGTTTGTTTCCATTGTTATTGATTTAATTACATGCTAGAAAATTCCAACTGAACTTCTAGAAAAGTCTCTCATTAAATTTGATTATATTTTCTTTTTTCGCTATCCAAACCTACTGGCACTATATGCAAACCTTCAACCTTTCTAGGGGACCCATTGCATTTCCAGCCTCATTCAATAGAACTTTCTGTGGCGACGGCGATGTTCTGTATCTGTGCTGTCCAGTCAGGGAACCACAGCCACATGTAACTACCGAGCACTTAGAATGTGGCCAGTGTGACTGAGGAACTAAATGTTTAATGTGATTTGAGGTTAACTAACTTGTAAACAGCAATGCCACCTGAGCTTTAGCACATTCTTTACATTCCCAGCCCATTAAACATTAGCATCCCAGCAATGATATAAAAGTGACATAGTCATTTTCTTCTTTCCTGGGTAGAGCACCGGCTCTCTTTTTTGTCATTAAGACTTAAAAGCAATTCTAAGATGCCATTTTGCTGTGTTCCCACAGTTTTGGGAAAGATCACGCAGTCCTGTCTCTGCAAAGGCTGCACTTTGCCACTCAGATCCTGTCACGGGACCTGCTCTCGTACCTGAATGGTGACTTCCATGAACAACAGTAGTGAGACCTCTTTTTCTAAATAGTAAAAATCTAATGTTTGCATAACCAAGAGCACCATGGGGTTCTGAGAGATTCTATCACTAAGTCGAGCAACTTCTTGGCAGCAGGGGCCATGTCTTTTCCGTTTCCTTAGTTTAGTTCCCAGAATATTTAGTGCTTCTCAAACGATGAGTTAGTGTGTGAGCGGACAAATTAATACGGCTCAGAAGTGATGCTAGCAACCTAACATCAAAGAGATCTTCTTTAAAGCACCAGCAGGTCTCTACTGGCAGATGTTACGGAAACGCACATGCAAGTAATAATGTTTTGGACTTAGGGAACAACTGATATAAAAACTCAAAATTGCAAACTCATCTATGACTAGTTTGAGTACTGTACAAAATAGATAGTATCCTACATTTATAAAATTTATGAGTCTAGAAACAAATTTCCATTTTCCACATTTTTACTTCTCTTTGAATTTGGTTTTTCTTACAATGTTTGTTTTCATCCTTTCCTGGCCTTTCCTTTTCACCTTCATCTGCTTCCCACTCTGTGTTGAGAGGCATGGCATGGGCAGCCGCCTCCCTTTCACTACTCCTGCCCAGTTTTACCATTATCATAGTCAAATAGATGAAATTACTTTGACACTAAAGCGCAGGCCCATTCCTTTTGCAGATAACAAAACAAGAGCCTCACTCTTCTGCTGGAAGATGCTTTCACAGGATAACCTCAGCTTTTCCTAGATCACCTGCTTTCTTCATTTTTCTCATTAAAGTGACCCATCAGTGTTTTTACCTGATCAGCCCATTCCTGCCTATAATCCTTTCTTGCAAGTTGTACCTAATGACTTGAGTGTCCGAGTATGTCAAGAGCTCTAACCTCATTTCCTCCTTAGTATCAAAACAGACTTGAAATCCCAACTCATATGTAGAAGCTTTTTCAAATAGCAAAACAGGTGTGTTGTCGAAGAAATAACTCAGTGGGCCAGAAGTGTGATAACTGATTTTAAAATTCTACTTGAGCCACTAGTTGGCTTTATGCCCTTGGATAAATTACTTGACTTGCCTGGGGTCGTTTACTGTTTCTGTAAGATGGGAAGGGACGAGTCTAGGGGGCCCAAACAATCCCTCCACACTAAAATGTGCAGGATTGAGGTATGCCATTTGCTCCCTACCGTAGTGTCAAAGCCCGTGATAATGATACATTCTTTGTCAAATAGTGCTGCACATATATTCTGTAATGGATTAGATATAATTTTATACTTAATTTATATGAACTGAATTATGTGCACTACTATGCTGTCAGCACACTACCAAGAATGGATGATTGTTTAATATGTGATGGTAATAAAAACATTTATAGTAGAAATTTGCTTCTGGAAATATAGTGTAGATGGCAGAGTAGTCAATTTAGATAAACTCTCCTGAACAAATTATTTTTAAAAAACATACAGTGGTAACAGGTTGTGAATAATTATAGTGCCATGATCTAGGAAAAGGAAGAATTACAGAGAAGTGAGTGTCTGGGCCCAGCATTTCCTTAAAGACCTCTCTCTGCCTGTTCCTTAAGTGGTAACTGAGAGACTGCAAAGCTGAGCAGAATTTGTGGCAAACTCAAAGGAAACCAAAGACTGAGTTTGGGGTCTGTCATGGCAGCAGGCTGATATACCACAAAAACTCAGGATTGGAATGGCTACCCCATAGCAGTAAGGGTGGACGGAAACAGACCAGTCCACGTAGACACTGCACCTCCCCTATGTACCACCTCAATCCCCGTTTGAATTAACGTAATTGAAGTTGCTAGTGTCCCTAAGTACCTGCTGAGAACAATCTTATATTCTTCTCTGGAGGACTGTAACATCATCCTAGAAACATAATATCACACTTAAATTCTCTCTATAATTTCTCATATATAATGTCCATAACTCAAAAACAATCATGCACATGGGAGTTAAGACAGTGTGATGAAATACCAAGAGAAACAATGAACAATAGAAATGGACTCATAGGGGATCTAGATAATTATCTTACATAGACTTTAAAATAACCAAGTAGTATGTTTAAGAAAATAAGATAGGATTTATAGCAGATTAGATACAGCTGAAGCAAGCAAGAACCAGGGGGGTGAAAGAAAAGTCTTAAGAAAATATCCAGGATGAAGTATGGAAAATAAAAGTTTAGAAAATACAGAAAAGAGCAAAAAAGGGGATATAATGAAAAATATAACATGTGTACTGGGAGCCCCAGAAGGAAAGGAGAGAGAAAAGGAGACAGAGGCAATATTTGAAGAGATGATGGCTGAGAATTTTTCAAAATTGAAGAAAGACATAAAGCCATAGATTACAAAATCATTATATGCACTTCAAACAAGATAAATATAAAGAAAACAATATAGTACAATCTTACTGAAAAGCAGAGACAAAGAAAAAAATCTTTAAGACAACCAAAAGGAAAGGAAACATTATTCTCAAAGCACCCACAATAAGATTGACAGCTAACTTATTTACAGAAATAATAAAAGACAGAAGAATAAAACCTTGGAGTTTGTAATTCTAAACCTCAAAAAACAACTTTCAAAAATGATAAGAGTATAAAAAAATTTCCAGGTGAAAAATAACTGAAAGAATTCATCACAAGCAGACCTGAAATAAAGAACACCAAGGAGCGTTTTTTAGGTGAAAGAAAAATGACCCTAATTGCTTAGGGAGGAAGAAGAGCAAAGAAATTGGTAATAAATGAGTAAATCCAAATACATGTTATTCTGTATAGAGTGATATTAATGCTATATTTGGGGATTTAAAAATATATAGGTTTTTTAAAATCTCTGCAACAGTCAGGAGGGGTATTAATGAAATTGTCCCAAGGTCCCTTGCATTTAGAAGTAAAAGTGCTAATGATATTGGTTTTTGATATTCAACAATACATGATATTCAAAGAATAATCTGTGCTACTAAAAGAATAGTAAAAGACTGGAAGCTGAAAAATGAATGGGAAAAAATTATTTTAAAATACTGAGTCTTTTTCAAAGAAGGCAAAAAAGATGAGGGGGAAAAAAGATCCAGAATACGCAAGAGAGCATAAAGCTGATATGAAGATGGTAGGTTTTCAAACAAATTAGATAAAGAAATACATTAAATGTATAGTAAAATTCTTTGACTCAAATATAAATATTGATAGCTGAGTTTATTTTAAAAGCCTTATGCTTTTATAAGAAATGCATTAGATTATGAGAGCACAGAGTGAAAGCAAATGAATGGAAAAGATATGTTGTAGAAACACCCACCAAAAGAAAACTGGTAACTAAACTAATACCACGGAGAGAACACACCTAGCAAAAGATATTCCAGGAGATAAAGAGAGATGATTCACAATGATAAAATATTTAATTTACCAATAAAGTATAGGAATTTAAATTTGCAATAAATAGCAGTGTCCTCAGTAATTGATAGAAAAAACACTAAAAATCAATAAAATTATAGAAGATTTAAACAAGACAATTAAACTTGATCAAATTGGCATAAATAGGACAGGGCACTAGTGTTACACAATATGCAGAATACATATTATTTTTAAGTACAGAGAAATATTTATGAAAAGTGACCACATGCTGGGCCATAAAGCAAGTTTCAACAAATTTCAATATATTAAGATCATACAGACTATGTTCTGACAACTTAGAATTAAGCTAAAAATTAATAACAAAAATATTCCTAGAAATAGCTCAAATATAGCAGCAAATTAAACCTAAAAAAAGTAGAAAGAATGAATAAGTAGATGAGAGGAACTAATAAAATAGAAAAATATAGATTAAGAGGGCCTTTAAGGCCAAAAGTTGTTTATTTGAAAAGGCTAATAAAATTTATAAATTAATAAACCCTTGGTGAGACTGATCAGGACAAAACACAATGTTCCTCCCGGGCTGTTGGCTGAGGGCCTTGGTTCCTCAGTGGCTGTTGGTCAGGGCCTCACTCTTCACCCCGTGGGCCTCTCCATAGGACATCACAGCATGGCGGCTGGCTTCCTTCAGAGTTAGCACCCAAGACTACAGCCATAGTCTTTCTGTTACCTAATCTGAGCAGTGACATCCCATCACCTCTGCTGTCTTCTGTTCTTAGGAGTTGTAAAATTTGGCCCACACTAAAGGGGAGGGAATCACGCAACAGCGGAGATGCCAGGACGCCAAGACCTTCGGGAACCATCTTAAAATCTAGGCTGCCTACCACAGTGATCTTGCACGAACTCTCCCAGAGGTCAAAAAAAGAGGGAACATATCCCAACGTATTTTAAGGACCAGCATAAGTCTGTCACCAAATTCTGACAAAGATTACTTGGAAGGAGAATTATAGGCATTCATTATAAACATAGATGCAAAATCTGACCAAAATATTGACAAATTGAATGGAGCAGTATATTAAGTGAATAATCACAATCAAGTTGGGTTTATCCTAGGAATTCAAGGTTGGATTAGCATTTGAAAATCAATTAGATCATTGTAACAGGGTAGAGATTGTAGAAATAGGCACATGTGTATATGGACAAGTGGTTATGACCAGGGTGATATCAAAGAGCTGTGGGAAAAGTAGTCTTTTAAGTTACTGGTTCTGTGTGTTGAATATCCACACAGAAAAAAAAATTTAACCCCTACCTCCATACCGTGGAAAAATTCCAGGTGGGCTGCAGATTTAAATATGAAAGGTGAAATTATAAACTTCCCAGAAGACAATTTAGCATATCTTCATGAGCTTGGAAAGGGAAGGATTGCTTGCTAAGGACACTAAAAAGCTTTAACTATCTTGGTCTTTGTTAAAGTTTGGAAGTATTTGTTATCAAACAGTGATAACATTAAGAAAGTGAAAAGCCAAGTCACAGAGTGCAAAACTGTATTTATAATATCTATAATAAAGGACTTGTAGTCAAACAAATTAGTAAGAGAAGTCATAAAGCCCAACAGAAAAGATGGGCAACAAATTTGAACTTATATGGAGAATATCTTATGAGAACTCGTAAAGGAGAATATCCAAATGGCCAGTAAATATATGAAAAGATGCTGAATCACATTATTCATGGGGAAATGCAGATTAAACCACAATGGATTACTATTACACACACCAGAATGGCTATAATTTAAAAGATTGACAACACTAAGTGTTAGTTAAGATGTGAAGCAATGGAAATCGGTACAGTGCAGTTGGCAGTATAAATTACACATTTTGAAAAAAACTGGTCATTCTCAACTAAAGCTGAACATAGGTTTCCTCAAAGATGTAGCAAGTCAATTCCCATCAGAAATGGGTGCCCATGTATACCCTAAGTCATATATATGACTATTTATAAGAGCATGATTTGTAAGAACCCCAAATTGGAAAGAACCCAAATACCCATCAGTAGCACAATGGATAAGTAAATTGTGGTATGTTCATACAATGGAATGCTACTTAGCCCTCCAAAATGAACTAACTCAGCTACACACAGTAATATGGATGAATCTCACAAATGCAATGTTGAATGAAACAAGCCAAATATAAAATTATATATACTATATGATTGCATTTATATAATGTTCAAAACAGTAAAACTAGTATTTGGAGGAGAAACAAGGGGAAGTCAGAGAATGTAGGATTGGGGAAGGGACTTAAGGTGGGGCTTCTGGTATGCTGGTAATTATTTAATTATTGATCAAGGTAATAGTTATATGTTCTCTCTGGATGATTCATTGAGTTGTACAGTTTTTTTTTCCATTTTCTATACTGTTATTTATTTATTAAAATTTTTTTATTAAGATATCATTGATATACAATCTTATAAAGGTTACACATGAACAACATTGCGGTTATTACATTCATCCATATTATCAAGTTCCTCTGCCACACTCCATTGCAGTCACTGTCAATCAGCATAGTAAGATGCTATAGAGTCACTACATGTCTTCTCTGTGCTATATACTGCTAGAACCACTAGTCCACTCTTGGGTTCTGTGAGTCTGTTGCTGTTTTGTTCCTTCCATTTTAGCTTTGTTGTTATACCCCACAAATGAGTGAAATTATTTGGTGCTTGTCTTTCTCCAGGTGCGTTATTTCCCTGAGCATAATACCCTCTAGCTCCATCCATGTTGTTGCAAATGATACTATTTGTTTTCTTCTTATGGCTGAACAATATTCCATTGCGTATATGTACCACATCTTCTTTATCCATCCATCTACTGATGGACACTTAGGTTACTTCCATATCTTGGCTATTGTAAATAGTGCTGTGATAAAGGGGTGCATATGTCTTTTTGAATCTGGAATCTTGTTTTCTTCAGTTTAATTCTTAGGAGTGGAATTCCTGGGTCAAATGGTATTTCTATTTTTAGTTTTTTGGGGAACCTCCATACTGCTTTCCACAATGGTTGAACTTTTTTACATTCCCACCAACAGTGTAGGAGGGTTACCCTTTCTCTGCATCCTCACCAGCATTTGTTGTTCCTTGTCTTTTGGATGTTGGCCATCCTAACTGAGGTGATATCTCATTGTGGTTTTAATTTGCATTTCCCTGATAATTAGTCATGTGGAGCATCTTTTCATGTGCCTGTTGGCCATCTGAGTTTCTTCTTTGGAGAAATATCTGTGAGGATCCTCTGCCCATTTTTTATTTGGGTTATTTGCTTTTTGGGTATTGAGGTGTGTGAGTTCTTTATATATTTTGGATGTTAACCCCTTATTGGATATGTCATTTACAAATATATTCTCCCATACTGTAGAATGCCTTTTTGTTCTACTGATGGTGTCCTTTGCTCTACAGAAGCTTTTTAGTTTGATGTGGTCCCATCTGATATAGTTTGTTCATTTTTGTGTTTGTTTCCCTTGCCCGAGGAGATGTGTTCAGGAATAAAGTGCTCATGTTTATATTCAAGAAATTTTTGCCTATGTTTTCTTCTAAGAGTTTTATGGTTTCATGACTTACATTCAGATCTTTGATCCATTTTGAGTTTACTTTTGTGTATGGAGTTAGACAATAATCCAGTTTCATTCTCATACATGTAGCTTTCCAGTTTTGTCAACACTAGTTATTGAAGAGGCTCTAATTTCCCCATTGTATATCCATGGCTTCTTTAATGTATATTAATTGACCATGTACGTGTGGGTTTATATCTGGGCTCTCTGTTCTGTTCCATTGATCTATGGGTCTGTTCTTGTGCCAGTATAAAATTATTTTGATTACTGTGGCTTTGTAGTAGAGCTTGAAGTTGGGGAGTGTAATCCCTCCAGTTTTATTTTTCCTTCTCAAGATTGCTTTGGCTATTTGGGGTCTTTTGTCATTCCATATGAATTTTAGAACTATTTGTTCTAATTCGTTGAAGAATGCTGTTGGTATCTTGATAGGGATTGCATTGAATCTGTAGATTGCTTTAGGCAAGACAACCATTTTGACAATATTAATTCTTCCTATGCATAAGCACGGGTTGTACATCCATTTATTAATGTCTTTAATTTCTCTCATGAGTGTCTTGTAGTTTTCAGGGTATAGGTCTTTCACCTCCTTGGTTAGGTTTATTCCTAGGTTTTTTTTCTTTTTGATTAAATGGAATTGTTTTCCTGATTTCTCTTTCTGCTAGTTCATCATTAGTATATAGGAATGCCACAGAATCTTGTGTCTTAATTTTGTGTCCTGAAACTTTGCTGAATTCACTTATTAGTTCTAGTAGTTTTGGGGTGGATTCTTTAGGGTTTTTTAATGTACAATATCATGTCATCTTCATACAGTGACAGTTTGACTTCCTCCTTACTAGTCTGGATGCTTTTATTTCTTTATGTTGTCTGATTGCCATGGCTAGGACCTCCAGTACTATGTTGAATAAAAGTAAGGAGAGTGGACATCCCTGTCTTGTTCCCAATCTCAGAGGAAAGTTTTCAGGTTTTTGCTGTTAAGAAAGATTTTGGCTGTGGGTTTGTCATATATGGCCTTGTATACCCATTTTGTTGAGGTACTTGCCCTGTATACCCATTTTGTTGAGAGTTTTTTCATGAATGGATGTGGTATTTTGTCAAACTCAACATCTATTGAGATGATTGTGTGATTTTTCTCCTTTTTGTTGATGTGGTGTGTGATGTTGATGGATTTTCAAATATTGTGCAATCTTTGCATCCCTGGAATAAATCCTACATGATCATGATGGATGATCTTTTTGATGTATATTTGAATTTGGTTTGCTAATATTTTGTTGAATATTTTTGCATCTATGTTCATCAGGAATTTTGGTCTTTAATTTTCTTTTTTAGTGGTGTCTTTGCCTGGTTTGGTATTAGAGTGATACTGGCCTCATAAAATAAGTTTGAAAGTATTCCCTCTTCTTTTTGGAAAACTTTAAGGAGGATGGGTATTAAGTCTTCTCTAAATGCTTGATATAATTCAGTGATGAAGGCATCTGGGCCAGTTCTTTTGTTCTTACATAGTTTTTTTGTTACCAATTTGATTTCATTGCTGGTAATTGGTCTGTCCAGATTTTCCGTTTCTTCCCGGGTCAGTCTTGGAAGGTTGTATTTTTCCAGAAAGTTGTCCATTTCTTCTAGGTTATCTATTTTGTTAGCATATGATTTTTCATAGTATTCTCTAATAATATTTTGTATTTCTGTGGTGTCCATCATGACTTTTCCTTTCTCATTTCTGATTCTGTTTATGTGCGTACATTCTTTTTTTCTTGATAAGTCTGGCTGGGGGTTTATCTATTTTGTTTATTTTCATGAAGAACCTGATTCTTTCTATTGTTTTATTCTTCTCAATTTTATTTATTTCTGTGCTGATCTTTATTATGTCCCTCCTTCTACTGACTTTAGGCCTCATTTGTTCTTCTGTTTCTAGTTTCATTAATTGTGAGTTTAGACTGTCATTTGGAATTGCTCTTCTTTCTTGAGATAAGCCTGTATTGCTATATAATTTCCTCTTTTAACTGCCTTCTCTACATCCCATAGATTTTGGGGTGTTGAGTTGTTGTTTACATTTGTCTCCATATCTTGCTTAATCTCTGTTTTTATTTGGCCATTGATCCATTGATTATTTAGGAGCATGTTATTAAGCCTCCATGTGTTTGTGGGCTTTTTCACATTCATTGCATAATTTATTTCTATTTTTATACCTTTTTGGTCTGAGAAGCTGGTTGGTACAATTTCAATCCTTCTGAATTTACTGAGGCTCTTTTTGTGGCCTAGTAGATGATCTATTCTTGAATGTTCCATGTGCACTTGAGAAAATGTGTTATCCTGCTGCTTTTGGGTGGAGTGTTCTGTAGGTGTCTCTTAGGTCCATCTGTTCTAATGTGGTGTTCAGTGACTCTGTTTCTTTACTTATTTTCTGTCTGGTTGATCTGTCCTTTGGAGTGAGTGGTGTGTTGAAGTTTCCTAAAATGAATTCATTGTATTCTATTTCCCCCTTTAATTCTGTTAGTATTTGTTTCACTTATATGGGTGGTCCTATGTTGTGTGCATAAATATTTATAATAGTTATATCCTCTTGTTGGACTGGTCCCTTTATTATTACATAGTCTCCTTCTTTGTCTTTTGTTATTTTCTTTGTTTTGAAGTCTATTTTATCTGATACAAGTACTGCAACTCTGGCTTTTTCTCCCTATTATTTGCATGAAATATCTTTTTCCATCTCTTTACTTTTTGTCTGTGTGTTTGGGTTTGAAGTGAGTCTCTTGTGGGGAACATATAGATAGTTCTTGCTTTTTTATCCATTCTGTAACTCTATGTCTTTTGAATGGTTCATTCAGTCCATTTACATTTAGGATGATTATCAATAGACATGTACTTATTGTCATTGCAGGCTACCAAAGGTTCAAGGGCAGCTTCTTTACTATCTAACAGTCTAACTTAACTTGCTTAGTATGCTATTCCAAATCTAAAGTCTTCTTTGTTTTTTTTTCTCCCTTCTTTTTCTTCCTCCTCCACTCTTTATATATTAGGTGTCTTATTCTGTGTTCTTTGTATATCCCTTGACTGACTTTGTGTGTAGCTGGTTTAATTTTGCATTTGTTTAGTAATTTAATGGTCTACTTCCTTTACTGTGGTTTTATTTTCTCTGGTGACAGCTATTTAGCCTTATGAGCACTTCTATCTGTAGCAGTGGATACACTGTAGCAATGGTTTGTGGGAGGTAAATTCCCTCAACTTCTGCTTATCTGGAAATTGTTTAATCCCTGCTTCAAATTTAAATGATAATCTTTCCAGGCAGATTATTCTTGGTTCAAGGCCCTTCTTTTTCATTGCACTAAATATATCATGCCACTCCCTTCTGGCCTGTAAGGTTTCTGTTGAGAAGTCTGATGATAGCTTGATGGGCTTTCCTTTGTATGTGATCTTTTTCCCTCTCTGGCTGCTTTTAATACTCTGTCCTTGTTCTTGATCTTTGCCATTTTCATTATTATATGCCTGGTGTTGTCTTCCTAGGGTCCCATGTGTTGAGAGATCTGTGCACTTCCGTTACCTGAGAGACTATTCCCCATATTGGGGAACTTTTCAGCAGCTATTTCCTCAAAGAGACTTTCTATCCCTTTTTCTCTCTGTTTTTCTTCTGGTACCTCTATAATAAGAATGCTTTTTCATTTGGATTGGGCAGACAGTTCTCTCAATATTCTTTCATTCCTAGAGATCCTTTTTTCTGTCTGCCTCAGCTTCTTTGTATTCCTGTTCTCTCATTTCTGTTTCATTTACCATCTCCCTTTACCTCATCTAATCTCCTTTTCAATCCCTGAATTGTATGTTTCATTTTAGATACTGTATTTTTCAAAGTTTCCATCTCCTTCTTGAATTCCTCCCTGAGGTCCTGAATATTTTTCTGTAGCTTTGTATGTTATGATTTTTATTTTGGAATATTTATCAGGAAGATTGGTGATTTTAGTTTCATTTAGCCCTCATTGTGGTGTTTGATATATTTTGGTTTGTACCAGGTTCTTTTGCCATTTCATATTTGTAATGATTACTATGGAATAATAACTTTGTGTAGGTGACACCCTCTAGTGCTGAGAAGCTCTACTCTCTGGAGCTGCCCAGGTCCTGCAGCGATGGTGGGATTCACAAGGATGCAGTACAAGTGCCTGGTAGGAGGAAAGTGCTCTTTCCTGCTTCCTGGCTGCAGTGCGTGCCACTGCTGCCAGGGCCAGTGGGCCGAGCATGCAGAATGGAGTCTCTGTGCTACACCCCTGTAGCTCTCATAGGTGGGGCTGCCCTCCAGCTGGACTGGCGCAATGGCAGGGGCAACAGGTTTGTAAACTGGTGCCATTGGGTGAAAGGAGTGGCAGGCTCCGTATTGCAGTGGGGGGCCTCAGCGCTGTGCCTCCAGACAGGGGGATGGAGCATCTGAAGGTCCTGGGAGTTCCCAACCTGCTGGGATGAGTGTGCTGGGATGATTTTGTCCACTTGTCCTTTCTCCTGAGCAGTGAGCTCTGTGTAATCCTTGTCCCTTTAGCAGCCCTCTCACTGTTGGGAAGTCTTTCAAAGTGTCCCCCTTTCTTTTGTCCTGGAGTGACCAGTTGTGGGACCTCTTCTCCACAAGCAGCTGGAATCTCAGTCTCTCCAACTATTCCACCTGTCTCTGCTTTCCAACCCCTGTAATCTCCAGAGCACCATGTAATGTGGAGTAGATCTCCATCGTGGATATTTATCAGTCCTGGGCTTCTACTCTTTCCCACTCCATTTCTCTTCCTCCCACTGGTGAGCTGGAGTTTGGGGAGGGCTTGCATCCCTACAGATTGCAGCTTTGCTCCTTTACCCTTTCCCTTGAAGTCTTCTCTCCCAAATGTAGGCCATCTACTGTAGTCTTCTTTCCATTTGCTCTTTCAGGATTAGTTATATATTCTGTAGTTTCGTGTTATATGTGTTTCAGGGAGGAGTTTTCTGCCTCACTTCTCATGCCACCATCTTGTTTAATCCTTCTGCAAGTTTTTTTTTTTAATCACTCACTGAACTCTGGGCTGAATGCTAGAATTGGAAAGGTGAATCAGACAGGGTCTGGCTTTCAAGAATTTGGAGCCTTGCTGTGGAAAGATGACCTAAACAGCAAATTGCTATGACATAATAATGTGCCAAGTGCTATCGAGGATCAATATACAGAGTAAGATTAGACTATTCATGCCTCATAGGATCAGTATTGGTTTTTCTTAAGGTATTGACATGTGAATCGGGTCAAAGTATGATCAGCCTTTCAACAAATGAAACAGACAGCTAAGAATGTTCCAGGTAGCAAGGTTTAAAAGTACAGTCATATTTGCCCCACCAGTAAAAACATAAAGAGAAAAACCAATACTTATTAAATTTTGCATTAGTGCTGAAGAGTGAGAATAAGACTTCCAGGAGAATGGTCTGTAGCCAGTAGGCATGAGTTAAAATAGAATTGGGGGAGTTGTCCTTGTCAGTCTTAAACTTTATGCCTGTATTTTAGCTTCTTTAGAGGGGATTTATTTTATATATTTGGTAGAAGCCAAGCACCAATAAAAGGAAATACTGACATTAAAAAGTGTGCATATCTTTGGGGAAAATGGGAGTGCTGCTGTGCTCCTGTTCACACTCTGCTCTCCAGATCCTGATAATGCTTCCTGAAGCACAGCAGGAAACACAGTCCTCGATTGGTTATGGTTTACTGCCTGGGCACACTGCTCATGCCACCGCTACTATCCCCACTTGCACGCCAGCGCTTACTGTAGGTGATTCTCCAACTGGGAAGGCTGCTCTTCACTAAACTGGCATTTTGAAGAAGCACTGAGGTCCTATTTTGTACATGCCTCTGCTGTTCTTTTAACACAGGGCACTATAGTCATCTGCTGAGGAGTCTGTCTTCCATACTCATGTTGTTGTCCACTCTGCCTAGCACAGTGCCTGGCACCCCCTGGGTGCTGAATAAATGTTTGCTGAAACCACACTAAATGAAAGTCCAAGTGGGAAATGGCCCTAATAATGGCATCAGGAGAGCTTATCTTTAGCCCCATTAGGGTGTGCACCGACAAGGAGACCATTTATCATCCAAATGAAACATGTTTGAGGGTGAAACGGTAATACATATGCCAGGGTAAACCTAGGATTTTCTGGGGGAAACAGAGATGCGGTCAACCTCTTAGGACTGTCACCAGAGGATGATTGCAAGTTGTCCCCAATCACCCTAGGAAGTCCCATGTGTCCTGTGGTCCCAATTCCACGTGATCTTGGAGAGTCTGGTCTACCCAACACCACTCTTGCCCCTCCTAGATCTGTGGGAGGACAAGGTCCTGGGACTAGATGAGGCTTCCTCCCCTGCATCTCCTTGAGAACCCCAGTTATGAAATGTAGGGACATTTTCAAGGTTGAGCTCTTGCCTTGTGGGCCCTCTGGGTTCCTGCTAACTCACTGAAACCTGGTGATGGCCCACATGTGACCCAGGCACATGCTGTGAGCTACCTGGTTCCTGTGGCCACTGTTGAGTTCCCAGCATCATGCTGTGTTTACAGGGAACACACGATGTGCAAGGTGCAGCATGCTCTTACTCTGTCCTGGGCTGCTGCCGCAGACCACCTTCCCCGGAGCAAGGGTTCTGTGCTGCTTCTCTACTTCAGGGAAAAGCTCGCCTATTTTATCTCACTTCAGGCACTTCCAAATCCACAGTCGGGATGGCGTCCCTGATGGCATTTGGTAAGTTCAAGAGACAATAAATGTCTTGGTAGACTGGGGACTTCCTAGAATATGGAGTCTGACAAATGGGAAGATGAATGATGAAAATAAAAATTTGCAGTGAAAGAAAACAGCACTCCCAGCACCAAAAAATACTTTCCATGCTATGTAAGTAATACATAAACATTGCAGCCGATTAACATTGGATAAACTATTAACTTCCCCATTTCTTTGATAGGAAGGCTGTGAAGTGAGATAAAGCAGGGGCACACTATGGAGGACAAACATCTCGGCATCCAATAAACCTCAGAATGTTTCCTTTTTTGTTTTCAAGACTGGTTGCTATTTCCTCTGTGACTCTTGTTTATTAACGTGTTGACTCATCTAGAATCAAGCCCCTTGTTTCCACACTGAGAGATGGACTTGCACGTCTGCCAAGTGGAGTCAAAGCGAGAGATAACAGCCAGCGACAACAATAGTCTTCCTCAGTCTGTCGGCCAAAAAAACTTCTGGCACAGTGGGTTGAGAATAACTTATCATCAGTGCCCTGAAGCAGAGAGTGGTCGCTTGCCAGACGGAGATAGCAGGCAGGACGCGACAGAGAGCCAGACTCCCGCTGGAAGGCAGGGCTGCACCTGGCAGACGCTGAAAAGGAAAAAGGGATGAAGCAGCCAATTAGCACATGGTTTCCTGGTTGCCCCGTCCCTGCTGTCAACACAAGCAAATGCTCTCCAGTTAGACGAAAGGACTGAGTTTATTCCGCAGTTGTCTAAAGAACACTTAACGGTTTATGCTGCAGGGAAGAATTGCCACACATGTGATTAAAAAAATTTTTTTTTGTTAAGGTATGATTGATATACACTCTTATGAAGGTTTCACATGAAAAAGCAATGTGGTTACTACATTTACCCATATTATCAAGTCCCCGCCCATACCCCAATGCAGTCACTGTCCGTCAGTGCAGCAAGATGCCACAGATGCCCTATGTCCCTTCTCTGTGCTGCACTGTTCTCTGCGTGATCCCCCACACCACGTGTACTAAACATAATACCCCTCAGTCCCCTTCTCCCACCCTCCCCACCCAGCCTCCCACACCCCTCCCCTTTGGTAACCACTAGTACCTTGGAGTCTCTGAGTTGGCTGCCATTTTGTTCCTTCAGTTTTGCTTCATTGTTATACTCCACAAATGAGGGAAATCATTTGGCATTTGTCTTTCTCCACCTGGCTTATTTCACTGAGCATAATGTCCTCCAACTCCATCAATGTTGTTGCAAATGGTAGGATTTGTTTCCTTCTATGGCCGAATAGTATTCCATTGTGTATATGGACCACATATTCTTCATCCATTCATCTACTGATGGACACTTAGGTTGATTCCATTTCTTGGCTATTGTAAAAAGTGCTGCAATAAACATAAGGGTGCATATGTCTTTTTGAGTCTGAGAAGTTGTATTCTTTGAGTAAATTCCAAGGAGTGGGATTCCAGGGTCAAATGGTATTTCTATTTTTAGTTTTTTGAGGAACCTCCATATTGCTTTCTACAACAGTTGAACTAGCTGACATTCCCACCAGCAGGCCACACATGTGATTTTTAAAAACATTAATGTAGCCAACTCATCTTGAGGAGTGAAGCTGTTCATTATCAGTCATTCTTGTTAAAAAACACATGACTGAGTGGTGAGGGGAGGGCTTGATTGTCGTGTAAATCAGCCACCCACTGGTTGAAACATCCTTCTTTCCCAAAAGATAGCTTTGATAACCTAGAGATCTCCAAGATTGGAACTGCTTATTCTGAGCTGCTTCAAGAGCATATGAAACAGTTTTAACTGTTCTACTCACCAAACTTGCCCTTCGACATAAGGGTGCTACACATTGCTTCGCAAACCTCTTGGACTCAAGGCATTAGATGCACCAGGTTGGCATTACCCATGACAGTTTCTGCAGTAAATCTGTGATGAAAATTCCCTTCATTGTCTCATAGGACTTTTTAAAGTAATAACGAAAACAGAGATAAATCATTTCTTCTGTCATAAGTTCAATGCTGTACTATACATAAACAAAAAGTGCTACGGAAGTCCTATATCAGTTAGTGCTAAAGCATCATTAATTTGAGGGCAGGGGAGAGCAAAGAATCTGAATTCTGTTTCTTCAGTTTTCAAAGTCAGAGAGCTTGTTCTTCCACAATGACTGCAAGCGAATGTCATAGCCTGCTGAGTTATTGGAATTCTGATACATAACTGATACTAATAGATAATCAATTTAAGATTCCATCATGAAAGCTCCTGTGTCAATGTTAAGTAACATAATTGCACTGTGTGTAAATGCAGTATGTTCTATCCCTTCACCTAACACTTCCATCCTGACAGTTATTAGAAATTAATCAGCATGATCTCCAGAAATATTTATCAGGCATCTGTTAGTGTATCGTGCCAGGTCACCTAAAAAAAACCCTCCAGGTTTTATAGCACTTTTTTTTCTTAATATGCACATAAGTTTGTTTTATATGCTGGTCATTTAAGTCCCCTGAAGAGTCCCTCATCAGAGTGTGAGTCTGACCTCAACAAAAAACATGTTTACTGGCTATTATGCAACATTTTCAGTAAGATTTTGACAAGGGAAGGTGAGGCTCAGCTATTAGTTCCTTGGTCTTGAATGAGGACCACACACTTTGGCTGTAGCATTTTTGTCATTAGTTTCTTGGTCTAATGAAGATTGTGATTAGCTATGTGATCTCAATAATAGCCAGTTTCTCATACTGGGCAGTTCTCTAATTTAATATAGACAACTCAAAAAATTTTTCAAGGTCAGAAAGGCATAAAATGGACTTACTTGTGATGAGGGGATTTTAATGCACAGAGCCCTAAAATTAGAATTCTGAATTTTGTGAACCTGCCTTCCTTGGGCAGGCCATCTGGAAGGCAGGTGGGAACTGACACAGCAATCTAGATCCCAGCGTTGACTCCTGAGTCATCTTCTCTGTATAGAAAAACAGTATCTAGTGGGGAAATAATGCCCACTCGCTCCACAGAAAGCTTGCAGTTCGTATGCCTATATAAGACAAAGCTGATTTCTGTCAGTCTAGTATGAATTGATGTGTGAGTAGTGAAGAATTGTTTTCCAAAATTCAGTTAATGTGGAAAGTTAAGTGTTTTTTGATTTTTGGAATGCTTATTACAGAATGAAAAAGGCCCTTGTCTTATTTCGACCATTTTACCCCCAATCCGGATATTTTATTATAAACACATTTTTGAGACAGTAATATTTTAGAACAGAGAATTGACTAAGGAAAGAGTGATTACAATGAACATATTTAGGGAAAGTTACAGAGAAGCAAAGACGACCTTTTTTTCATGTTACCATTTCTGAAATGGAGAGAGTCTTACACTGGATGTGTGTATTTAATGTGGTAGTGTTACTTCCCTACCCACCTCCCCAGAAGTCTATTCACTCACCGTCTTAAAAATCAATGGCATCAGTGGTAAATTTTCCCATATTCCTCACAGCCTATAATTTTGCATATTCAACTTAAAGACTATTTTCCTCTTGGAGTAAATGCTTGTCCTTAAAAGAGTGTCCAGTGCAAGGGTGACCATCCTGTGTGTTCCTTGGATAAAGTGTCAACAAATCATCACCCATTAGGACATTTGGAATTCCTTAATTATTGCTGGTTAGTGACTCAGAATAGTGAGAAATAAAATAAAATATAAAATTCAGTAATATTTCCATTTAGAGCTAGTCTCTAAAAGTCACTGTATACCTTAGCAACTATTGTGTAATACATGTGTGCCTTCTGCAGGCAATGTGTAAATTCCCCATTTCCACCCCAAGAGGGTGTTCTCCAACACAGTTCTACCACCAACCACCTGGCGTTAGCATCACACTTCACAGGTTCAAGGGCTCTCCTGCAGGACTGCCCTCAATCCAGACATCAAAGTCTTAGGGCCACCAGCATTTCTTGCTGACTGGCTAAAATTTAAGAGTTACCTTGACCCCCACAGGTTTTATAACTCACTAGAACAACTCATAGAACTCAGTAATGCACTATTCTTACAATTACAGTTTGATTATAATGGCTATAAATCATGACCAGCCGAATAGAAGAGACACCCAGGGCAAAGTCAGGGAGGGCCCTGGACACAGCACCTCCATGCAGTCCTTGTGGAATCTCACCACGTTACCCTCTTAGAACAACCATAAAGCTCCACTGAGACTCTGTATCCAGAGTTCTTACTGAGGTTTCACTAAGTAGGTGGTTGATTAAATCATTGGCCACATGAATGAACTGTCTCCAGTCCCCTCCCCTCCTTGGAGGTTGGGTGGAAACAGAGTTCCCTTCCTCTAATCATGTGGTTTGTCTTTCTGGTGACCAGCACCCATCCTGAAGCCATCTAGGGGCTTACCTTGTATCATCCGTTAGCATAACAAGGATACCCATGTTACCCTGGAAATCCCAAGGTTTGTGCAGGAACTGGGGATGAAGACCAGATAGGTATTCTCCAGTATACCACAGGGCATAATCCGTATTTTGCATAAGGTTCTCATTTGTGTCTCTCTCTTACATTTCTACTGGCTTGCTCATAGTCTTTTGCAGTCTCTGAACTGCATAGACTGTGCCATCTGCAGCTTGGCAAATTCAAAATGATGCTTAGCTTTATCCCTCAAATTAGCTTGTCCTTAAATTCCCTGTAATGGTTAATAGAAACCACTGTCCCCTTGGACATCAATTCTCTAAATTTCAGATTCATCCTTGAGTCTCTCCTGTTGAGATTTCCTGTAAATCTTGTCTGATCACAATGTTTAGATTACTTCCCAATCTTTTGAACCTAGACCCCCTGATAAGTGTTAAAAATCCCAAAGCAAACAAAGAAGTTAGAATCTAGACCATGTTCAACTCCACACCCTTCTTTCCTTTGTCTTTCCTCCCAGAGATTTTGTTATGTTCCCCCTGGTTGAGAATTTTGGGGCTAGCTTATAGATGAATCTCAAATATGACCTTAATCATCCCCAGCCCCTCTGAATCAAAGACCATCAGCAACGTTCCAAGGGAACTTGCCCCACACCACCACTGGGCATCTCACAGAGCAGGTATGGGGATTAAAATTCGGGGTAGGACTGGGTAGCTTGGGAGTGGCAGGGAGACCTGGCAGACAGGAGATGATTGCAGGTGGCAAACACTAATCTCATTTTTCCTTTTCTTTTCTTTTCTTTTCTTTTCTTTTTTTCTTTTCTTTTCTTTTCTTTTCTTTTCTTTTCTTTCTTTTTTCCTTTTTTCTTTTCTTTTCTTTTTTTTCTTTTCTTTTCTTTTCTTCGTTATTCTATTTTGTACACTCCACAAATCAGAATTTCCTGACCCACTGTAGTGCATCCATTTGCTCATTTGCTCCTTCATTTACTCGCTCCTCCAGTATCTCTAGAGCTCTCCTCTAGGCCAAGCACTGTTGCCTGAACAAAGAGCATCATTTAACAAAACACAGCCCTTGCCCTCCGGGTGATCCAGGCCAGTGGTAGTGGCAACAGGTAAGTAAACAGGTGTACAGGATGACTTCAGATTGGGGCGAGTGCTATGAAAACAGTGTTACAATAGGCTAAGGTGATAGGGAGCTGGGGGGCAGTGTGTAACTTAGCTTGGACGTTCAGACAGGCCCTTCTTTCTGAGGAGGCAGCCTTTGAGCCAAAACCTGAATGATCTGGGTCTTGTCTCTTCTCCTCTGTTTCCCAGAGACAGCCAGAGGTGTCACGGCCATCCCCACAGAGAGGGGAGGAGGAGGGGGCATCCGAGGGCACACTGCGTGGAAGCCAGGGATCTGTGGCAGATGAGAACATGGACTAGATGAGTAGACCTTACTTAGGACCACAAAGGACTATTTGATCTTAACTCTGAAATGAAAGAAATTGGGCCCAAATTTGTTGAGCTGCAGTTTGCTCTTGATTCACATCAGGGGACCCGTGCTGTGAGTCCCAGCATTCTGTTCCGGAGGTTCAGTCCGACAAAGCCCATGCTCAGCTTGCAGGTCCTCCTGCATTGCCTCCCCTCGTGTCCCCTGAAGAGCCCCCGGGGATCCATAGTGGTTTCCTACCAAAGGGGGAGCTCAGGAATGAACCTCGCCATTTCTGCTCTTTTAGATTCTATGGCCTTCTCTCTCTCCCTCTCCCCATTCCTCTCTCCCCACAAGTAAACCTCCTTTCTGTTTATCTAGGGTGGTGAGTGAGTCTATTTTCATGGCACACAAGGTCACAGTCAGCCTAAGGGCCCTCCTTGAGGTATTCTGCATTCAGGAATATTGGGGGGGCACCCCTCTAGGGATTAATATGAACAGGCACGGCAGTGACAGGGAAATGTAAAGAATGTTTTGGGGGTGGGGAGCCCTCTGCAGGCATATGGTGCATTTTCATAGGCAGGCAGCCCCTAGGTGACTGAATGCCTGATTGTTAAGTCACGCAGGGGAAAAAAACTGTTTTTGGACTGAAACCAAATTTGGGAACTTTCACCGCCAAAGGCAGCTTTTTCATAATATTTTATAGGGAACTCTGTTTTGAGTTGCAAGTCAATATAGTATCAGGCTTAAAGATATACTTTTGTTGCAGTTCTGTGACACATTTGAAATACAGGTATACATCAATTCCCAGTCATGCGCTTTAATGCATAAGGACTGTGCTGTGTTTAATCGCATTAATACAAAAGATCATAAATACTTCTTGTATATACTCGTGCCTGGAAGGTCTGGGAATTCTTTTTGGCTTCCTACTCTTTTCCCTCCACCCAATTCATGCCCACTCTTCCCCTACCCACACCAGTCCGTGGGAGAATCTCTTTCCCTATCTCATTCTATTCTCTGAGAATCAGAAGTAAAAAAACAGAAATTAGTAGAGATTTCTCACTGGTGTTTCCTAGGGATAAGCTGGGGTTCTTTTCAGGTGGTTGCCCTTCTCGCTGCTGCCACGCTGACAGCTGTACCCAGTGTGAATCCACAGAGAAAAAAAATCAACGGCAGAATTGACTCCAAACCAGAACACTGCTGTAGCTCTACTACAGCTGAATTTGTAAAGACTTCATGAAATCTGGACTAGCCTGCTCAGGATAATTAAATTTAAAGCTGCCCGTAGAGACCAGGTTGCATTCAAGAGCATCAGTAGTATCAGTGCTTGAGGTGGAAACAAACAAGCCAGCCATTCCCAAGACCTTTGTACCAACAGTGCTGGGAGCTCCGCGGACCGGAGGCCTGTGGGGCGCAGGAGCTCCTGCTCGGAGTTGGACAGCTCAGGCTAACAGACAGCGCTTTCTTTTATTGAGCTGAAATTTCTCTCTACGCGCTGGAAAGAGCTGTGTCTGGTGGAGTCCATACAGAAATAGGCCCAATTTTTCTTTTGCTTGAAAACACCACCCTGTCTCATCTTAGGCTGAGCACATTGATTTAAGTGAATAATTTTCATACGTTTTTTCAAGCCCCTTGGTAACTTGCTGTTTCTCCTGAATTCCGATTCCCTCCCACACTGGTGTTCCAGACCTCTTCCTTCAGTGCCCTCTCACTCTCACAGTCACCCCCTGCCCGTCCCTCGGGTGAAACACTGGGATGACATCTGCTAGCTGCTGCCCCGCCTTGTAAGTTTGGTTTCATGGCTCTGCTCCTTTTTATGAAAGAACCACTTAGAGTTCTAAAAAACATTGTTGATGTATGTATAAATTTGAATATATAGTCTTGATGTGATTGGAATTCATATGTATTTCTCTCTGTGTCTGTTTACCCAGGAAAGGCCAACTGTAGGAGAGTCTGTCTGTCCAGAGAGAACTCGGGTAAATGTCCTGTGATACTAAAAACAGCAGTATACTTTATATTGAGTGCTATTTGATAAGTCACTGTTGTGAAAGCTTTAAATAGATACTCTCATGTAATTTAGCCCTCACAAAACTACAAGACAGATGAAGCTAATGCTAAAAGGATTACATACCTTGCCCACGGCCGTGAGCAGGGGTGGCAGGACCAGGATTATAACTCACCCTCACAACCATTGTGATATCCTGCAGGCATCTCTGTGGTCTTTGCCGTGGTGGCTGTAGAAATGCTTGTTGATTTACTAATCAAAACCTAACCTATTCTGCCCATCTTGAGCTCTCATCTGAAAAGTTTTAAGCAAACACATGTATTTTATGTCAATTTCCTGGATAAAAATACAAAGATTTCACCATATCAAGAGATGCGCTTATTTTTTCAGGCTTGTTCTTTTAAGATTTGCAGTGCAATTATCACAAACACTCCAAAACTGTATAAATGTCTGTCTTACTAGATGAAGTATAACAAAGTGATTGCTTTTTGGGTTTTTACCCAAATAAACTTTATGGAGGTATAAATTGCATACAATAAAATGAGTACATGCAACAGCTTGATGAGTATTGATAATTATGTACATCAATGTAATACCACCCCAATCAAGATACAGAACATTTCCATCAATCCCCAATGTTGCCTTATGCCCTTTTTACAATGGGTCTCCCCTCCCCACCCCAACCAAAAGGAAACAGTTCGTCTAATTATACCACTAGATCTGATTTCTATCACTAGAACATTGCACAAGTAGAATTATACATACATAACTGGGATCTTTTATATCCAGCTTCTTTCACTTGCCTAGTGTTTTTGAGAATGGTTCATATTGTTCTGTGTATTGGTAGTTCATCCCCTTTTATTGGTGAGTATAACATTTTACTGTATGAACATACCACAGTGCTTACCACTCATGGGTAGGCATCTGCGTTTGTACTTTATGGCTAATATGAACACAGCTGCTATAAATATTTATGGCAAGCTTTTTGTGGGCATATAGTTAGTTTCGTGTCCCTTTTGTAAAAACCTAGGCCATATGTCCGTGCATGCTTAACACCAAAGTGTTGTCCAGAGTGGTTGTGTCATTTTATACACACCAGCTGTATATGAAGGTTTCAGTTGCTCCACATCTTTTCTGTCACTTGGTATTTGTAGAGTTTTTATTTTTAGCCTTTTCTGTTGGGCAGGAAGTCCTATCTCTTGGAGGTTTTAAGTTGCATTTCCCAGATGAGTAAAGACGTTGTGTATCACTTTTCATGTTATTTTTGGTCATTTGTATTTCTTTTTTGGGAAAGGGTTTATCTTTCAGTTTTAGCCAATTTTTTATTTCTTTTTTTGTTTCATTTTGTTTCATTAGTGCGTAGTAAGTGTTCCTTACATATTCTAGGTGTAAGCCATTTGTCAGATTTATTTATTACAAATATTTTCTCTTGGTTTGTTGCTTACCTTTTAATCTTCACAACAATGTATTATTTTTATTTTACTTTGTATTAACACATTTTTTATTCAAATTGTAAAACAAAGTCAGACTTTTAAAAACAGAGTAAGTCTCATTTACCACTTTTTTTTAATGAATAGAACTGACTGCCTATTAGATTATATGGTGGCCATTTTCCATGAATGGCATGAACTTATATCAGTAGCTCAAAAGTTTTCTTCTTCCAGCTTTATTGAGTTTCAACTGCCATATAACACTGTGTAAGTGTAAGGTATACAAAATATTGGTTTGTTACATTTATAAATTGCAAAATGATTATCACTGTAGTATTAGCTACCGCCTCCATCATGTAAACATAATAACCATTTCTTCTTTTGGAGAAAAACATTAAGATCTATTCTCTTAGCAACATTCAGGCATATGATCAGTGTTATTACCTATAATCACCATGCTGTATATTAGTTCCCCAAACTTGTTAATCTTATAACTGGAAGTTCGTACCCTTTGACCGGTATCTCCCCATTTCCCCCACTCCCTTACCCTTGGTAACCACCACTCTACTCTCTGCTTCTCTTAGTTTGTCTTTTTTTTTTTTTTTGATTCGACACATAAATAATATTGTATGATATTTATCTATCTGTCTGATTTATTTCACATGGCATAATGCCCTCAAGATCCATCCGAGTTGTTCCAGATGGCAAGATTTCCTTCCTTCTCCTGGCTAAATAATGCTCCATTGTGTGTGTGTGTGTGTGTGTGTGTGTGTGAATTACATCTTTATCTTTTCATCACTGATAGGCCCTTAGGTTGTTTCCATATCTCGACTATTGTTGTGAGTAATGCTGTAATGAATATGGGGGTGCAGATATCTCTCCAACATCTTGATTCTAATTCCTTTGGATATGTACCCAGAAGTCAGATCGTATGGTAGTTCTATTTTTAATTTTTTGAGGAACCTGCATTCTGTTTTCCACAGTAGCTGTACCAATTTACATTCCCACCGACAGTGCACTAGAGTTCTCTTCTTTCCACATCCTTTCTAACACTTGTTATCTCTTCTCTTTTTGAGAATAGCAGTTCTAACAGTTGTGAGGTCATTTGCATTTTTAATCAAGTTGTTGATTTTTTTTATTGTTGCTTTATATGAGTTCTTTTATATTTTGGACATTAACCCCTTATCAGATATATGATTTGCAAATATTTTCTCCCATTCTGTAGGTTGCCTTTTTAGTTTGCTGATTGTTTATTTTGCTGTGTGGAAGCTTTTTAGCTTGATGTAGTCCCACTTATTTATTTTTACTTTTATTCTTATGCTTGTGGTGTCAATCCAAAAACTCATTGCCGCACCTAAACAATGCTTACCACGTAGGCTTTCTTCTTGGAGTTTTATAGTTTCAGGTCTTAAATTTAAGTCTTTAATCCATTTCAAGTCCATTTTTGTGGGTGATGTAAGATAGAGGTTTAAGTATAATTGATACTACATGAAATGCATGTTTAAAATGTACAATTTGATGAGTTTTGACATATACACACCATTGAAACCATCATCACCATCAAGATAATAAACATTTCCATCAGCACTCAAAAGAATAGTTTCTTTTGAAGAATAAAAATTTTTTATTTTGAAAGTTTCTTATTTCTCTTTCATGGTAAATGATTTTTATGTTCTCTTTGGGAAATCTGCAGAAATTTTCACCTCAAAGAGCAAAATTGCTGTCTTTTTTTAGGAAGTTTGCATTTTAAGCCCTTACATTTAGGTCAAAAACTATTTTAAGTCAATTTTTGTGAATACAGAAACAGGACTCAAGGTTCATTTTTTCCCTTACATGGATATCTAGTTATTCAAGCACCATTTGTTGAAAATGCTGTCTTTTCCCCTATAGCTCTACCTTTATGACTTTGCCAGAAATTGAACATGGATGTGCAGATCTATTTCTGGACTCTGTTTTATTCCATTCAGTAATACCACTGTATTAATGATTGGTACTTTATAGTAAGTCCTGACATCAAATAGTATAAGGTCTTTAACCTTTTCAAAATTATTTTGTTCTTTGTTCTTTCATTTCTATTAAATTTTAGAATCAATTTCTCAAAGTCTTCTAGAATTTTGTTTGGGATTGTGTTGACTTTATAGATCAGTTTGGGCAGAACTGGTACCTTAACAGTATTCTATAAGCATGGTATATCTCTTTTACTTAAACCTCATTTATTTATTGAAATCTTTTCTTTCTTTCTTTTTTACTTGAAGTATAGTTGATATAAAATCTTATATTGGTTTCAAGTATTCAACACATTGGTTCAGCAATTACTCATATTATTAAATCCTCACCCCCACTAGTGTAGTTACTATGTGTCAGTGTAGGAAGGTGTTACAGAATCATTGGCTGTATTCTCCATGCTGTACTGCTATCCCCATGATCAACTTATATTATTATTGAGAATTTTTGTGCTCTTTAATCCCCCTTACCCTCCCCACCACCCCAGTGCCTCCCCCATGGTAACCACCAATCACTTTTCAGTGTCTGTAAGTCTACTGCAATTTTGTTAATTCTGTTTTGTTTTTAGATTCCACAAATAAGTGAAATCATGTGATATTTGTCCTTCTCTGCCTGGCTTATTTCACTTAGTATAATACCCTCTAGGTCCATCCATGTTGTTGCAAAAGTTAGGATTTCTTTCTTTCTCATGGCTGAATAATATACTGCTGTGTATATGTACTGCATCTTCTTTATTCATTCATCTATTGACAGACACTATGGTTGCTTCCAGACCTTGGCTATTGTATATAATACAGCAGTCAGTATATAGGTGCATATGTCTTTTGAATCAGGGATTTGGTTTTCTTTGGGTAAATTCTTAGAAGTGGAATTACTGGGTCATATGGTATTTCTATTTTTAGTTTTTTGAGGAACCTCCCTACTGCTTTCCACAGTGGCTGCACCAATTTACATTCGCACCAACAGTGTGGGAAGGTTGTCACACCTCCACATCTTTGCCAGCACTTATTTCCTATCTTTTCGGTAGTAGTCATTCTGACTGGTGTGAGGTGGTATCTCATTGTGGTTTTGATTTGCATTCCCTTGGTGATTAGTGATGTGGAGTATCTTTTCATTTGCCTCTTGGCCATTTGTATTTCTTCTTTGGAGAAATATCTCTTCAGATTCTCTGCCCATTTTTTAATTGGGTTATTTGTTTTTTGTTTTTGTTTTTGGTGTTGAGTCATGAGTTCTTTATATATTTTGGATGTTAACCCCTTTTCAGATAAATCATTTATGAATATATTTTCCTATATTGTATGTTGCCTTTTAGTTTTGTTGATGGTGTCCTTTGCTGTACAGAAACTTTTCAGTTTGATGTAGTTCTACTTGTGCATTTTTTATTTTGTTTCGCTTGCCCAAGGAGAGGTGTTCAGGAAAAAATAGCTTATGCTTATGTTCAAGAGATTTTGTCTGTGTTTTTTCCTAAGCATTTTATATAGTTTCATGTATGACATTTAGGTCTTTCACTTATTTCAAGTTTTCTTTTGTGTATGGAGTTAGACAGTAATCCAGTTTCATTCTCTTCCATGTAACTGTCCAGTTTTCCCAACACCAATTACTGAAGAGACTTTCTTTCCTCCATTATATATTCATAGCTCCTTTATTATATATTAATTGACCATATATATATGCGGGTTTATATCTAGGCTTTGTTCAGTTCCATTGACCTATGGGTCTGTTCTTATGCCAGTACCATACTGTTTTGATTACTGTAGCTTTGTAGTACAGCTTGAAGTTAGGGAGCATAATACCCACAGCTTTGTTCTTCTTTCTCAGAACTGCTTTGGCTGTTGAGGTTCCCTTTGAATTTTGGATTATTTGCTCTAGTTCATTGAAAAATGCCATTGGTATTTTGATAGGGATTGCATTAAATCTATAAATTGCTTTGAGAAGGTTGGCCATTTTGACAATGTTAACTCTTCCTATCCAGGAGCATGGAATAGGTTTCCACTTATGTGTATCTTTAATTTCTATCATGAGTATCTTACAGTTTTCAGAGTACAGGTCTTTCACCTCCTTGGTTAGGTTTATTGCTAGGTATTTTACTCTTTTTCATGCAATTGTAAATAGAATTGTATCCCTTTCTACTAGTTAGTTGTTAGTATATAGGAACGTGACAGATATCTGTGTATTAATTTTATATCCTGCAACCTGGCTATATACAGTTATAAGTTTTAATAGTTTTTGATGGAGTCTTTAGGGTTTTCTATATATAGCATCATGTCATCTACAAATAGTGACAGTTTTACTTCTTCCTTTCCAATTTGGATATGTTTTGTCTCTTTATCTTGTCTGATTGCTGTGACTAGGGCCTCCAGTATTATGTTGAACAAACGTGATGAGACTGGACATCCTTCCCTTGTTCCTGAACGTAGAGGAAAGACTTTCAGCTTTTTGCCATTGAGTATGATGTTAGCTATGGGTTTGTCAAATATGACCTTTATTATGTTGAGGTATGTATCCTCTGTACATATTTTGTTGAAAGTTTTTATCATAAACAGTTGTTGAATTTTGTCAAATGCTTTTTCTGCATCTATTGATATGATCATATGGATTTTACCCTTCTTTTTGTTGATGTGATATATCATGTTGATTGATTTATGAATATTGTACTATCCATGCATCCCTGGAGTAAATTCTGCTTGGTTGTGATGGATGATCCTTTTGATGTACTTTTTAGTTTGGTTTGCTAATATTTTGTTGAGGATTTTTACATCTATATTAATCAGGGATATTGGTCTAAAATTTTCTTTTCTTTTTTGTAGTGTCTTTGTCTAATTTTGGTATTAGAGTGATACTGGCCTCATATAATGAATTTGGAAGTATCCCCTCCTCATCTACCTTTTGGAACACTTTAAGGATAGGTATCAGCTCTTCTTTAAATGTTTGGTAGAATTCAGCTGTGAAGCCATGTGGTTCTGGTGTTCTGTTTGTTGAAAGTTTTTGATTCCCAATTCAGTTTTGTTACTGGTAATTGAATTGGTCAGTTCAGATTTTCTGGTTCATCCTGGGTCAGTCTTTGAAGGTTGTATTTTTCTACAAAGTTGTCCATTTCTTCTGGGTTGCCCAATTTGTTGGCACATAATTTTCATAGAATTATCTAATAATCCATTGTATTTCTCTAGTATCTGTTGTGACTATTCCTTTTCATTTCTAATTTTGTTTGTGTACTTTCTCTTTTTTTCTTGACAAGTCTGGCTAGAGGTTTGTCTATTTTTATCTTCTCAAAGAACCAGCTCTTGCTTTCATTGATTCTTTCTATTGTTTTATTCTTCTCAATTTTATTTATTTCTGCTCAGATTTTTATTATATCCCTCCTCCTACTAAATTTGGGTTTCATTTGTTCTTTTTTTTTTCTTGTTTCTTTAACTGTGAGTTTATTTAAACTGTTTATTTGGGATTGTTCTTGTTTCTTGAGGTAGGCCTGTATTGCTATGTACCTTCCCTCTTAGAACCACTTTTGTGGCATCCCATACAATTTGGACTGCTATATTTTTATTTTCATTTGTTTCCATGTATACTTCTTGATTTCTAATTTTGTTTCATTGATCCATTATTTAGAAGCATGTTGTTTAATCTCCATGTGTTTGTGGATTTTTTTTGTTTTATCATGTAGTTTATTTCTAGTTTCATCCACTGTGGGCTTGAGAAGTTTTTATACAATTTCAAGGTTTTTGAATTTATTGAGGCTCTTTTTGTGGCCTAGTATGAGATCTATTCTGGTGAACATTCCATACGCACTTAAGAAAAATGTGTATCCTGCTGCTTTTGGGTGGAATGTTCTGTAGATATTTGTTAAGTTCATCTGATCTAATACGTTGTTCAGTGCCTCCCTTTCCTTATTTATTTTTGTCTGTTTTACCTGCCCATTGATGTAAGTGGCATGTTAAAGTCCCCTAATATGAATGAGTTACAGTCTATTGCCCCCTTTAGTTCTGTTAACATTTGTTTTACATACTTAAGTGCTCCTGAATATTATGTGCATAGATGTTTATAATGGTTATATCCTCCTGTTGGACTGATCCCCCTTCATCATAATGTAATGTCCTTCTTTGTCTCTTGTTACTTTCTTTGTTTTGAAGTCTTATTTTGTCTGATATAAGTATGCTACTCCTATTTTCTCCCTATTATTTGCATGAAATATCTTTTTCCATCTCTTCACTTTCAGTCTATGTATGTCTGTAGGTCTCAAGTGAGTCTGTTCTAGGCACCATATAGATGTGTCTTGTTTCTTTATCTGTTCTGCCACCCTATGTCTTTTGATTGGTGTATTCAGTCCAATACATTTAAGGTAATTATTGATAGGCATTCACTTATTACTGTTTCATTAATTGTTTTCTGTTTTTTTTGTAGTCCCTCCCTGTTCCTTTCTTCCTGTCTTACACTCTTCTCCTATTTGATGATTTTCTTTTTTTAAATTTTTTTGTGTATCATATGCTTTAGGTTCATGGTTATCATAAGATTCATGGATAGATTTCTAACTCTATGTGTCTATATATATTAAGTTGTTCACTCTATTTCAAACACAATCTGAAAGTACTTATTTTTTATTCTTCTTCCTCCATAGTTTAGTAATTTGATATCATAATCTTCATTTTTTGTGTATTCCTTGACTGATTTTGTGTATAGCTGGTTTTACTACTTCTGTTTTGCTTTGTTTTATTTTGTAACTTAATACTTGCTTGGGAATTAATTGGCCTATTACCTTTACTGTGGGTTTATTTTCACTGGAGAAAACTATTTAGGCTTAAGAACATTTCCCTCTACAAAAGTTCCTTTAACATTATCTTGTAATGCTAGTTTAGTGGTGGTGAATTCCTTCAGTCTTCACTTATCTGGGAGACTTTTAATCTCTTCTTCAATCTTGAATGATAACCTTGCTGGGTAGAGGATTTCTTGCTGAAGGTCCTTTTGTTTGAATACCCTAAATAGTTCATACCACTCCCTCTGGCCCTTAAATTTCTCTGGAGAAGTCTGCTGATACCTAATGCGGTTTCCCTCATATGACATTTTCTGCTTTCTCTAGGTGCTTTCAGCAACTTCTCTTTATCCTTAATCTTTGTCATTTTAATTATATGTCTTGGTGTTGTCTTCCTGGGGTTCCTTTTGTTAGGGGTTCTTTGAGCTTCCAGAACCTGGGTGTCTATTTCCTTCCTTGCTTTGGGAAAGTTTTTGGCAATTTTTCTCAAAGAGACTTTGTCTCTCTCTTCATCTTATAGTACCCCGGTTATATGAATATTGTTTCCTTTGGGGTTCATACACAGTTCTCAGTATTCTCTCATTTATAGAGATATTTTTCTCTTGGCTCCTTTTTAAACAAACTTCATTGTTTAAAAAACTGTTTTCCTATTCTCTAACTTCCATCTCATTGATTTTCTCCTCTACTTGCAGCAATCTATTATTCCTTCCCTCTATTGTACATTTTATCTCAGTTACTGTATTCCTCAGCTCTGAGTGGCTCCTTTTCAACTCTTCTGTCTCTTTGTTTAAGTCCTCTCTGAGATCATAAATACTTTTCTGTAGAGCAGTGACCATATTTATGACTGTTACTTTGAAATCTTTTTTTTTGAGAGGGCATCTCTCATATTTATTGATCAAATGGTTGTTAACAACAATAAAATTCTGTATAGGGGACTCAATGCTCAATGTACAATCATTAATACACCCCAAGCCTAATTCTCATCAGTCTCCAATCTTCTGAAGCATAACAAACAAGTTCTTACATGGTGAACAAGTTCTTACATAGTGAATAAGTTCTTACATGGTGAACAGTACAAGGGCAGTCATCACAGAAACTTTCAGTTTTGATCACACATTATGAACTATAAACAATCAGGTCAAATATGAATATTCGTTTGATTTTTATACTTGATTTATATGTGAATCCCACATTTCTCCCTTATTATTATTATTATTATTATTATTATTATTATTATTATTATTTTAAATAAAATGCTGAAGTGTTAGGTAGATGCAAGATAAAGGTAGAAAACATAGTTTAGTGCTGTAAGAGAGCAAATTTAGATGATCAGGTGTGTGCCTGTAGACTAAGTGTTAATCCAAGCTAGACAAGGGCAATAAAACAACCATGGATGCAGAAGATTTCTCTCAAAACAGGGGCAGTGAGGTTCTAAGCCTCACCTCTGTTGATCCCCAATTTCTCACCTGATGGCCCCCCTGCGACTGTGCCTGTCTTAGGTTGTTCCTCCCTTGAGGAATCTTACCCATCTCTGGCTAACCAGTCATCTTCCGGGGCCATACAGGGAAATGTGAAGTTGGTAAGTGAAAGAGAGGCAATATTGTTTGAAAAGGTTAGCTTTTTACTTCTTTGCAGATTTATGCCCTCTGGCTTCTATGCCCAGCATTTTTTGTCTTGAGGTATCTTTACCACTTGGAAGAATTATGATATTCGGTAAATTCGATATGAGGCACGAATTCTATTTAAGGGTTGTAATTAGGAAGGAAGAAGAAAACCTATAGGAGTAGCAGATGGAAGATAACATGGGAAGATTGATTATTTCTTTGACATATCTTCTTTTAGAGTGACTTCAGCATGTATAGGTTTTAAACTACTAATTAAATTGAGTACACACATTAACATAATAGGAATACAGTTACATAACCAAAGCAGACCTATAATTACCAGCCATCTCCAGTGAAACCAAGAAAACCAGTTAGGCACCCTAGGCATTTGTGAAAACTTATCTATGATATGGTGGATATTGTCCAACTGAACTTGAACAGTCAGAGAGAAATCAGACAAATTAAAACAACCCATTCCTGGGGACTGTTCACATCTCATATGTTCTTTGAACAGTAGATAGTCTGTAGTCGTAAGATTTTGGAGTGCTACAACTTGCACTTCTCCTAATTCTTGGTTGAGTTCCAACAGTATAGATCCAGTCAAATTTGTTGTTTTACTGTATGCACAGGCCAGCTTAGATATCTACTTCTTCATTCCAATGGCAAGTCCAGGAACTGATAGGATGAATGCAGCTACAACTGCAGCATCGCCTGGATCTTTGTTGAGGTTTTTTTTGATGATCATCTTCTGGTATGACTCTTCCACAGAGTGCTGATATTGGAAGTTCTTCTTCATATCGTGTCTTAGTTCATTTTCTGGATAGCCAAATTAGGCTTTGATCCTCTGTATAAACACAAACAGACCCTTTGCCCACATTTTGATATGCCCTTTATACCATTTTGTAGAACTCATTGGAGGTCACCACACAGGAACTGCTGTTAGTCCATTCTTGGGTTCTGTGATTCCGCTGCTGTTTTGTTTCTTCAGTTTTTCCTTTGTTCTTATACTCCTCAGATGAGTGAAGTCATTTGGTATTTCTCTTTCCCCGCTTGGATTATTTCACTGAGCATAATACCCTCCAGCTCCATCCATGTTGCTGCAAATGGTAGGATTTGCCCTCCTCTTATGGCTGAGTAGTATTCCATTGTGTATATGTACCACATCTTCTTTATCCATTCATCTACTGATGGACACTTAGGTTGCATCCATTTCTTGGCTATTGTAAATAGTGCTGTGATAAACATAGGGGTGCATCTGTCTTTTTCAAGCTGGGCTGCTGCATTCTTAGGGTAAATTCCCAGAAGTGGAATACCTGGGTCAAATGGTATGTCTATTTTGAGCTTTCTGAGGAACCTCCATACTGCTTTCCACAATGGTTGAACTAATTTACATTCCCACCAGCAGTATACGAGGGTTCCCCTTCCTCCACAGCCTCACCAACATTTGTTGTTGTTTGTCTTTTGGATGGCAGCCATACTTACTGGTGTGAGGTGATACCTCATTGTAGTTTTAATTTGCATTTCTCTGATAATTAGCAATGTGGAGCATCTTTTCATGTGTCTGTTGGCCATCTGTATTTCTTTTTTGGAGAACTATCTGTTCAGTTCCTCTGCCCATTTTTTAATTGGATTATTTGTTTTTTGTTTGTTGAGGCATGTGATCTCTTCATATATTTTGGATGTCAAGCCTTAATCAGATCTGTCATTTATAAATATATTCTCCCATACTGTAGGGTTCCTTTTTGTTCTATTGATGGTGTCTTTTGCTGTACAGAAGCTTTTCAGCTTAATATAGTCCCACTTGTTCATTTTTGCTGTTGTTTTCCTTGCTCAGGGAGATATGTTCAAGAAGAGGTCACTCATGTTTATGTCTAAAAGGTTTTGCCTATGTTTTTTTCTAAGAGTTTAATGGTTTCATGACTTACATTCAGGTCTTTGATACATTTTGAATTTACTTTTGTGTATGGAGTTAGACAATGGTCCAGTTCCATTCTCCTACATGTAGCTGTCCAGTTTTGCCAGCACCATCTGTTGAAGAGACTGTCATTTTCCCATTGTATGTCCATGGCTCCTGCATCAAATATTAATTGACCATATATGTTTGGGTTAATGTCTGGAGTCTCTAATCTGTTCCACTGGTCTGTGGCTCTGTTCTTCTGCCAGTACCAAATTGTCTTGATTACTATGGCTTTGTAGTAGAGCTTGAAGTTGGGGAGTGAGATCCCCCCTACTTTATTCTTCTTTCTCAGGATTGCTTTGGCTATTCAGGGTCTTTGGTGTTTCCATATGAATGTTTGAATTATCTGTCCCAGTTCATTGAAGAATGTTGCTACTAATTTTATAGGGATTGCATCAAATCTGTATATTGCTTTGGGCAGGATGGCCATTTTGACGATATTAACTCTTCCTAGCCATGAGCATGGGATGAATTTCCATTTGTTAGTGTCCCCTTTAATTTCTCTTAAGAGTGACTTGTAGTTTTCAGAGTATAAGTCTTTCACTTCTTTGGTTAGGTTTCTTCCTAGGTATTTTATTCTTTTTGATGCAATGGTGAATGGAATTGTTTTCCTGATTTCTCTTTCTGTTGATTCATTGTTAGTGTATAGGAAAGCTACAGATTTCTGTGTGTTAATTTTATATCCTGCAACTTTGCTGTATTCCAATATCAGTTCTAGTAGTTTTGGAGTGGAGTCTTTAGGGTTTTTTATGTACAGTATCATATCATCTGCAAATAGTGACAGTTTAACTTCTTCTTTACCAATCTGGATTCCTTGTATTTCTTTGTTTTCTCTGATTGCTGTGGCTACGACCTCCAGTACTATGTTAAATAACAGTGGGGAGAGTGGACATCCCTGTCTAGTTCCCGATCTCAGAAGAAAAGCTTTCAGCTTCTCGCTGTTCAGTATAATGTTGGCTGTGGGTTTATCATATATGGTCTTTATTATGTTGAGGAACTTGCCCTCTATTCCCATTTTGCTGAGAGTTTTTATCATGAATGGATGTTGAATTTTGTCAAATGCTTTTTCAGCATCTATGGAGATGATCATGTGGTTTTTGTCCTTCTTTTTGTTGATGTGGTGGATGATGTTGATGGATTTTCGAATGTTGTACCATCCTTGCATCCCTGGGATGAATCCCACTTGGTCATGGTGTATGATCCTTTTGATATACTGTTGAATTCTGTTTGCTAATATTTTATTGATTATTTTTGCATCTACATTCATCAGTGATATTGGTCTGTAATTTTCTTTTTTGGTGGGGTCTTTGCCTGGTTTTGGTATTAGGGTGATGTTGGCTTCATAGAATGAGTTTGGGAGTATTCCCTCCTCTTCTATTTTTTGGAACACTTTAAGGAGAATGGATATTATGTCTTCTCTGTGTGTCTGATAAAATTCCGAGGTAAATCCATCTGGCCCCGGGGTTTTGTTCTTGGGTAGTTTTTTGATTACCATTTCAATTTCTTTACTCGTAATTGGTTTGTTTAACTTTTGTGTTTCTTCCTTGGTCAGTCTTGGAAGGTTGTATTTTTCTAGGAAGTTGTCCATTTCTTCTAGGTTTTCCAGCTTGTTGACATATAGGTTTTCATAGTAGTCTTTAATAATTCTTTGTATTTCTGTGGAGTCTGTCATGATTTTTCCATTCTCATTTCTGATTATGTTGATTTGTGTTGACTCTCTTTTTCTCTTAATAAGTTGGGCTAGAGGCTTATCTATTTTGTTTATTTTCTCAAAGAACCAGCTCTTGATTTCATTGATTTTTTGCTATTTTTTTATTCTTCTCAATTTTGTTTATTTCTTCTCTGATCTTTATTATGTCCTTCCTTCTGCTGACTTTAGGCCTCATTTGTTCTTCTTTTTCCAGTTTCAATAGTTGTGATGTAAGACTATTCTTCTTCCTTCTTCAAGTGTGCCTGGACTGCTATATACTTTCCTCTTAAGACTGCTTTCGCTGCATCCCACAGAAGTTGGGGCTTTGTGTTGTTGTTGTCATTTGTTTCTATATATTCCTTGATCTCTATTTTGATTTGTTCGTTGATCCATTGATTATTTAGAAGTGTGTTGTTAAGCCTCCATGTGTTTGTGAGCCTTTTTGTTTTCTTTGTACAATTTATTTCTTGTTTTATTCCTTTGTGGTCTGAAAAATTGGTTGGTAGGATTTCAATCTTTTGGAATTTACTGAGGCTCTTTTTGTGGCCTAGTATGTGGTCTATTCTGGAGAATGTTCCATGTGCACTTGAGAAGAATGTGTATCCTGTTGCTTTTGGATGTAGAGTTCTATAGATGTCTATTAGGTCCATCTGTTCTAGTGTGTTGTTCAGTGCCTCTGTGTCCTTACTTATTTCCTGCCCAGTGGATCTATCCTTTGGGGTGAGTGGTGTGTTGAAGTCTCCTAAAATGAATGCATTGTAGTCTATTTCCCCCTTTAGTTCTGTTAGTATTTGTTTCACATATGCTGGTACTCCTGTGTTGGGTGCATATATATTTAGAATGGTTATATCCTCTTGTTGGACTGAGCCCTTTATCATTATGTAGTATCCTTCTTTATCTCTTGTTACTTTCTTGTTTTGAAGTCTATTTTGTCTGATACTAGTATTGCAACACCTGCTTTTTTCTCCCTGTTGTTTGCATGAAATATCTTTTTCCATCCCTTGACTTATAGTCTGTGCATGTCTTTGGGTCTGAGGTGAGTTTCTTGTAAGCAGCATATAGATGGGTCTTGCTTTTTTATCCATTCTATTACTCTGTGTCTTTTGATTGGTGCATTAAGTCCATTTACATTTAGGGTGACTATTGAGAGATATGTACTTATTGCCATTGCAGGCTTTAAATTCGTGGTTACCAAAGGTTCAAGGTTAGCCTCTTTAGTATCTTACTGCCTTACTTAGCTCGCTTATTGAGCTGTTATATACACTGTCTGGAGATTATTTTCTTCTCTCCCTTCTTATTCCTCCTCCTCCTTTCTTCATATGTTGGGTGTTTTGTTCTGTGCTCTTTTTAGGAGTGCTCCCATCTAGAGCAGTCCCTGTAAGATGCCCTGTAGAGGTGGTTTGTGGGAAGCAAATTCCCTCAGCTTTTGCTTGTCTGGGAATTGTTTAATCCCACCATCATATTTAAATGGTAGGCGTGCTGGATACAATATCCTTGGTTCAAGGCCCTTCTGTTTCATTGTATTAAATATATCATGCCATTCTCTTCTGGCCTGTAGGGTTTCTGTCGAGAAGTTTGATGATAGCCTGATGGGTTTTCCTTTATAGGTGACCTTTTTCTCTCTAGCTGCCTTTAAAACTCTTTCCTTGTCCTTGATCCTTGCCATTTCAATTATTATGTGTCTTTGTGTTGTCCTCCTTGGATCCTTTCTGTTGGGGGTTCTGTGTATTTCTGTGGTCTGTTCGATTATTTCCTCCCCCAGTTTGGGGAAATTTTCAGCAATAATTTCTTCAAAGACACTTTCTATCCCTTTTCCTCTCTCTTCTTCTTCTGGTACCCCTATAATACAGATATTGTTCCTTTTGGATTGCTCACATAATTCTCTTAGTATTGTTTCATTCCTGGAGATCCTTTTATCTCTCTCTATGTCAGCTTCTATGTGTTCCTGTTCTCTGGTTTCTATTACTTCAATGGCCTCTTGCATTTTATCCATTCTGCTTATAAATCCTTCCAGGGTTTGTTTCACTTCTGTAATCTCCGTCCTGGCATCTGTAATCTCCCTCCGAACTTCATCCCATTGCTCTTGCATTTTTCTCTGTATCTCTGTCAGCATGTTCATAATTTTTATTTTGATTTCTTTTTCAGGAAGACTGGTTAGGTCTGTCTCCTTCTCAGGTGTTTACTCTGTGATCTTTGTCTGTCTGTAGTTTTGCCTTTTCATGGTGACAGAGATAGTTTGCAGAGCTGGTATGAGTGACGGCTGGAAGAGCTTTCCTTCTTGTTGGTTTGTGGCCTTCCTCTCCCCCTTTGCGGGGCGCTGGGTTCTCGCAGGTGTGAATGTGGTCTGGATGTTGTCCTGTGTCCTCTGGTCTCTATTTTAGGAAGAGTTGTCTTTGTTATATTTTCATAGATATATGTGGTTTTGGGAGGAGATTTTCGCTGCTCTACTCATGCCACCATCTTGGCTCCACCTCTCTACTTTGAAATCTTTATCAAGGAGATTGGTGATTTCCATTTCATTTAACACTTTTTATAGTGTCTTATTGTGTGTTTTTTTTTTGGAACATATCCCTCAACCTCGTCATTTTGTCAGGGTTTCTGCACTTCTTCCTTTGTATTAGATGGATCAGCTATGTTTCATGGTCTAGAGAGTAATGGCTTTATGAGGAAGGTATCCTGTGGTGCGTAAAAGCTCAAGATTATTTCCTATCCAGTGCCTGGTTCTCTTCACAGTGGAGCCCCAATTGGTGTTCGTGGGCAATTGGTGGTGCTGCCTTTCTGTCTACTGATAGCACTTTATCTCACTTTATCTCAGTCTGCCATGGGTGGCAGCTCACCTCAGCCAGTCCTCTGTAGGCCAAGCAGCAGTGCTTCTGCTGGGATCATTGTGGGTAGGCCCACCCCACCCTCTGTGTTCCCTGAAACAGTGGTGGTGCTGCTGGGCTAATGGGGTGGCTGGAGCAGGCATGCAGTGGGCTAGGCTGCCTAAAAGGAGGAAGCACTCAGAGCTGGCTCCCAAATGTGTCTCCCCAGTTGGGTGGACAGATGGCTGAGAAAGCTAGGAGAGCCTCCCTCTGCCTTCCAGGCATCAAAGTCTCCTCTGTCTCCAAGTAGTAAAGTCTAAAGCTGCTGGGCTGAGTGGTCCAACTGGGCAGGTGGATGCTCAGGGAAGTCCCTTGGAGTTAAGCTGCCAGCAAGGGAGATGGAACCTTAGGGACTCCTTCAAGTGCCCAAACAGTTGAGCTTAGGGAAGGCTAGAGAATCATCATCCACCTGCCCTTTTTCCTGTGGAAAGAGCTCCATCCACCCCTTGCCCATATGGCATCCTTCCTACTGCTGGTACATCTTTGAAAATGCCACCTCTGTGTTGGATCTCATGGGGCTATGGACCATGCCTGTCTTCCACAAGCAGCAGGAGTCTCAGCCTACCAGAGTACTCCAACTTTCTCTCTCTACTTATTGCATGAAATATCTTTTTCCATCCCTTCACTTTTAGTCTGTGTATGTCTTTGGGTTTAAAGTGAGTCTCTTGTAGGTGGCATATAGACGGGTCTTGTTTTTTTTTATCCATTCAGTGACTCTATGTCTTTTTATTGGTGCATTCAGTCCATTTACATTTAGGTGATGTACTTATTGCCATTGCAGACTTTAGATTTGTGGTTACCAAAGGTTCAAGGTTAACTTCCTTACTATCTAAGAGTCTAACTTGACTCACGTAATATGTTATTACAAAAACAATCTAAGGGTTCTTTTCTTTTCCTCCTCCTTTTTCTTCCTCCTCCATTCTTTATATATTAGTTGTCATATTCTGTACTGTTTGTCTATCCCTTGATTGACTTTGGGGATAATTTAATTTTGCATTTGCTTAGTAATTAGCTGTTTTACTTTCTTTACTGTGGTTTTATTACCTCTGGTGACAGCTATTAAACCTTTGGAACACTTCCATCTATAGCAGTCCCTCCAAAATAGACTGTAGAGATGGTTTGTGGGAGGTAAATTCTCTCAGCTTTTGCTTATCTGGAAATTGTTTAATCCCTCCTTCAAATTTAAATGATAATCTTGCAGGATAAAGTAATCTTGGTTCCAGACCCTTCTGCTTCATGGCACTAAATACATCATGCCACTCCCTTCTGGCCTGTAAGGTTTCTGCTGAGAAGTCTGATGTTAGCCTGATGGGCTTTCCATTGTATGTGATCTTATTTCTGCCTCTGGCTGCTTTTAACAGTCTGTCCTTATCCTTGATCTTTGCCATTTTAATTACTATATGTCTTGGTGTTGTTTTCCTTAGGTCCCTTGTGTTGGGAGATCTGTGCATCTCCATGGCCTGAGAGACTATCTCATTCCCCAGATTGGGGAAGTTTTCAGCAGTCACCTCCGCAAAGACACTTTCTATCCCTTTCTTTCTCTTCTTCTTCTTCTGGTATCCCTATAATGCAAATATTGTTCTGTTTGGATTGGTCACACAGTTCTCTCAATATTCTTTCATTCTTAGAGATCCTTTTTTCTCTCTGTGCCTCAGCTTCTTTGTATTCCTCTTCTCTAGTTTCTATTTCATTTATTGTCTCCTCCACCATATCCAAGCTGCTTTTAATACCCTCCATTGTGCTCTTCAATGATTGGATCTCTGACCAGAATTAATTCCTGTTGTTTTTATTTTGAACTCCCTTTCAGGAAGAGTCATGAGGTCCATGTCATCTTTCTCAGGGGTTATATTAATTTTACTCTGTACCAGGTTCCTTTGGCATTTCATATTTGTATACGGCACCCTCTATTGTCCAGAAGCTCTACTCTCTGGAGCTGCTCCCCACCTGAGACAATGTTGGGGGTCACAGGGGAGTGGGATTGGTACCTAGGTGGAGGAAAGGTCTGTTTCCTGCTTCCCAGCTGCTATGCCCATCTCCACTGCCTGAAGCAGTGGGCCAAGCACACAGGTATAAGCTTTTGTCCCAGAACAGCTGGATATGGATCCCTGCTTTCCACAAGCTGATGGAATCTCAGTCTCTCCAGGAATTCTGCCTCGCTTAGCTTTCCAACCCCATAATCACGAGAGTATCATGAAAGCACCATGAAATGTATGTTTATGCTCCCAGAGCAGATCTTCGAGTTAGGTCTTCCGCATTCCCAGGTCTCCACTCCCTCCGTGCTCCATTTTTCTTCCCCCTGCTGGTGAGCTGGGTTGGGTCCCACCAGGACACTGCTTTGGTACATTACCCTGTTCCATGAGCTCTTCTCTTTTCTCCAGGTGTATGCAGTCTGCTGCAGTCCTCTTTCCTGTTGCTCTCTCAGGATTAGTTGTGTTAATTATATTTTCATTTTATATGCGGTTTTAGGAGGAAGCTTCTGTCTCACCTCTCATGCCGCCATATTTAATCCTCTCTCTCAGAGTGCTCCAACTTTCTCTGGTGTCCAGTCCCACTAATCACCAAAGCCCAATGCAGTGTGGACTAATGTTCCAGAGCAAATCTCCAGGGCCAGGTGTGCAGAGTTCCTGAGCACTTACCCCTTATCTGCTCCATTCCTCCCACTTCTGAGCTGGAATAGGGCCAGGGATGGGGTCCCAATGAATCATGGCTCTGACACTTTACCCTTCTCAGTGTGATCTTCTCTTCCTCACTAGTTGTAGGGGGTCTGTTCTGAAGTTTTCAGGTCATTTTCAGGGTTAGTTGTATTTGCTGTAGTTGCTTCCTTGGTGTACATGTGGGAGGAGTTATCCCCTTTCCTTCCTACTCTGCCATCTTCCCCCACAACACTTTCAAAATTTTTCATTTATCTCAGTAGTGTTTTATGGATTTCAGAGGTCTTACATATCTTTTGTTAAATTTATTATTGCTAATTATTTTTACGGGTTTTTATGCTATTTTAAATAGTATAGTTTAAAAATTTACTTTCTAATTTTCTGTTCCTAGTGTATAGAAAGGTAATACATTTTTGTATATTATGACCTTGTAAACTATGAACTTGCTAAATTTATTTATTAATTCTAGTGGCTTTTTTCAGGTTTGTTAGGATTTAAAAATTTTCGTTATCCACAAATACAGTTTTACTTCTTCCTTTCCAATCTTTATGTTTTTTATTTATCTATACTGCCCTGTTTCACTGGCAATGACTTCCTATACAATACTGAAAAACATGAGAGTGGGCAACCCTGTTTAGTCATTACTTATCTTTAGGGAGAGGTTGTCTTGCCAATGGGTTTCAGCCCTGGGAAAGTTCACTATGGATTCAATGTGACCAAATAAAATGACAACAAATGTTCTTTGGGGTGAAAGAGTTTATTACCTGGCATGTTCTTCCAGCAGCAGGTCGAGCACTAGCATCTCTGCCTCTGCACAGAGCACTGGGCCGAGCTCTCTATATAGTGCAATAATAGCTTATTGCCTAAAGGTATGGAAGAGGTAGCCTAGCAACAGGCTGGTTACATCATCAGGGGGTTTGAGTTAAGTGAGGATCCTGACCATAGGAATGCCAACTTCCCCACACTCCACCCATCCAGGATTCTCGCCTTACAATCTACATGCTTTTAATCTTCCGTAATGGTCCCTGTGTGAGAAAGCTGGAGTACTGTAACCAGATTCCAACAGCAACAGCAGATAACAACAATTTAGAGATAATAACAAAAATTAAGATTCAAGATACAGGTAACAAAAATTATAATAATCCTCAAGCCAGAGGAGTTTCCTATTTTAAAAAATTGTAATAATCCTCAAGCCAGAAGAAGTTCCCAATCCACAAAGACTTTAGGGGCAATAAGACACATGTTTTAATGCTACCAACATAGGCAAATCTTGTCCATCAGGGAGGATGCATGCAAGAGAGTGTCCTGTGATAGGACTGTAGCAGGAAGGGGGTCCCTTCCAGGTCTAGTATACCACACTTTTACTCATTTCCCCATGGGGGTTACAGAAGGGTCTATATATAGTGCTACTGGAGGTCCATGCACTGGCCATAATGATAAAACAAAACTCCCCAGTGAGATGCTCCTACCTTCTGGCCATTCATGATATACTACTGTGACCTTAGGGGGCCACTCTGCTGTTATTCCAGGAATACACAGGAGGCCAGCTTCCAGGCCTTGTCCCCAAGGTGCCAGGAGAGCCAGCCATCATTGGTCCATGTGTCAAAAGGTCCAAGGCCATGTCCACTCAATGGAGTCTCCAGAGTTGGTGCTGGCAGAAAGATGTTATTCTGGTGGCCAAACCTTGGCTTCAGTGATTCTTCCTTGGTTTGTACTTGCAGTTGCATAGGGGAAGCATCCATATGTATTAACATGTCTATGGGGCTCAGGGCTCCCTTTTGGGGTCTCTCATTCAAACACTGTAGTATGGTCCATAAGCAGACTGACCATCCCCGCAGACTATTGGTATCTGACTTTAGTCCAGATTTCAACAAGCCATTGTGCCTCTCTTTCATGCCTGCTGTGGTAGGATTGTATAGCACATGAAACTTCCATTTGATTCCAAACTATCATACCCATTCTTGCAGTGTATGTGCCCTGATCACTCTCAATTACCTGTGGTCAGCCATAGGTGGCAAAGAGGCACTCCAGGCCTCTTTTGGTCATCTGCTGGTCTGTGCAACAGGTTGGAAAAGCAATGAGAAGTCCAGTAGCTGTGTCCACACAAGTCATGGCATACCAATATCCTTCTGACACAGGTAGAAGCCCAATATAGACTATCTTCCACCTGACAAGGGGTATAGGCCCCTTAGCTATTGCCCCATGTTGCTGTGGAACTTGGCGTAAGCTCCTTTTGGATCACATGACACATTCCTGCCGGGCTCTACTAACTTCTACAAAGGTCAAAGGCAAGCCCCACTGACAGGCTACAGCCCACATTGTCTTTTGCTCCACATGCAACAAATGCTGATGTAGCCATTGGGATACATCAGTGGTAGGCTTTCCTTCTAGCCAATGTATCTGGACCAATTTATCTGCTTCATCATTTCCTGGGGATGCCGATGGGAAATGACCTGTCACATGGTATACTGTATTATTTTAGTCTGTCCGCAGGCCCATAAGTCTTGCCCCCAGAGGGGTCAGTGACCAACCAGCCAGTTGGCATGGTACCAGGTTGGTAGCCACAGGGTCAAGCCCCAATAGACAGCCCAGCTGTCAGTGCAGACAACTATAGGGGAGGGCTCCTGGCTGATCACAAGCCACACAGCCTGCACCTCTGCCCATTAGTTGCTCTTCCCCTCACCATCTTCCATTCCTATTGTCTCAGTCTTAGGATGGAAATCTATGGCCCTCCATTTTGGGGGTTGCCCACGGCTGGAGCCATCTGTGTACTATGCATCTTCGGTTGTAGGGGCTCTTCCCTCCTGATAGGGATTCTCTGCTACTAATGGTTCAAAACCAAGTTCTTTCTGATATTCACTAACATGTCACCGACCCCAATAAGTGTTGGAGTTCTTCACTCAAGAGGCGACTAAAGAGGGCACGACGGTGCTGTAGGTAAACACTTGGCCAGTGGGGGCATTTGTGCCACACCACTCCTTGGCGTCTGGATCCAGTCTTGAACCCACCCCAAGATGGGATAGGTGGTTAATACCTTTATTGAGGCCATTCTAGTGATGAGTTCTGTAGCCAGCAAGGCATGATACATGGCAGCCAGTTATTTTCCTATCAAAGTGTATCATATCTCTGCCCCTTTCCAGAGTTCTGATGAGAATCCAATTGGTTGGTGAGTTTGTTCAAGCTGCTGCCAGAGACTCCAGCCTTAACCGTCTTCAGTCACATGAACATCCAGCTCACAGGGCCTTGATGGGTCTATCACACTCAAGGTCTACACAGTGTTAACTGTCCATTTTGCTGTAGTAAATGCAGATGCACATGTCTCATCCCAGTCCCACCTGACTCCCTTTCGTACCAACTGATATAAAGGCTTCAGAATTTGTGCCATGTGAGGGATAAACACTCTCCAGTAGTGTAGAAGACCCAGAAACTCCTGTAGCAATGCTACAGTTGTAGGAGTAGGAAAGGCCTGGACTTTATCTATAACTGCTTCTGGTATAACTTTGGTCTTACCTGACCAGACAACCTCCAAGAATTTGACAGACAAGCCAGGTCCCAAAACCTCGGTACTATTCACAGCCCATCCTTTCTCCTGTACATGTTGCAGCAGTCTAGGTGCTGTACCTTCTAGATCTAAATGAATCGGACATGAGCATGACATCATCAATATAATGATACAGCTGTACCATTGGTGGTTTCTGCCATGTAGCCAAGTCCTGGGCTACAAGTCTGTGACAGATGGTGGGGCTGTGGAGGTATCCCTGTGGATGGATGGTGAAAGTCCATTGCTGTCCTTCCTATGTGAAGGAAAACTGTTCCTGACTTTCCTGCTCAATGTCAATGGAAAAGAAGGCATTAGCAAGGTCTACCACATAATGGTATGTTCCTAGTTCATGGCTGAGGGTATCCATCAGACCTGCACTAGAGGGGACAGCAGCATGCATAGGGGGTATGACTTTGTTCAATTCTCTGTAATCCACAGTCATATGCCAGCAGTCTGGTATTAATCTGGCTTTTTTACAGGCCACACTGGGGAATTGAAAGGACTATGGGTGGGCTTTATAATACCCACCTTTTCTAGCTCCTGGAGAGTTTCTGCAATCTCTTTACGCCCTCCAGGCAGTTTTTATTGTTTGGTATTAGTCACCTGCCGAGGCACAGGCAAAGCTATGGGTGAGTGCCTAGCATGTCCCCTCAGAACTGCCTTCACCACACATACTCTCAGTTTGAACTCACCTGCAGTGGTCTGCAACCATAGATCATGCAGGATATCAATCTCCAAAATATACTTAGGCATAGGAGATACATACACAGTATTCTCTTTTGGTGGTTGATGCCCCATTTCCAAAGGGATTTGGGCTTTTTCCACTCTAATAGCCTTACCCCCATATCCATCTATGATAGTGGGGGTTCTGGGGAACCTCTCAGGGTTACCATGAATCAGTGAACATTCAGCTCCTGTGTTCACTAGAGCCAGGACACGTATGTTCACTGAGAACCAATGGATAGTTATTTCAACATGTGGCCTCCAGTCCCCCACAGTCCCTCAGGGAAGATACCTCTATCTTCCCCTTAGTCAAACCATGTTCCCCAATCATTTTCCTGTGTGGACTCAAGTGAGGTTGGTTTGCCCTCCAGCAGGAAGTCTTGCAAACACCCAGGCCAGACTTGTGGCTCTGTCTCTGACCTCGGCCTCTTTGGTCCTAATGGCTGGAACTGCTGCTCTGGTTTCAGTTGTTGCCATAGCTCCAGTAGGATCCTATTTGACTTCTCATCTAATTTCCTTCCATCTGCTCCTGCCTGTATTAAATCAACCCACATCTGGGTCCTAGTAACCTTCATGGGGCCCTTTAAATTCTTCTTGTGAGTAGCAGACCTTACTTCTTTCTGGGTTCTCATTGCTTCAGCCACTCCTAAGTCTGCTACTGTACGTGTCACCTTGTTTATGGGCTGCCCTAAGTGAGGGGAAAGAATGGCCACTAGAGACCCAAAGAGGGATGTGGAAGCCTTTTGAAGCACAATATTTCTCATCCTGTAGTGAAAATCTCTTCATCTGGGCCATAATTCTCTGGACTATAGATGGCATTTCTTATGCCTAGCTCTCATAACACCTGTTGGAGCTCAGCATACTTCTGCCATCTAACAGGAGAGGATGGTAGATCACCCTGATTGCGCCACATAGCATGAAGTGCAGCCTAAGCTAATAGAGGATGGAGTGACTCCCTGGGGTCTGATGTGTATTTTGTAATCGCTGCCTCGAGGGAGCGGGCTGCACTGTCAGGGAAGACAGCTTTCCCATCTCTGATCCTGACAGAACAATTCCATCCACCCCTAAGTCCCACAGATGCAGGAGCCTAGGTGATATTGGCTCCAAGGGCTTCTCCCTAAACCGGGAGCCCAAATTCACCAGCTCAGCCTGAGTATAGCGGGGGTGGGGAGCATAGAGTGCTCCATGACCTGGGGAGGGGGCTGCTCTTCTCCTTGGGGAACTTTCAGCTGCTGGGTCTTTATTTGCTTTACAACCGCTGGGCATGCTTTCAATCCAAGAGGGGTCAGTGCCTCTGGCATCACCCCTTCATCCTTCCCCAACTCCTCCATTTCCGGGGCTGATGTCATCTTTCCCCTTCCCCGAGTGCCTCTTCTACTACCATTAGCAGAAAGTTACCTTTTCTACCGTGCCTTGCAGCCACTCTAGTGAGTCTTCAGCAGCTCTCTATCTTCACCTCAATGCTTCGCAGAGGCATTCTCATGCCACCTCCCCCTGTGCTTCCCTCAGGAGTTCATCTTTTTCCTTGTTGGCCTTTTCCTCCTTCAGAGCACCTGGCAGTGCTACCATCTCGTTCTGTAAGGAAACTTTGACCTTTTCAATGGCATCTTGCTGCAGTCGTTCTTGTGCTGCCTTCTCGCACATCAATGCCATTTCCTTCTTCAGGGAATCCACAAGAAATTTGCAGCTCACATTCTCGTGCTGCCATTTCTTGGGTCTTTTTCAGGAGCATGTCCTTCTCTTCTGTAGACTGTGCAAAGCAGCCAACCCACGGTGTCCACTGCCTCATGGCCTCTGTCTCTCAAAAGACCTACTTACTATACCAAAGGCTGCCCTTTGTGAGGATACCACCTCAGGTATCACCTCCACTTGCCTCCAGTCCTGGGGTGGGCCCCAGTCCTCTAGGAGGCAAGCCACCTCAGACCACATACCCATTGGGGGTCAATCTACTGTCTCCCCATTCACAGGGGCAGCTCGCTGAAGCACCCCTCCCATAAGGGCAGCCTGTCTTTTTCCTTGATCAACAATGAATCCTGCTGACTCCATCAATTGTCTTGCCAGTGGGTTTCAGCCCCGGGCAAGTTTGCTATGGATTCAATGTGATCAAAGAAAATGACAGCAAACGTTCTCTGGAGTGAAAGGGTTTATTACCTGCTTGTTCTCCTGACAGTAGGTTAAGCACTAGCGTCTCTGCCTCCACGCAGAGTACTGAGCCAAGCTGTCTATATAGTGGAATAATAGCTGACTGTTTAAAGGTGTGGGAGCAGTAGCCTAGCAACAGGCCGGTTACATCATCTGGTGGTTTAAATTCAGTGAGGATCCTGGCCGTAGGAGCACCAACTTCCTCACAGAAGTATTTGATATTTTGCCATTAAATATGATGCTTGCTATAAGGTTTTCATCAGTGACTTTTATAAAAATGAGGAAGTTTCTTTAATTGATTTGTTTAGGGTTTGTGTGTTTTGTTTTATTCATTGACGGATATTGATTTTTGTAAATGCCTTTGTGCATACCTTGAGATCATGTAGTTTTTCTCCTTTATTCCATAACGTGCTGAATTACACTGACTGATTTATGAGCATAAAATCTTGCATCTCTGTGAAAAAGCTCACTTGGTCATGTTGCATTACCCTTTTTATATATTTCTGGATTTGCTTTGTTAATGTTCTGTTAATAATTTTTTCTTCTGTGTTTATGAGAGTTATTATGCTCTGTAATTCTTTTGCTTTGTATTCTCTTTGTATGACTTAGGAAACTTTCCTCCTCTTATATTTTCTGGAAGAGTCTGTTTAAGATTGCTGTTATTGCTCCCTGTAATGTTTTCTAGAATCCATTCATGAAATATCTAGGCCTGAAATTATCTTTATGGGAAGATGATAATAATGATTCAATTTCCTTAATAGATATAGGACTATTTAGAGTTTCTATTTCTCCTTAATTCATTTTGGTATGTTTTATTGTTAAACTGTAATAACAGCTATTTCTGCATATTTCTATATAAGACTTACTCTGGTAAGTCTTGTGTAGTATGACACTGTACACATGCAACCCAGCTCTTGACAAAAGACCTACAAGGAGCTCTTATACAGATTTTTACGCACATACCTTCCCTCAAGCCTGAACAGCTCCCTCTTTCTTATGCTCTTCCCACAACTTCAACAGCTCCAATGACCTCTGCCTCCTCCACTCAGGGAGACTGCCATTCCCTGTTTGATCTTCAGCTCCTTACACTATGTCAGGAAACTATCCCTGGAAAACTGCCAGAGAAATCAAAGTCACACCGTGTGAGTTTCCCACTCAGTGATCACAGTCTTGTACTAGCTTGTGTGCAATGCCAGAAAACATTAGCTTCATATATTGTGTCCAGTGTTATAATTGTTTACAGTGGGAAGGCAAGTCTGGTACTAGGTACTTTATTATGGCCACAAGTGGAAACCACTTCTTGTTTTTATAGAAACAAAGATTATTAGTAAGGATGTCCAAACTTCTATACATAGAATATGTGACCTCTCCTGACCTAGCTTGTTACCCTGCCTGTCCCCCAAATCTTACCTATCGTTACACTGCCAAGCACTTTCTGCTTCAGATAAACTACCGTATTTAGTGTTACTGTCTTTGCCACACACACCCACATATGAAGCTGATATGCTTGTTTCTTTGGGTTCTTGGGTGTTCAGTATGTCACTTTTTTTGCCTCAAATGTTGCCTTTCCCTTTTCCTAGCTAAATTGTTTTTCCTTTCTGACCCTCAGTGACCACCCCAGTGATCACATGGCCCTCTTTTTTTCTTCTCTGTGTTCACTCCTATCACAGCACTCAGCATGGTAACTTAGACTTGTCTATTCATTCCATTTCTGCCTTTTTCACTGGTAGACAGCAACTATTTCTTATTTGTCTCTAAATAAATAAAAACCTAGCATGTCCTTAATAAATTTTTGCAGAATGACTAATGTAATAACATTAATAGCTACTTTAATATATGGTGCATTTTTTAGTGTTTCACTCTCTAAAATAATCAGATTTATTAATCTATCTTGATGTACCAGACTGTAGAAATAAACTGCAGTCTTTCAAGCCCAGTTTTTGCCCTGCAGCCTCAGTGAGACAGCATCTTTAGGGAGTAGGGATTAGGAACAATGATGTGATTCTGCAGGGCAGACTCCATAGCAGCCTGGATTGAGATATTTCATGACTTTTCCCTTTTAGTTCTTGGTTCATTTGATATCTTGATTCATGATCTTGGTGCTGGTTTTTCTTTGTTCTGATGAGTCACCTGAGAATCTGGCCAAAGTGATTCTTTGGGGTGTCCTAGTTTCCAAGGCAGCCCCACATTGTGTACCCCACCGCTCTCAGCATTCTGCAAAGAATGGCTTTCCTTGCTAGAGAAGAGACTTCTGACATCAAAATATTAGGTCTTAATTTTCTGGGGACTCCTTCTATTTACATTCTATTTTAGTGTCCCCTAATTTTTCCTTGCTCTTCATCTGAGAGGAGATGGTTTCTTTCTTGGATGAATTACTGTCTCATTTATGTGAGCATTCTACAGAGGACTGGAATATCATATGTCTTAGAATTGCTCTAAATATGACATTAAGAAATATGCACCCTAATACTGAGACTAATACTTTCTTAAGATTGTGACTTCTCCCTAGAGAGAATGATTTATTGGTCAAAGCCTCTGCTTGCTGAGAGATCTTGCCTCTCTAGAGCCCCACAGTTGGGTTCTTTTACTTATCAGCAACTTTGGCCAGCTGCTGCCCTTTTTCTAAGGACCACTATACCATCTTTTGTACCTTAAAACTACCCATGTTTACTTGGGTGTAGACAAGCATCTAGAAAAGAACCCTTGTTTTAAACAATACTGAGGACTAAACTTCATGGAAAATGAAGTTAATTCCATTAGCAATAGAGAGATCAGTCTATTTCTTTACTATATCTATTTTTCAATAATAATTTTATATTTGCTTTATAGATGTGAATAAATAGTTTTCTATCTTCTATATCTGGGAACACTTTCTATAGTATAGAATTTTTTTCTTTATGAGTTGAATAAAATTCACCAGTAGAAATATCGGAGTCTCTTGGAAGGATTCTTTGATTACTTTCCAAGTTTCTTTATGGATAATACTCTATTCAAAATTTCATCAGTTTTGAACACCTTTTTCCCCAAAAATATTTTCTTTGTTAAAAAGTTTATTGAACATGTAAGCATGCAGTTATCCAGAGACTTCTCTTGTAATTTTAGTGAATTATCTGATTATTTATTATTTCTGATTATTTTAGAAGTTGAGAAAAGATCAAGGTTTTTTTTTTTTATTGTGTTGATGTTCTTTGACCAGGAAATGGAGAAATCTCCAAATCTGGCCTTGGCCCAGCCAGTCTTCTTTTTTGAAGGGACTCCAAGGGAAATATAAGAACAGGGAACAATAGCAAAGTGAAACAAAGGAAAGCAAAGTTTAATTTCAGCTGGGACTTGACCTTAGCACTGCAGGGCTGAATAGCAGTAGGCTGAGCCGGGTCTGGATTGCACAGCATCTTCTTGATACTTGAGAATGGGTTGGACCAGAGTGGATATCTCTTTGTCCCACTCAAATGATCCACATAGAGGACAGAATCTGCCCAGTGACTAGCATTGAGCTGACTGTGCTGCTGCCCCAGGATGCTTCTGGCAGGCCAGCAGTTTCCTGTCCAATTGCCGCATTGGAGGAAAGATCACTGGGGACACATGACTAGTGCCTCCCAACAGAGCCCCAGAAAGTAGGGACCTATGTACTGGGGGTGGGGTGGGGGATGTTGCAGGAATATACCAGTAACAAATTGGGGGAAAGAAGAATCCTTGAATTGTAATTTTATTTTAATATTATTAATTAGTACAACTTTATTATGCATTTTAGTGTTGACGAATGTTAATGCTGACATTATAGTGGAAGAACAATCACTTCAGCCCTGTCAGTGGCTGGTTTGCTCCTGAGTAACTGTAATGCATATTTGCTATATTAAATGGACATTTACTTTTAAATGTAGTCAGAAAAGGGATAGAGATTTGGGGCATCATTTTGCTCTAGCACTTCCTTCTTTTCTTCATTTTTTAGAATTCTTTATAACATCTGGTTCAAATATTATTTAACATCTATAATATTATACATGATTTAGGCATCTGTCCTCCTTGTGAAATTCTGAGGTGGCAAAGTAGACATTGGGCTTTTAGTTAATCTTCACTAGATGTGAAAAATTGCCAAACTGGGTTTTCTCTTGACTTATAGCCTAAATTTTATAATTTACTAGTACAACAAACAATTGTACAAAAATGGGCTAATGATCTAATTTCCATTATTCTGCTTTATATTATTATTGAAAATGTCATAAAATGAATTGGCTAAAAAATAATTAATATTTTTCCTAAAGTTATCAACCTAATATGCTCTCTTACATATTTGTTTCAATTGTCAGTCTTGTTCTCTATTTAACTTCTTAAAAGTTCTGCTGTCAATGAAGCAAAACTGAAGGAAGGAAATGGCAGCAGACTCAGAGACTCCAAGAATGAACTAGTGGTTCCCAAAGGGGAGGGGTGTGGGAGGGCGGGTGGGGAGGGAGGGAGAAGGGGACTGAGGGGTATTATGTTTAGTACACGTGGTGTGGGGGACCACGGGGAGAACAGTGTAGCACAGAGAAGGGACACAGTGCATCTGTGGCATCTTGCTGCACTGATGGGCAGTGACTGCATTGGGGTATGGGTGGGGAGTTGATAATATGGGTAAATGTAATAACCACATTGTTTTTCCATGTGAAACCTTCATAAGAGTGTATATCAATCATACCTTAAAAAATTTTTAAACCTCCCCCCCAAAAAAGTTCTGTTGTCCTGGTGCATAAATTAATAGTTTATACAGACATCATTTTACTCTTGCACAGCTAATATGATTTATATCATAATTGATGGATAGAATTTCAACCTATAGAGTATATAAAAAGTTTTATCTAAGTTTTATGAAGTGAACATTAACAATAAAATAAATTGTAAAACAATATCATGCTAATTAGAAATTTTGTTCACATGGTCATTGATCATTCGCAAGTTAAAGAAAGCTAAAAATGAAATAGAATTAAGCTATTTGGACTTCCATAGGCTCAAGGGCTAAGCTGAAGCAGAATAAAAGGTTTATCCCAAATTGAAAGTTGCAACTGAAATTTGGCACATCTTAGTTATTTACTTATGTTTTTTCTTAGTAATTAAAATTGTGGTGTTGTATTCTGTTTAACCACTTATTCGGGAGAATTGTTTTTTGGAATTTCTAAATAATTCTTTTTAAAAATTTCCTATTTTAAATTTTGTTATGTTATGATCAAATAATGCATGCTTTTTAACTATATGACTCATTTTTATATTTTATACATTTCTTATATACTTGACCTGTTTTGTTTTATAAATTGAGGGGCCAACATTAATACAGGTATGTTAAAATGTCTTACAATGATTTGTTTTATAAAGTTTTCTGTGTATTTTGAAAAATAAATCTTCCTGTATATTATTTGATACTGTGTTATCAATGTATTAAACATTCACTCTACTGTATTCTACCTATGTGACCATGCAGATTGCTTAGATTATCTGACTTCAGTTCTCTCTTTTATAATCTAGGGTAGTAAGGCCTATGTTTGCATAATATTTAATGGAGGATTAAATAATTTGTGTCAAGGAGAAAGGGCACATTTAATAGTTATCATATCTTCTTTGTGTATTATGCATTTTATCAATGGCATCTTTTATTGTTTGCTGCACTTTGAATTCTTCCTATTGTCAAATTAATATTGTTGTGCTGCTTTATTTTGGTTGCAGTATGCCTAAAATATTCCCCATTGTTTTATTTTACTATTCTTTTTATTGTGGTAAAATACACACAACATAAAATTTACCATTTTAACCATTTATAACTATATAATTTATTGGCATTAAGTACATTCACAATGTTGTGAAACCATCCAGAACTTCTTCACCATCCCAAACAGTAGGTCTGTACACATTAGCAACTCCTCACTCTTGTCTCTCTCCAGCCCCTAATAACCTCTATTCTACTTTTTTTTCCTCTGTGAATTTGCCTTTTCTAGGTATCTCATATAAGTGGAATCATATATTTGTCCTTTTGTGACTGCTTCACTTAACATAATGTTTTCAGGGATCGTTCATGATATAGTATGTATCAAAATTTCATTGATTTTTATTGCTGAGTAATATTCCATTGTATATACATTTATGTATATTTTTTTATCCATTTATCTGTCAACGGACATTTGAGTTGTTTTCACCTTTTGGCTATTGTGAGTAATACTGCTTGAACATTGATGTGCAAGTGTCTGTTTGAGTCCTGACTTTCAATTCTTTGAGTACATACCTGGAAGTGCAATTGCTGCATTATATGCAAATTCTATGTTCAACTTTTTGAGGAACTGCTAGTTTCCACAGCAGCTGTCCTATCCTTTTATTTTTAACAGCACTGTATGGATTTGTTTTAGTTATATCTCATGTGAGCAGTTGACTTTTATTGTTTCTTTTAGAATTCACATAATACTTTTATTTAATCCACACAAAATACACATGAGATATGTAATTATTTTTTATCTTACAAGGGAATAAACTCTCACTAGTAGAATAAATAATTTCCCCAAGCCACACAACTGATTAATTTCAGAGACTTTAAGTGATTCCCAGACCTCTGACTCTAAATATAGTGTCTTTTTTATATGATGGCTACCAATCTTTCCCAATAGATTTCAGGTTACTAAAATATGTTCTTATGTCTGATGCATTTTTATGATCCACTGTACTTTACTGAGTAGTATGTTTCAAACATCAGAATGCATACTTGTTGGTTGGCAGTTCATCAAGCAGCTCCCCCTCCTAGGATATCCACATTTCTGATCAACCCTTAATTACATCTTATGTGTCAGCAAAAGGCAATTAACATATTTCACCTAATTTATTAGACCATGGCTGTATACTACATGTCTCTGTTCTCCTAATGTACTTCTGTTTGTGTTCTTTTGAACACCTGATCATATTACCTGCTTCCTGTTTCATATGTCAAATATTTTATGAGTTATTCAATCATTCTTTCCAGTGCCTTATGATAATTAATCTCTGAGAAGAATCAGTCCCTGCTCTTCAAGATTTTCTATTAGTTTTTTTATTTTTTGCAGTTTAAATATGATATGCCTTGGTGTAGATTTTCTAGTATTTCTTGTGCCTGGTATTTTTTGAGCTTCCTGGATTTGTAGTTTTGTGTGGCTGTCAACTGTGGAAAATTCTCAGTCATTATTTCTCTAAATATTTCTTCTGCCCTTTTCTTATTTTCTTCTGCTATTCCCATTACATCTTGGGGGCATTCTATTCCATCTTTTGCATTCTTATTTCTCTTTACATTTCATGTTTGGAAGTTTCTACTGACATATATTTAAGTTCATTGATTCTTTCTTTGACCATGTCCCATCTGCTGAAGAGTTTATCAACACCATTTTTCATTTCTGTTACAATGTTTTTGATTTCTAACATTTCCTTTTGATTTTTTAATGGAGTTTCCATCACTCTGTTTCTGGTTCTCGTCTGTTCGTGCATGTTGTCTACCGTTTCCATTAGAGCACTTAGCATATTAATCATACTTATTTTAAATTCAGTAAATTCTGAATTATATTTTGTTCTGACAGTCTAAAATCTCTGCCATTTATGAATCTGGTTCTCATGCTTGATTTGTCTCATTGCATTATGTTTTTTGACTTCAGCATGCCTCATAATTGTTTGAAACCAGCATGATGTATCAGGTAAAAGGAACTGGTTTGGATAGAGCTTTAGTGTGAAGACACTTCTACTCCTTCCTTATAAATTTGAATGCCTTTTATCTTTTTTTCACGTCTAATTTCTGTGGCTAGGGCTTCCAGTACTATCTTGAATAAAAGTGGTGAGAGTGGGCATACATGTCTTGTTCCTGAGCTCAGAAGAAAAGATTTTAGCTTTTCACTTTTAATGTTAACTGTGGGCTTGTTGTATATGGCCTTTATTATGTTCACTCTATACCCACTTTCTTGAGAGTTTTTATCATGAATGGGTATTGAATTTTGTCAAATGCTTTTTCAGCATCTACTCAGTTGATCATATGGTTTTTATCCTTCCTTTTGTTAATGTGGTGTATCACATTGATTGATTTACAAATATTGTACCATCCTTGTATCCATGGAATAAACCTCACTTGATCATGAGGGCTAATCCTTTTGATGTATTTTTAAATAGGGTTTGCTAGTATTTTGTTGAGGATTTTTGCATCTATGTTTAACAGTGATATTGGTCTCAAATTTTCTTTTTTTGTAATGTCTTTGTCTGGTTTTGGTATTACAGTACAATGAGCTTGAAAGTATTCCCTCCTCTTCTATTTTTTGGAATAAATAGGTATTATTTTGGAAGGATAAGTATTAGTTCTTTAAATGTTTGGCAGAATTCACCTGTGAAGCCACCTGGTACTGGACTTTGGTTTGTTGGGATTTTTTGATTACCAATTCTGTTTTGTTACAGGTAAATTGTTACCAGTGATTCTCTTTCTTCCTGGGTCAGTCTTCGGCAACTATATGTTTCCAGGAATTTGTCCATTTTGTCTGGGTTGTTCAATTCTTTGGCTATAATTTTTCACAGAATTCTCATAGTTCTTTGAATTTCTGTGGTTTCAGTTATAACTTCTCCTTTTTTGTTTCTGATTTTATTTGTGTAAAAAAAATTTATTTATTTATTTATGAAGACTCTTTTTCTTCATAAGTCTGGCTAAGGGTTTGTCTATTTTGTTTGTCTTCTCAAAGAACCAGCTCTTGCTTTCATTGATCTTTTCTATTGTTTTCTTATTCTCTATTTTATTTATTTCTGCTCAGATCTTTATTATGCCCCTCCTCCTACTAACTTTGGGATTTGTTTGTTCTTTTTTTCTGGTTCTTAGCTGTAAGAATAAATTGTTTATTTGAGATTTTTCTTGTTTCTTGAGGTGAGCCTCTATTGCTCTGAATCCCTCTTAGAACTGTTTGCTGCATCCCACATAATTTGAACCATTGTGTTTCTGTTTCATTTGTCTCCATGTATTACTTAACTTCCTCCTTAATTTGTTCAAAATATTGATTATTTAGAAGCATGTTGTTTAGCCTCCATTTGTTTGTTTTTCTCTTTTTTTATTTAGTTAATTTTGAGTTTCATGCCATTGTGGTCTGTAAAGATGCTTGATAACAATTTCAACCTAAAATTTATTGAGACCATATTGTGATCTATTCTGGAGAACATTCCATGTGCACTTGAGAAGAATATGCACTCTGTTGCCTTTGGGTGAAATGTTCTGTATATATATCTGTTAGATCCATTTGGTTTAATGTGTCATTCAATACCATTGTTTCCTTATTTATTTTCTGTATGGATGACCTATGAATTGATATAAGTGGGATGTTAAAATCCCCTACTATTATTCTGCTACTGTCAATTTTTCCCTGTAGGTTTTATAGTATTTGCTTTATATATTTAGGTACTCCTGTGTTGGGTACATAGATATTTATAATGGTTATATCCTCTTGTTGGACTGATCCCTTTATCATTATGTAATGTCCTTCTTTATCTCTTGCTACTTTCTTTGTTTTGGAGTCTGTTTTTTTCTGATATAAGTACTGCTATTCTTGCTTTTTTTCATTTGCATGAAATGTCTTTATCCAGCTCTTCACTTTCAGTCTATATATGTATTTAGCTCTGAGATGAGTCTTTGTGGGCAGCATATAGATGGGTCTTGTTTCTTTATCTACTCAGTCACCCTGTCTTTTGATCTCTTTAGTCCATTTACATTTAAGGTAATTATTGATACATATGTACTTAATGCCATTTTGTTAATTGTTTTCTGGTGGTCTTGGTAGTGCTTCTCTGGTCTTTTTTCCTCTTACATTCTTCTCTTGTGATTTGATGGTTTTCTTTATTGTTATGCTTGGACTCCTTTCTTTTTCTTTTATTTTTTTGTGTATCTATTATAGGCTTTAGGTTTATGGTTACCATAAAGTTCCTCCCTAGCTTCCTTAATGTATAACAGTCTATATTAAGTTGATGGTCAGTTGACTTCTAATACATTCTAAAAGTACTAATTTTTTATTCTTTTTCTTCCTCCACTTTTATGTATATGATGTCATAATCTACATCTCTTTGTGTATCCCTGACTAATTTTGTGAATAGTTGATTTACTACTTTTGGGGTTTTTTTTAATCTTCATACTTGCTTTGTAAGTAACTGGTCTACTATTTTTACTGTAGGTTTATTTTCACTGATTAAAACTATTTAAACTTAATAACATTTCCATCTAAAGAAGTCCCTTTCATATATTCTGTAAGGCCAGGTTAGTGGTGGTGAATTCTTTTAACTTTCATAACCTGGGAAACTTTTTATCTCTCCTTCAATTCTGAATGATAACCTTGTCAGGTAGAGTATTCTTGGTTGTAGTTTTTTTTTTCCTTTCAATACTTTTAATATTTCATGCCACTCCCTTCTGGCCTCTAAAGTGTCTGCTGATAAGTCTTCTGATAGCCTTATGGAGTGTTCCTTAATGGTACACTGCCTGCATTTCTCTTGCTGCTTTTAAGATCCTCTTTTTATCTTTAATCTTAGCCATTTTAATTATTATGTGTGTTGATGTTGTCCTCCTTGGGTTCATCTTGTTAGAGGCTCTCTGCTTCGAGGACCTGGATATCTATTTCCTTCCTTAGACTGGGGAAGTTTTCAGCTACTGTGTATTCAAATAGACTTTCTAACCCTCTGTCTCTCTTTTTTTTCTGAGGCCCTTATTATGTGAATATTGCTTTGTTTGAAGCTGTCCCAGAGTTCTTTTTGCATCTTCTCATTTTTAGAAATTCTTTATTCTTCCTGTTCGACTTGATTACATTGCCCTTCTCTATCTTCCATCTTGCTGGTCCATTCCTCTACCTCCTGCAGCCTACTATTGATTCCCTCTGTTGTATATTTCATTTCAGCTATTTTATTCTTCAGCTCTGAATGGCTCTTTTATATTTTCTATTTCCTTGTTGAAATTCTCTTTGCACTTGTGAATTGTTTCTCCATTTCAGTGAGCATCTTTATGATTGTTACTTTGAATTATTTGTCAAGAAGATAGCTCATTTCATTCAGCACATTTTCTGGTGTTTTTGTGCAGACCTCTATGTTTCTTCCTTTGTATTAGACAGATCAGCTATGTCCCCTGGTCTTGAAAGTAGTGTCTTTATGTAGTAGATAGTCCTGTGGTGCCCAGAAGCTCAAAAACCTCTGCTCACCAGAGCCTAGTTCTCTGTTGTGGCTGAGCCATAGTTGCTGTTGGTGGGCTGTGGGTGGGGCCTGCCTTTCTGCTGGCTTTCCAGTAATAGCACATCTCCAAAGCTAGCCTCTCATGCTTTTGTGTGATATGAGGTGCTTCTACTGAGATTCATTATGCACAGAACTGCCCTCTGCCTGTCCATCAACAATGGCAGATCACTGCTTGTCTGAGAATGATGGGAAGGACAGGTACATGGAGAATTGCTGGTAGTGAGCAAGTGGGGCAGGTGGAGAGTTTGAGAGCTGGCTCCCACAAATGTCTGGCCAATTGGGCTGAGGGAGGGCTGGGAAAGTTTCATCTTCCTGCCCTTTCCCCTCTGGAGAGAGTTCCCTCAGATCCCTTCCCCTCTGGCACACTTCCCAAGCTAGCAAATCTTTCAAACTGCCACCTTTGCATAGGGTCCAATTGAGACCAACAGAGCACACTGGTCTTCCACAAGTGACAAGAGCCTTGGCCCCCATAGCACTCCACCTCTCCCTGTGTCCCTCATTAATAATCAGAGCCCAATGCATTGTGGATTCATGTTCCCAGAGCAGTTCTCCAGGGTCACCTGTGCCAGATTCCTGAGCATTTATCCCCTCCCCACTCTATTGTCCTCTTCCTCCCACTTTGTGGGCTGGGATGGGAGAAGGGCTTGGGTCCCATTCAGTCACAGCTCTGCTACCTTACCCTTCTCAGTGGTCTTCACTTATTACCAGTCATATATGGTCTGTTCTGCAGACTTCAGGTCACTTTCAGCATTGGTTTTACTTGATGCAATTGCATCCTTGATGTGTATGTGGGAGGAGGTTTTTGCAGTGACTTCTTAGTCTTCCATCTTCCTCCGTTTCTCTCACCTGTTTTTTTGATAGTTGCTGTTTCCTTGTTGAAATTCTCATTTTGCTCATGCATTGTTTTCCTAATTTCATTTAGTTTTCTGTATTTTCTTGTGGTTCACCAAACTTCCTTAAAAAGATTATTCTAAATTCTTTGTCTGACAGATTGTAGATCTCCACTTCTTTACAGTCAGTTTTTTGGGGCTTTACTAGTTTCCTTTGGTAGTGTCATACTTACCTGATTTATCATAATCCTTGATTAGTTATATTGGAATCTATGCATTTGTTTAATTGGGCTCTTCTTCCAGATTTTACAGGTTACTTTGGCAGACAGTTCTTCACCAGTCAGCTCAATTTGGGTTTCCAGATGTGTCTGATGGTAATGTTCTTGGGCAGGTGGGGCTGTATTATGGTCTATTTTTGGGTGAGGCAACTGTTTAAGCTCTGAAGATGGAGATAGGGATTGTGCTGCTTGCTAAGAACAGCTGGATGGGACTGCTGACTTAGTTCCCTACCCAAGTGAGGCTATAGACTTGGGTCCACAGTAGTCTTGATTCTCTGGTAAGGCTTACTAGATGGTCAGGACTGGGTAATATATTCAGTAACAGATGTGGCTATGAATTAGTCTCCCTATCCTGACAGGGCAACAGGATGGGACCTATGGCCCCTAAAGCTCATTGGAGTTGCAAATAGTCCAGAGTTCCCTGGTCAGGTGCACTGAATTCTTTGTTGAGATGAGGCCACTAGTTTTTCTGCAGATGGGGAAAGTCATGGGCTGCACTCTTTGCTCAGGTGCCACTCTATGTAGGGCTGTTTAATGGGCTATGCAGGTTTCCATGTGCTCTGGTTAGATTCCCTGTCAGAGAGGCTTAAGGGTATATTCAGTGATTAGTTGGGCTACAAATAATATTCCCTGCCCAGGCACAATGAGAGAAATAGCTCTGAAGCTAGTTAAGCTCTTTATTGTCTTAACTCAAGCCAACTCATATCCCATGTTCCCTGAACAAACAGGGCCACTGGCTTTGCTCTGGGGCAGTCAGCTCTCCCCACCCATCTCTGGGCTCAAGCCCAGAGCTGTCATCAGCCCTTTTGGTCAGATGGAGCTGGAAGATGCTCCACAGTGGATAAGGTTATGATTCAGCTCCTTTCTTAGGTGTGGGATACAGGGTCTGCAAAACTCCTTTGAGCATCCAAATCAAGCGGATCAGCCCAGCAAATGCCCTGGTCAGAGGGCGCCCCTGCCTTGGTTCTGCAGGTGACCAAAGCTGCCACGAGGATTACTGCTTCAGCAGTGCAGGTATGAACTCGGTTTGCCAAGATCCATGTGCTGCCTGTTGCATGTCCCTCTCCCTTCTCCATCATGGTCAGATTCCCAGGAGTCAAGCCCTGCATATTCCCCTGCAAGTCCACTGATGGGAAGTCAGAGTAGAGACTCCCACAAAGGGTCCCCAATGATGGGGGGGCTATCTGTCCCCTCTGGGATCTCATTTTCCACTGGAGAAACCAGGGGTTCTGGGGAGAACTCTCAGTGTGATGCTGTGCCATCCTGGTGGAAGGGCAATACAGTCCCTGGGTAGCCACTTCTCTTGCATTCTAATGCAGTCTCTCTTGGTCTCTGAGGTTCAGCCTCATCCCTGTATTCTAGGGTTCTCTCAGTGGTTCTGTTCCTGAATTGTTATTAGTTCTTGTGAGGGGGATTAAAGTCTGGAATGACCCATGTCACCATTTTGGTAAGTGTCCCTCAGCTTTTACTTTTTAAACCAAAACTTTGATTTTTACTGTACCTGTAATTTGTAGTTATATACTCTGTCGATTTTATTAGGGCTTGCCTTTAATGTTTTTCAAAAAATAATCTCTATTCTCTATTTTCTGACTCAAAAATTAAAAGGATGTTTTTTACTTACCTTCCTACTTGCAAATGCCATGTAAGATCTGAGATTTAAATTATTTCTGCTTCTTCATTGTTGCTTTATGTATTTTTACCTTAAAGCTAAGTCTTCATAAATAGCATAAGGACTTTGAAATTAAGATTATTATTATTTTACAGCTTTTCTGAAGTATGCATCCTTAATTTTTGAATATTATGTTTCACATTTGCCTTCAGATTAACAACCATATTGGTGATAGTGTTTTCTATAGCCCTATCTTTAGCTGACTTTAGTGCCCACAGCTAGTGCTTTTAGTCTCTAGTTTTCACCTTTTTTGTTGGTTTCATCTCTTGTTCAGCTAAATAGACTGTGCCTTCAAGTAATTTTTTCATGAGGGAATGAGTGCAGCATATGTTCAGATCAGAGATAGCTTTACCATGACTCTCATGAAGTTTAAGCTTTATTTCTAACTTATTATGCTACTCAATACCTCCTCCCTAAAGTTGCATTCATAATGCTACATATAATTCCCCAGGTTGTATTAGTTTTAGAATCCACAAAACCTGGATCTGCTACTGATTCTTCTTAATTAATCTCTTGAATATACATACATATTGCTTCTACATGGGAAAGACTTGGAGCTTGCCTTTCATGTTTTTCAAAAATATTCTCTATGTTTTTTGACGTACTTCTCTACGTACAACTGCCATTGCTAAAACCAATCAGATTTTTTATTCTTTCTAGGATATATACTTTTTATATCTGAAATTGATATGCATTTTTTTCTTCTTTATTCATGTAATTTAGACATTTCCTAGACTTTGTCACAGCTATCTACCACCAATTCCTGCCCTAGATTTTTTCTGACAGTTCTTGTCATCTCTGAATTATTGTAGAAAGAAAGCTGTGGGTTGAGAATGGAAGACTATTCTGATGGTCAGAAATAGAAGAACCTGAGTAGATGGCTGGCTTTTAGAGTCCAGGTTTTTATTCCAGGTTTTACACAGTGGATGACATTGTGGCCTGTCTTTTTCCAAATATTTTAGAGCTGCCTTACTTTGTAAGAAGTGTGGGTTATCTTTCTCAGTCCAGTTCCACTAGCCTTATAATTTGTGGCAAGATCAGCCTTTAAAAAAAATAACAGTTTATTGACATATAATATACACATAGCATATGACTCATACTTTTAAAATATACAACTCAGTGGTTTCTTGCATATTAACAGACATATGCAACCATTACCATACTCAATGTTAGGACATTTTCATCACCTTAAAAAAGAAAACCCATACCCCTTATATAAAATTCCCCTTATCTATTCATCCTTCCCATCCCTAAGCAACCACTAATCTCCTTTCTGTTCTTATAGATTTGCCTATTTGGGACATTTTATATAAATGGTATCATATAATATGCATCATTTGTGAATGATTTCTTTCCTTTAGTATAATGTTTCCAAGGGCCATCCATGCTGTAGCTTATATCAGCATGTTTTGGCCAAATAACATTCCACTGTATGAATATTACTGCATTTTGTTTATCCATTCATGAGTTGATAGACTTTTTTTTTCTGCCTTTTGACTATTATGAATAATGCTGATATAAGCATTTGTGTAAATGTTTTTATAGACATGTTTTCATTTCTCTTGGATAGATACCTAATAGTGGGATTTCTGAGTCATATTCTAACTCTATGTTTAATCATTTGAAGAACTACCACACAGTTTTCCAACATAGCCGCATCATTTTACATTTGCATCAGCAGTTTAGAAGTTTTCTGTTTCCTGTGCAGTCTTGTCAACACTTATTATTATCTGACTTTTTGTTTACAGCAAATCTTGTTGTAAAGTGAGGTGTCACTGTGGTTTTGATTTGCATTTTCCTGAACACTAATGCTGGTTGGCATCTTTTCGTGTGTTTACTGGCCAGTTATATATCTTCTTTGGATTAATATCTATTCAGATACTTTGTCCATTTTTAAATTGGCTAATTTGTCATTTTATTGTTGAGTTGTAAGAGTTCTTTGTATATTGTGGATACTAGTACCTTATTAAATATGCAGTTTGCAAATATATTCTCCCATTCCATGTATCAGCTTTTGATATTGTCCTTTAAAGTTTTTTGTTTTGAGGAAATCCCATTTATCTATTTTTTCTTTTGTTGTGTGCATTCTTGGTGTCATATCTAAGAACCATCACTTAATCCAAGGTCACGAAAACTTATGCCTATGCTATCTTCTAAGAGTTTTATAGTTATAGCTCATTTCCCAGCTTTTCCTTCTTAAGTGTTTTTGTCAACTTGTTGTTTGCCTAAACTGTTATCACCACCTTAGGCAGCTGTGATATTAAACAATAGCCATTGATTTTTTTTCAACTGTCCTTGGGGAAAAAACTACTTGTGATTGGTGAGCTGAGTCAGAGCAAGTGAAGACAAGTTGTCTGAGTGAAGTTTTCCAAGGAAATTCCGGGAAATAATGACCATTCTCTAGGAATGGGGCTTTGGAGGACCTCCAACCCTATCTGCCCCCTCTACTGACTTCCAGGCCACTGTGATTTTCACTGGGATTGTGGGTATGTCAGTTAAAAGGCTACTGCAGAGGCTGATAGAGAGGGATGGGAATGTGGCAAGTTAAAACCTCAGAGTTTGATGAGGTAACTGAAATTCAGGCTCTTTAAAAAAAATAAATGCTCACCAGATTGTTGCAAGCTTCCAGATTGTTGTACGTTTCCAGAGTTTGGAAAAAGTTGATTTGGACAAATTTGAGTGTTATTGCTTTTATAGAAGGAGATGATTTTCAGAAGTCTTTTTACTCCACTCTTCCTTCCCTTTTCACTGCTTTTAAAATCTTTAATCAGATTATATCACAACTTCCTTAAAACTTTCTAAAGGTTTCTTTTTACAGTTAAAATCTCAACCCCTCAGTCAGGCCTATTAGGTCCTGCATGACTTTATACCACATATCAAGCCTATGCCACCCATCCCCCACACTCTGCTGCCCTTTGCCACATTCTTGCAGTCTTAAGAGACAGAAACCTAAGACCTTAAAGGTGCCTCCTCTCTGAGGTTGCCCACACTCCTCTTTCTTTGAGCGTGTACTTTTTGCCTTAAGTAAAAACTTCTCACTGCTGAACTTACTGTGCTTTGTCTCTGTGCTTTTCCAGTGGTAGCATCTTTGTGACTTTGCTATTTCATTCAATTTTCTAGATTTAAGCACAAGTCTTCACTCTGCCTGTCCTATTTCAGACAAGTAGGGGGCTACAATCATGCTCTTTAGTAGCCTGCCTAAAAATCTCCTTTCTTTGACTTTGGGAAGTTCTTAGAACATGATCTCACTCTATCCAGTGCTCTTCAGCTCCTCCAAATCCTGGGGTGGTAGGGGCTTAGTTCCCATGCTGTGCAGATTCATGCAGACACTGAACACCAGGTGACCCTGCCTTCAGGAGTTGGCAAGGGATTTGCCCCATGCTGAGCAGGAGTTCAATGAGCTTCCCTTTCCTCCTTCTACTCTTCCTTGCTCTCTGCTGCCTGCAAGGCAGCTGCCATTCCCCACTACTCTCACTTTAATGAATTCCTTCCTTTCCTACCTCATCTGACCTGCCTGAGAATTCTTTTTCCTTCAGAGTCAAGAACCCTTCCCCATCCAGGTTGAGGTTTTTCCTAGTGCTTCACCTAGTGCCTAGAGACCTCCCCAGATGCAGCTGCCTGGCAACATGTTTATTTTAGACCAAAACTTGGTATGTTATATAAACTCAAAGATCATTTTCCTTCCCTTACTACTAGAAAAAAAATCACAGGAAATTCTGAAGAATTTCAGTCCCTAAAGTGGAAGACCATAAGATCTGAAAGGAAATTGAACTATAATAAGCTGTAGAATGTAAATTAGGCTCTTGAGCATATAAATCCGTTCTTCATGCTATCACTTAATATACTTAGTGCTAAATTATTCGCATAGAGTATCCAGACCAAATCTATATTTAATATAAAGAAACTTTCCAATGTTCTCCTGCCAATAATTCTTATATTGAGAACGATTTTCCCTCGTAAGGCACTCCTTACAGAGATGAAATATGTGAAATAATTGTGAGCCCTTATTAGTGTTCTAGTGGTGAGTACACTGAGGTGTGGCTTGATGACTCATTTCGTGTAACTAACTCCACTCTATCCAGGAACTGAGCCGTATCCATAAATGTAAGAGATCCAACACCAGATGTCAAAAAGTCACTGTTTATTTAGGAAAGAAAATATGTCATTGAGTGATTAACTTCTTGAAGAAATAGTTCAACTTTTTAATCATCTGAATTTATTTTAAAGTGCCACTTTTCTTCTTTACTTTGTAGTTGGGATTACTTACTAGACATGTGGGTTTTCAATGAGAAAACAACATGAGTACCTGCCAGCATCAGGAGTTTCCTTTTTATGGTTAGTCTAATAAAACTAGCCTGGAAATTTCAACAGTTAATAATCTCCTTCTCTGAGAGGAGCCTTTTAATCTTACCAGGATTGTACCTGGCTGGATTTCTACAGGTGGATGCTAACCGGGTCCAGAGATTCCTTGATGCTTCTTATATAGGTTTGCTTTGTTCAGGCGAAGCCACAAACATTGTCCTTGGCTATCCACCTAAACCCAAGCCATTTAAAATTCTGTCATATGATCTTGGTTCCATAGAAGGAGATCACGGCAAACAGCCTTTAGAAGGCTCTTTCTAAATGCTACCTTCTTGGTTTGCACAAGTTCCAAGTTTATTTCTAGAGAGAAATGTTTCATAATGTAGATGAAGGTATTTTAATAACTACATAATGTGAGAATTATACTCATTGTATGAAACATATTTAAACATTTGTTAGCCTATTCATTTAAACAGTATACAGTATGTATTTGGGACCCGGTTATAAGACTAGAAAAACCAATAAGATATAATTTTTGCCATTAAGAAACTTGCAATGTAATTACTACCCAGTTTTCATTATTTGAAATGTACAAACTTTTGGGGAAGGAAACAGTATTATGGGGTCACGTGAAATTCAAGCATTCTCGCATAGTTCTACAAGTAAGCTTTTAATATTTTCTTCTTATTAAAAATATCAAACCTATTTCTCTTGATGTTACAAAATGAATAGTAAATATTTTTAAAACTTTTATTTCTGACAAACAATATATACACATAATAATATATGTAAGTTAGTTACAAGTGCTTTAAAAAAGGAATCTAAATTGAGTATCCTATTTAAGAATATAGCTTAGGAGAAGTATTTTTGTTTTAGGTTTTCATTCTTACATATTCATTGTAGAAAATTTAGAATACACAAACCAAAAAGAAGAAAATTAAATGATCTGTAATCCTATCATTCAGAAAAACCAGACACCACTCAGATTATGTTTCAGAGTATGTCTTCTAGCATTTTACTTTGTACTTAATAATAATTAGCATTTATAACAACTCTTAGCATACTGCTAAGCCTATCACATGCAGGTTTCATTTAATAAACAGGCTTAGGCTCCACATGTGTTTTGCAGCAGTTTTTTAATTTAATATTTTGTGTGATATTTTCCTTCTCACTAAATCTTCTACTAAGGCATCATTTTAAGTGGCTGCATGGTGTTTTAACTATAGATGTATTTGATCAAAATAAAAATTTTTTGAACTCCTTTTGCTATTTTAATAAACATTTGCTAGTGATGAGAATGTCATGTTTATAACAGCAAACAATACAAAAAACCCAACAAGCAAGGAAATATTTTGTAAACTCCAGGATTATTTCCTTAGGATAAATTCTTGGAATTAGTTTTGAAAACAAGTGCTTGAACAATTTAAGGCTTTTAATAGATATTGCCAAGAAAATATTTTTTTGCTTCAATGTCTATATTTCCAGAACATAATGGACTTACTGATGATCTGATATTTTTCCATAGTGTAAACAGTCCATTCTCTGAGGACACAGAGTGAACTATGTGCCTCCTCTTGGGCTGTTCTTTCAGCAGCTGCAGCTTTGGAGTTGCCAGGAACTCACCCAACTGGCAAAATGTTGGGACACTTTATTGGGCTCATGGCACCTCCTTCTAACAGTGGGGGAGGCGAGGCACTGGCCTTTTTTCAGCTCAAAGAAATGGATTCAAATAAGGTTGTACAAGTTTAAGTGACTAATGAAGGTTTTTAAAGGTTAAAACCTACACTGCCACTTTTTTTCCCCATGGCTGCATAACATCCAAGTCTAAGACATGTGGTTGAGGAATTACCAGAATAGATTAGAAGGAGGGGTGAGTCTAGCTCAGCAGTGTGGGGATATTTGAACTTGGAAGTCACATCTGAGGATCTTAATGACCTTCTGGCTTCTGGGCATCTTGAGACACACAGCATCCACCGTCAGCCCGGCAGAAGTCCCCAGAAGGTTCTGGATGCTCTTAACATTGGCAACAATGAGACCTTTAAGATCCTGTATATGTCCTTGCCAGTATCGTGCAATAATTAATAAATATGAAGATCATATGTAATATACATGTCAAATAGTGGGGACATTAAGAGGTCAACTCTAAAATACCCTTAAGCAAAAGGAGATTCTTTCATATTTTTTAGACCAAAATAAATGCCAGTCTTGGCTAAATATTAGAGAACTGTAAAAATTTCATGTGGAGAGACACAAGAATAATAGTAGGTAAAGAAAGTTGACCTTAAACCTCTCCTTGACTTACATGCTTCCCAGATCCCTCATTGGGTTGGATTTTGTTCTGAAACTTTCTTTCTGGTATCATTTGGTGGTATATTTGTGAGTTTGTTTCATCCCTTAGTGAAAATGGTATAATGTAGGTGGAAACTTCAAAAATGTTTTCTCACAAAAATAGCAAACACATAAGCTAAAAAACAAAACAAAACTCTAATAAACTATTTGAGTCTCTCTTCACCTTCCCCTACCCACCAATGAGCAATTAGAATCATGTATGGGTTTTACAGAAAAGGAATTAACTGGGAAAGGACTGGTAATAGTAGTTCCTTCTTCTGTGAAGAATCAAACCATAAAAACATAGTCAAATACCATCTGCACACCGGTGGGCTTATCAGTATGAAATATTCAATCATGTTTCCTGTGTTAGTTTAGAAGGTGGGGAAGTAGTCACATATTTACTTGGGTCTGCTGTGGGTACTGGCTGAGAGTTCTACTTTGCTCCACATTACAGGACTTAGAAATCACTTAGAATATGCATCCTGAGTTCACACTGTACCTGCATTTCAAAGCAGTACTTAGGGTCAGTTTGGTAACAGCATTTTTAAGCCTAAAGAAACATTCAATAAATGTCTTCTGATAAGCTTGTGGTTTGAAAACAATGAATATTTTGCCTTGGGGTAGAAATAAAATCATGAGTTTAACTTAAAGTAAGACACTTTTCTGGTTTCTGTAGATTTAGCAAGGCTCAAGGGAATATAATTCCTGGTATAATATTTTAAGTCTGTATATTACATATAGAGTCCTAAATATTGATGTTGTTTTTCAAACAGGTTTTCCATTAAAAGTATGACTTTTTCAAATTTACCTACTCTTTTACCATGATTTCTGTTGTTGTGATTATATCACAGGTTGGAATATACCTTCAGTTTTATAAGGAAAGTTAATGATGATAAAATAGGCAAAAAGCCAAAACAAAACAATTTTCTCTTCAACTTTTGAAAAGAGCTCCGTTCCATAAAGTGAGATATGACTTAGGTGGTGTGAAACCTATCAGAATGTAATGTATATTAAGTGATTATGTTTAGTATTCAGCAATATCTTTTACTGTATTTAGTAGTCTGAAACTTACTATTATTGTTTATAGCATATAAATACACATATGTGTGTGTATACATATGTAATTCTTCTTAAAATTGGGGAAATATTTTTGAAAGAAAACATCAATCTTATATATTCAGCAAGAATATTAATCATATATCAAACACTTAACTAAATGCCAGGTCCTTACAAATATCTTTTTTTCTTTTATAATAGTAACGTGTGAATAGGGTCTTCTTTTTACCCTTTCCAAGAACAATTAAGCATTCAGTGTTAAAAAAGCACTTACAGCTGCTTTTTGCTTATATGCTTCCATTTTTAAAGACATCTTGACCAACAGTTTCCTAGATACATGGAAGTAGCTAATATAGGATTTCCAATTCTTAATGATGCCATCTATCTTTACTTCGGCTCTGTGTGTGTGTGTATGTGCGTGTGTGTGTTGTCTTTCCTTCAGTTACTCCATTTTCCCCCCGGTTCCCATATGTGGCTGGATCATGAGAAATTATATGCCTCTGATTATACCCACTAGTGTCATGACAGATGTCTGTCCTCTGATGAATTTTCCTTTCACGTTCTCTCCTTAAAAGATGCTCATACTTGACTCTGCTAGCACTAGGACCTCCAAGAAATGTTTGGGCAGTTGGAAGAATGGAGAACTTACAAATGGAGGCAGGGACGGCCAGCTTCCTGGAGCCAGGCTCTCCGCTGGGCACATCTCCTGCTCGTGGCACTTCCACAGCAAGTTGCACATGGTCCCATGAGACGATCCACGGGCTGGAGAGAGCCTGAGCACCTGCCTCCCTGCTGTCTTTCACAAGGAAAAGGAAAAGCAGTAAACTGGAAGCAGCTTTTCCAACCTCAAGCAAAAGCCTTTTTCTTCTTTGAAATGGAAGAAATGCCATCTTTGTCTCTAACTCACAAATCTTTTTTGAGGGTACCAGAAACGTGTTAGGCCTTGGAGAAACCAAAATGAAGCACCCATAACTTGTGATATCTCTGAGCATTTGGTAGGGAGGGAGTTAGGAAAGCAACAGGTAACAATGGGGTGAACACCTTCTGGGAGGTGCGAAGAGGCAGAATTAGATAACAGAGAACTGTCTGCTTGACTCAGGACATCAGAAAGTCAGGGAACATTCTTGGAGTCAACACACAGATCTCACCAAAGGAACTAGCCACACAGAAAGGGGGACAGAGACAGTTTGCCTTCCCTCTTGGCCTCTTTCCTTGTCTGTCATTCCCAATTGGCCAGAGGAAAGCCAAGTTATTCTTTCACAGTACCTTCTGATTTAGAAACTTCAGAATCCTACTTAACTCCTCCCTCTTTTTCAACCTCCACCCTTCTTGGTCACCCAGTTTTGTTGATGCTACTGAAAATTTCCCAAATCTGGCTCCTTTTTCTCAAGTCCAAGCCAGTGCTCTGACTCAAGCCTTAATATCTTCTTCATACTTCCCTTCATCCTACCCTCTACCTCTTAAATCCTTGTTAGCACTGATTAGCACTAAGAATGATTAGAGGTGGGAAAAAGTAAAGCTCATTCCACTTAACTAATTTTAACTCTCTGAAGATGTGACTTAAGCAAAGAAATAAAGCTGTTAAGAAAGAATTATTTAATCTGCCTTTTTCAGTTTAATAAGAGTTGATTGAATGACAGAATTCTGACAACTCTTTATAAAGCACACTGAATTAGGTAAACAGTAGGTCTCCCTTTAAAATTACCAGTGAGGAAACTACCTGTCCCTTCCTGTCCCCCTTTTCCCTGAGAGAAAGCTAACACAGTTCAATGAGAAATGAAACATTATTTTTAATTTGCTCTGTTGTATAGGAAAGTGATGATATATTCTGAAAACAAGCAAAAGATTGCAAGGGATTACTCATGATTATGGAAATATCTAACTCAAATATCCTATGCCATTTCATTTATTCTAAAATAAAGATGACTAAAATGAGAACCAATTCCCTAGGAACAGTATGGCTAACACCACTTTCCACTGTTTTTGTGTAGGTAGGACAAGTGCCTTACTAGCTCTTGCCAGATAATGTGTCTTACTTAAAGCAGCCACCAGATCTAGTTAATAAGTACTCAATTCTTTTTAACAGACTAAAGCTCACAGCAGTTTAGTAAAATAAACTCTCATCTCTCATGATGACCCTTTGTTCCTGAGAACTTTCTCCATTTTACTCAAGGATATCACCCTTGAAGATTTGTTTGCTTCAGAATATGTTTAGAAAACTTTTTCCTTGAAAGGAAAAGGCTTTCTGTATTACTGCACAGATGTGTTTCTGGAATGGAAAGGCATAGACTATAAGCCATAGAAGCCATCCACAGAATGAGAACAATACTTATTCCTTCTTCTTAGAATTCAGTTTAAAGACAAAAAGAGTTTTAAGTAATGAGCATTTATTTATAAATTACTTGTAACATTTTAAAAACTGAAAAGGAACAGAAATAGAGCTATACTATTTTTTAAATTAATATTTTGTCTGTTATAGGAATTTAATAAAAGAAGTAACATTTGTTTTTCTCTTTGGATAAAGGTCTATGATTCTTCATTATTCTGAAATCCCAAAAGCTTTGAAAACAAATCATTTTAAAAATGTTCTCAGAAAGATTGACAGTAAAACATAACCAGAACTGATGTTAGGTTAGTCTTTATTTATTCTTTTGCTTATAATATTTGTAAATGTACACACTGGTAATGTGCTACATAATACATAATACATGAACTATTTCAACTTTTGAAAATCTGAAAAATTCTGATATATCTTCACTCCAAAGATTTCATACAACTGGTATACCTGATTATGCATATCAAGTTCATGAATCACACTATTAATACTCTAGTGGCTCTTTCTAGATATTCAGCCAGATATTCATAATTCAGCAGACTTTTATTGAATGGGTACTTTGAGGGGAATATCGAGATTAATGAGAGGTGATTGCTGTACCCCAGGGAATTCTCATTATAGTGGAAATGCACTTCCACTTAAATTTAATATAAATTATGTCTAAACTAATGCTGTAACAGGACTATAATAAGAAAACAAAGATAGATGAAAGCCCAAGATTCCCCTGGGGAGGTCCAGACTGGGGACCCAGAGAGAGAAGACTCTCTCAAGTCCTGATATTTTAAATCATTTTTCTTTCTAAATAACACTTTGTTTGACATCCTCTCCATGAGCTCTAAGAAGGTCCATGGAACCAGTATTTCCAAACATTCCTCAGGGTTATGAGACACACTGAAATGTGTAAGCACCAGAATGGGACCCAGTCGTTTAGAATTGTGGTGAGTCCTCCTAGCCAGAGGTGGCGCTGTTGCAGTGTGGCCATCTCATCCATATACGGGGTCCAGGAATTACAGCTGTCCTGGAAAGGTAATGCTAATGCCTTACCTTTTTGGTGGTCAATATTGAAACACATGGGTTGTTAAGCCACCAAAAGAGGAGTGGATAGTGAAGAAACTGATGATTAAATCATAGTAAAACCAATTTCTCACTTAATCGTAAATGCACTAGACAAGCCATGAGAGTCAGCAAATCAGAGACATGGGGATTTTTCCCCAAAGCCTCATTTGTGTCAAGAGTGCCTTGTGGTTTGGGTGCATTTATTCCTTTGAAATTTCCCCTTTTTCCTTTATTCCTATTTTTCTCATTACCAGTATAGGTGGTTCCATAAAATGGACATAATCCCATATCCAGAATGACAGTGACACTAGAGCTCCAGGTTATGTACAGAAGGTGTGTGTCATTTAGTGGAAAAGAATTTGAGCATAGAAAAATATGTCCAGCATCCCCTCCAACACACAAGAGCAGCTGCAGAATTAGGTAGGAAACACTCTTTCTGACCCAGGAGAACTTCAGTCTGTGTATGGCATGTGTGAGCTCTGGTAGCCTAACTGAAAAGCCCCAGTAATTAGCAGGACAGGGAAACTGTGTGAGGGCTAAAGCACAAGAGTGCATGTACAGACTTGTTGCAACTCTGGAGCCCCAAGCTGTGAATGCTCTAAGGAGAAAGAGCTCTGGAACTCGTATAGTCCCACACAGAGGGAACTGTTGGGCGTGGCTCTGGCGGAAGCTAATGGCTCGTTGTCATGGTCATAATGTTATTGTATGGCAATTGCCAAACCTGAAAAAAAAAAAAGACGAAGAGGAAAACCTTTATGAAAATACTTCCTCTCAAAAACACACAAAATTTGTCAATTTAGTTGGAATTGTATTCCTTCTAGTGTACGCCACCTTCTGGGCTGTCAGACTCATAAGATTTGTGAGTGGCAAGATGATGTCATCTGTATTTAGCTGCTTGTGTGTAATTTCCACTCCCAGTGCTGCTCAAAGATTGCAATTACTGCAGCAAATGGATGTGAGCTTCCAGATGAAAGCCTCACTTCTCTCTTCCATTGAGATCACAATGCTCTTCTCTTTTGTAGGATGGCAGTTGTGCTGTCACCAACATTACATCATGCTATCTCCCTTGAAATGGCCTCGTCGAAGCGTTTGAGCACAGCTGTGAAAACAAAACATATTTTACTGTGAGCTTTGTAAATCCCCAAGGCACATATTAATTAGCTTGCTTTTTAAAAGTCGAATCAAGAATGTAATGTCAGAGGCGTGGCTGCCATCAGTGAGTCAAGGACAAGATTCAGGAGCCCAGAAGGCACCGAGAGATCAGGCCAGGTGCATTGGCTGCTGGAGCTCCTGTCGTGGCTTTGCTGGTGCGTGAAAGCATGGCTTCCCCTGCAGTGTGCAGAAGCATGCCTCTGGACAGCCCAGGGAGAACGTGCCTATCACCTGGTACTAACAAAATGGGAATCGAGTGAATGTTTCATATTCTAGAGACAACATTTACCGTGCTGCTCTAGAGATCTGAAAGGTTGAGTGCCTTTTACACCTAGTGATCCCAAATCTGGAGAAGCATCCACAAATAAATAGAACGAATGTACAGTGGCCAGATATTGTCACCTAGCAGCACAAAGCAACACCGTTCTTGGTGTTGGAAATAAGCCTCAGCTGACAAGACGTTACATGGGTGGACGGGAGATTAGCAATGACTGAATGTGAATCAAAATGTGACCCAAAGGGAGGTTCACTTCCTTTCCTCCACAAATGGCAAAAACTATCTTACTCACAGAAAATGCCTACATCGTGGTTACCAGCAGTGAGTTCAACCACCCTTTCTGTAAAAGGTGGCCCTCCTGAGCACGCCGGGGCACACGCCTGGACAGTCGCAGGTGGGTGGCTGGGAGCAGCATGGGCTGCAGGGTGTCCTCTTCACAGAGAGCTGGGGCTGTCCCTGGGGCTGCCTTTGCACTTTGCTTGTTCTCTTGCTCATGCAGCTCATCTTTTGCTGCATTAGAAAGTGCAGAGAGGAAAATAAGGAAGTTCACTTTCACGTCCAAGAAGAGGCACCTCCCTGAGAGAGCTGAGTGTGGACAGACAGAAGACATCCCGTCAGCCATCGTGTTTGCGGATGGAAGGTAACTCCATCTTCCCGTACTCCACAGAAGGACAGTCTCACCAAGTAAGGAAGACGTGGATGGCGTTGTACTTTGCAGGGGCAGCAGTAAGAAAGCACCACAGGCGGGGTGGCTTAAACAAATTTAGATTTGTCTGAAATTTATATTCTGAAAGTTCTGGAGTCTAGAAATCCAAGATCAAGGTGTCTGCAGGGTTGGTCCCTCTGAGGCCTCCTTGGCTTACAGCTGCCACGTCCTCCCTGTGTCCTCACGTGGCCGCCCCTCTGTGTGTCTGTCCTGATCTCCTTTTCTTATAAGGACACCCAGTCCTGTTAGATGAGGGCCCATCCGTGTGACCTCATTTAATGTAATTACCTCTTTAAGGTTCACATGAAGTTAAATACAGTCACATTCTGAGGTACTGGGGTTTAGGACTTATCACATGAGTTTGGGGGGGGCACAGTTCAGCCGATGCCTCACAGCACCCTCAGAGTGTGTCCCTCACCAGCTAAGCTCAGGCACACTTACAGGCCTGACTGGACAGGCCTGCAGCAGGATAGCTGGGAAGGACCGCTCAAGAACCTCAAAGACTGGACCATTTGGACTTGGCTTTAGAGATGTAGTGTGTAATTCTATGGAAAGTCCTCTTCTGTACTTAAAAAACAGCTTGTACTGTCTTACACAAGGGACAAAGTGTAGAGCGGCTGTGGAAACTTTTTTTCTAGGGAAAGAGTGGCTCTCTTCCTTCATTGGTCTTCCAAAAGAAGTTTCCAGGGTGTAGGGCATTTCTTAAAATCCATATGAGGTCCTCATTATTGTGTCTGTTTTGCAGACAAAAACACTTGCCAGGAAGTCTTTGGCAGAGACAACCCTGTAACTCAGAAATTCCAGCCTCCCCAGGCCACGGTGACACAGAGGGAGGCAGTTACCACTGCCCACATGAGCTGCCTGACTGCACGTAGTGAACCCAACATACCTAAGAATGCCCCAAGTTTCTTCCTTTGATAGGAGAGAGAGGATGCTGCTGCGTGTACGGGGACTTGGCTGGAACAACAGGAACAACGCCATTCTGTTTATGAAAAATGCAAAGGGATTTCCAATGGAGAAGAAAAGTTATAGTTACATCACTGGGGTTTGCCCATCATTAAATGCATTTGGTTTATTTTATATTATGTCTGACCTACGTGTATGAGGCCATAGATTCTCCCATGTTTAGTAAAACACTGAACAAGGAGGCACAACTGACTAAATACTATATATTCAGGACCTAATATTAGTGTTGGTCAAAATACTCATGGCTTTGCAGTTCTCCCACTGTTCCGAAGCATGAGGACTGAGGACCTGATTTTGTTGCTGTGATGCAGTCAGCTTTTAAATTGTCTTAGACTTTGGTCTATGGACATAATTTTACTAAAAATTCTGAAGCCAAAGTAGATGAAAATGTACTTGCGAAAATTTTTTAAAAAACATTTCTCGAAGTTTTCCAAAAGGGTCTCTGTTTATGAACAACTCAAAAATTAATTTCTTTGCCTTATGTGCCAAGAATTTTGATGCACACAAAGGAAATTTGGATATGCTCATTAAATGAGATAGAGATACTGGATGAGGCATCATTCTATGGGTGAGGAATTAAACTTATGCCTTTTTAGGCTCTTGAATGTATTGGTCCTGAGAAGTTGTGGTGTTTTTCGTTTGTTTGTTTTCTCAGATGGGTATTATTTATTCTTAACTGGTATACATATATTTTTAAATCTACTGTTCATAAATAAGATTTAACAGGGGCTGAGCAGTCTTCAGGTAGAGAGTGAGGGCATTAGCTTTCACCAGAACTTCTCAACTCAAAGCAAACAAATTCGTGAATAGATTCTCTTTAATCATGAAGGCAGTATCTAATTTAGAGTCTATTTAATCTGCAATGGAAAAAGAAAATGAACGTTCTAATTTTTCAAGTTTACAATTTGCTGTTTAGGAAGGTCATGTTCTTTAAAAGCAAAGGAGGGGGAATATGTGCTATAATAAGTGCTATAATCATTACACCTAAGATAATTTGTTCTCATTTAAAAAAAATTCTGGGACTGCTGTGAGCAGAATGTTCATATTCCCCCAGATTTCATTTGGCGAAATCCTACCCCACAGTGTGATGGTGTTAGGAGGACGAGGGCCTTTGAGGGTGATTAGGTCATGAGGGTGGAGTCCTCCAGAATGGGATCAGTGCCCCAGGAAAAGAGACCCCAGAGAGGTCCCTTTGCCCCTCTGCCACGTGAGGACACAGAGGGGAGACCACCGTCTGTGAGCCAGGAAGTGGGATCTCATCAGCAGACACCAGATCTGCCAGCACTTTGATTTTGGACTTCCCAGACTCTAGAACTGGGAGAAATCAATTTCTGTTGTTTATAAGCCACACAGTCTATGGTTTCTGTCATAGTAGCCCAAATGGCCTAAGACAGAGACTTTCAGGGTAACAGACTTGGCTTTTGGACACAACTTATTTCCAAACACTCACCCCCCACCAATTCCTAAATAAATACTCTAAGAAATATAAATTAGGAAAGGTGTCCATTTACACAGAAAGCTTAGGAAGCAAATCATCAAAATGGCAGAAGAAGACCCATTGCTGAAGGTACAGCATAGCCTCCTGGGAAGTAGATGTGTAAAGTCATGGCCCCCATGGAGCCTCTGGGCTTGGAGGGCTGAGTTCTGGAGAAAAGGATGGGTGGGCTGGGAAGCTAACTGAGAAGGACTCTGTGAGGTTGTCTAGGCATGTGGAGAGCTGGGATCCCTGGTTAACAGTGTCAGTGCAGGACTCAGTGATCTGAGCTGTAGGAATTAGGGAGAACTGTCATTTCTAGCTCTGGAGAGGAAGTCCCGAAAGTGTAAAGGTGACTGTAATTGTGATAAGCCACCTGGTGAAGCTGGGCTGGAGACCAGGGAACAAGGACCACTTCCCTGAACAAGAGGCTGCTGAACCACTACCTGGTGGGAGCAGCATCCTGAATGGTGGCCAATCTTTGTTGACACAATAACTGCCAATAAGAAAACCTGTGCTGAAGACATAGATATTCGTGTGCCAGATAGGAGGCCTAGCCATCCTCCTGGTGCCAGGCACACTGGCTTCACTTTAGCTAGAGGAGAAATTAGACACCAGTCTTCCTATTCAGCTTAGGCTGTGGCTCAAATGCTCTCTCTGCTACCCTCAGCCTGGGTCACTGGATCAGCAACAGTCAGTAAGCAAGAACAAAACTTAAATGGTGTCTCTGAGAAGATTTTTTATCATGAAATCCTACCAGTAAAGTTCAAGAGAGTGTCTAATTTTGAAAAATATTTGTGGCAAAAAAACAATTCAGACAGCATCTGCTCTTTAGTCTCAATAACATTAAAAAATGCTCTCCATAAATTTAGATGAACTATAAAATGACATGACTGTGGACAATTATATTAAGATGTAAGAAGAACCACAGAGAGAAATAAATGAGGTGATGAGGAAATGTTTTAGAACTAAGCAGTTAGTATCAGTTTCAAAATTCATTAGAAGTAGTAAAGAGCAGAATCAACCCTGCCAAAAATTGAGTGATACAGAAGACAGGCTAGGGAGAAAAGTTTATATATATATACACATGCCATAATACAAAAAAATAACTCTCAAAAAAAAGAATCTGGGGGATTTCATTCATGGTCATACAGTGGAGATCCAATATGTGGGTAACTGTATTTCTGAAAAAGAAACCAGAACAAATGGGTGAAAAGCAATATTCAGGTACATACAAAACTTCCTAGAGACCTAAATCTGCCAAATAAACAGCCCACTGGTACCAGGCAAAATGTAAAGATTTAAACACTTAACATATCCTGATGAGAGTTGTGAAATTTATGGAAAATTAAGAACTCTATTAATGCCCTGAAAGAAGGCTATATTGAAAGTAGGAAATGCAAACAGATCTCACAATTTCTTTTTTTAAAATAATATAGATGCTAAAATCAGGGCTGCAGTCAATGTCAAGAGTTTTGAGGGAGAAATTTTGTGACTCCCAACTCCTTACGTAGCCAAACTTTCACTTGCCAAGAACAGAAAAAGATTTTCAGAGATTCAAGGGCCCATAAATATACAATCCATGTGTTCTTCATGGGGGGATGAATACTCAGAGAAGCAACTACTTGCTACCCAAAGTGGTCCACAGTCCCGCAGCAGCCTGTCATCTGGGACCGTGCTGGGAATGCAGACTCTTTCTTCGGGCCCCACCTCAGACCTACCGAATCAGAATCTACATTTTAACAAGATCTCCATGTAATGTATATGCACATTAAAGAAACATGCTCTAGTAAACCAAGTAATTAATCGAAATGTAGACTCCAAACAGTGAAGTCACAATGAGGACTGCAGTGAACATTTAAATTAAGTCCATAGACTCAAATCTTAATAGATGTATATTAAAAATCTACATATACATTTATATAACACAAAATAATAACTTGAAAATAAATGTCTGACATCTTACTTACATAAAGAAGAAGAAGAGTAGGTGACAGGAAATAAAAGGAATTTGTTGAGTCATATGGTTCAGAGACATTCAATAGAATTTTTAATTTTGAGATGTTTTATTCTTGGAATTGGTAGACAAGTATGTATATAATCAAATATATTCTTGAAACTCTTAAAGACAAATGATACCCAAATTATGAATTAGCTGAATAATAAATCACTTGAGAGAGGAAAAAGTCACATAATAAAAAAGAAAAACAAGAAAGAACTGAAGAATGAATCAGGATACATTCTTTATGAAAATGAATGTGAATGGGATAAACCCCTCTAATTCAAAGAAGTAGGCATATTTTTGTCCATGAAAATAAGCTTTACTGCTTATCTTCAATTCAAAAATAGAAAGTACAAAGCAGACACAAAAACTGTGCTGAGCTCCTATTATACCCAAATAATAATTATAAATGTTCTGATGATCATCTTTTCAGAAAACAAATCAATTCAGTTTTTACAAATGGGACCATACTATGCATGCATTTTTAAACCTACTCATTAACTATGGTATGTCCAGGTGTTTTGTTGTTACAGTTATTTGTCTTGTTTGATATTTTCATGCTTAGTTTTCCATGGATGTATGGTTTGATGTATTTCATTTATTTTGAAAAAATTCACTTCAAACATTTTTTTCTGCACATTAACTCTCTTTTCCTCTGGGATACTAATTACCCATTCTTCTTTCATCTGGTGTCATTACATAGCTCTTGAATGCTCTGTTATGCTTTCTTTTTCTTTTTTTTTTTCTCTTCATGTTTCAGTTTAGGTAGTTTCTATTAACCTGTCTTCAGGGTTATTGATTCTCTTCTTAGTTCTCTCAAGGCTACTGAAGAGGCTATTGAAGGCATATTTTCAACTAAGTTACCATGGCTTTCTTCCCCCTCGTGAAGTCCATTTGACTTTCTCTTATAGTTCCCATCTCTCTGCTGAAATATCCCATCTCTTTATGCATGCTGTACATTTTTCCCCCTAGAGTATCTACTATATGAATTATAGTTATTTAAAATTCCTTGTCTGATAGTTCTTATACATGTGTTACCTCTGTATCTGGTTGTGCTAATTGCTTTGTCACTTGCCTTTGGTGGTGGTAGTTGTTTACAATCTTCTTTTGTCTGTATCTTGTAATTTCTGATGGAATGTTGGACATGTATAGAACAATCGACTATGAATAGCACTTATATCTGTGAATGGGCATGCCTCTTCTATTAGACCACTAGTGTTGGGTGTTGAGTAAATATACTCAGTTGAGATGAGTTTGAGTTATGTTGTTTTTATGGTTACCTTCAGTGCACCACTGGCTTCATTTCCTATAGCATCACCTTGTGTTTATGGTTGGCACTGGGGTTCCAGTGGGGTTCCTGCTTTACCCTAATTTTTCAGTCTTGCCCGTGTGCCTGTGCCAAAGAGGAGGAGATCTCCCTTCATTGCTCTTGCTCCCTCCCCAGAAGTGGGCTGTTCTTGATATTGGTGTTTGCTAGCCTGGTGGAGGGAGGGCAGTTCCCTATTGTTCTGGTCCAGCTTCAGTTACAGGCTGCTCCTGTCTGCCTGGGTCTTAGGGGTGGGGCTTTCTCAATGATCCTACTGTCTTCCCCGTAATGGCAAAACTGCCTTGTATGGTGAGTCTTGTATGAGATAGTTCTCTGCCCCTCTCCCAGAAGTAGGAGATCTTATTGGTATATGATCCTGGACCCAGAATTGTTTCTTGCTCCTTTTCCAGGGGTAGAGGATGTTGTTTTTTTTTTTACCTTTCCCAGAGGCCTCAGGTTTTCAGTGTCCCTGAAAACTAAAACTTTTTTTTTAATAGGAGATTAAGTTCCAATCAGAGATTTGAGCCTTTCTGAATTGGAACCACTCCCGTTTCCCAGGTATACACCACCAGAGGAGGTTCTCTTGGTCTCCTGCTCTCCTCTAGTCTTTTCTGTGAGCATCCAGCAGACGTCCACCACGTACAGGATCCTTTGTGTAAGTGCAAACTCCCTTTTTGTCTGTGTACTCAGTTCTGTACTCTCATGCTAGCCCAAACTTGGCTTTTGGCAATTCACTTTAAAACCTGTCTGAATCCTCTTAGCCACAGGTATGGTCCCAGCATCTCTACTTCCTGTGCTCTGCCATGGATGAGGCAGTGCTTATGTCCCATCTTTCTTTGGAGGGGCTAACTTTTCTTGGATTTAAGATTGATTGTTTGCCCTATGACCTCAGCTCTCTGGTAGGTTCATGAAAAGTTACAGTGCTGTAGTTTATCTGGATTTTTTTTCTGCTTGTAGGATAAGGAAATTCTTTTTTCCTACTTTCTACATCCTAGGTGGAACCAGGCATGGTTTGAAATGCTTTACATGTAAAAACTCAGTGTTTACTTACAACAAATTTATAGTAGACACTGGTATGATCCCCATTTAATAGATGAAGAAACTTAAGGACAGAAAATTTTAATTACCTGAAGTCATATAGCCAGAAGACCTAGAGCTGAAATTCAAACCTAAGTTGTCTGATGCAGAGGCTACACCATTAACCACTAAAATGTACTGCCATGCACATTGTAAATGATCTGACTATACTTTTTTATTTTTACCCAGTCCTCTCCAAAGGAATATTGGGTTGCTTCCAATTTTTTGCTCTTATAAACAATGTTGCTGCAACGTTGTATCGCAAAGATAAGGTCTCAACCTACTACTACTTGGTCAAGGGGTATACTTATATAAATTTAAAATACCTATTGCTAAATTACAACTAAGAAGAGTTCTTTAAAATTAAATTTAAATATTTTTCAACTACAAAATTACAAAAGTGATATGAAGACATGCTTACTGCAAAAAGTTCAGATGACACATATGTTATATATATGTACATGTATGTATATTGCATATATATTACTTATATATATGTGCATATAGTTGGCCCTTGAGCAATATGAGTTTGAACTGCACAGGTCTATTTATTATAGATTTTTTTCAACAACTATATTGGAAATTTTTTGGAGATTTGCAACAATTTGAAAAAACATTTTCTTTTCTCTAGCTTACTTTATTGTAAGAATACTATATAATACATATAATATACAAAATATGTGTTAATTGACTCTATATGTTACTGGGAAGGCTTCCAGTCAACAGTAAGCTATTAGCAGTTAAGTTTTTATGGCATCAAAAGTTATCCATGGATTTTCAACTTTGTGGGGGTTGGTGCCCTGTGTTGTTCAAGGGTTGCCTGTGTGTTCAAGGGTTCCCTGGAGTGGGCCCACTCCAATCCCACTCTTTTCCTTGTACCAACTTCTACGGCAGTTTGGTTGAATAGCACATGGAATTTTGAAAAGCAGAGAGAGCATTTCATGCAGAAAGCATAGCATGAGCAACATTTGACAGGTGCAGTTAGGAAACCAGCTTGTCTGGAGCAGAGCAATACAATGCAAGAGACAAGTCTGCAAAAGTAGAGAGGACTATGGACGCCAGGCAGAAGGCTTGAGAAGTGATGTGAGAGGAAATAGAGAACTGGTCTTTATGGTGGGGCAAAGAGTGACATGATAAACCTGTTGTCTCAAGATGATCCTGACAAAACAGTTGTACATTGTTTGGATAAGAACACATGGAATCAGTAGTAACAGTCAAGATACTAGGGAGATAAACCAGGCAGGAGTTAGGGGAGGCCTGAGCTAAACAGGGGTAGTAGAACAAGAGGAGAAGGTGTGGAATACGACTCCTCAATAGACTAACTGCCAGGTGACCTACTGGAAGTTATTACCATATCAAAGGTGTAGTGAGCTTGTGTATTGTGTGTATACACGGCTGAGTATTACAACTTCTTAAGATACTTTTCTTTTGATTTATCCAGTTTATGTTCCATAGTCAAGTGCTGTCATTTCTCCCCCACATACACTCTCAGTTTCCTTTCTCTGCCTTTGCTATCTCATTTGATTAAATCATAAGCCGAGCTAACTCCAACTCCTTGTCCACCCAGCATCTGCACCACACAGTGGAACACACCTGGAGCAAATCTAGGCATGTCACAGTGACTTCAAGTGGGTCCTCAAGGCTGCTAGGCAATCATTCCAAACTGCCCAGTCCATCATCTTCCCATTCTTTTCTAGCCCTCTAGAAATTTTCTAGAAATTCTGCAGTAGAATATATATACATAGACACACACACACGCAGGGCCCACTCCAATCCCACTCTTCTCCTTGTACCAACCACTACCGCAGCCTAGCTTGTACAGCACGTGGAATTTTGAAAATCAAAATGCATTTCATGCAGGAAGCATAGCACAAGCAACCTTATTTCAGAATTTCTCTTCCCTCCCCCCAGTCTCCGATACTCCCTCCCCCGTCTTCATTCTCAGTTCACGATACTGCTTCTTCCCATCACAATGACAAGACAGAAGCGACCAGAAAAGCACCGTTGCAAGCTCCCGCCGCCGACCTGGGGCAGCCCGCTGTTTGGAGGAGCAGTGGACGAGGAGGAACAGGAAAACGAGGCTGATGAGGAGAGAGCAGGACAGTAGGAGGACGACGTGCTGACTGCTGCCCTGGAGGCCGAGAGAAGAAATGTTTCAAAGAAAAGGGAACACCAGTGGACATCTCCCCACCAGGCCTGCCCTTCCTCGTTACAGATGACTGCCCGTGCTCCTTGGGCCGGCTGACCTCTCCTCCTAGGCACCGTGTGACGCCCACCTCAGCCCCTCAGGGACCCTGCTCCAGAAATTCTCTCTTCTCTCTCTGGCAGCGTCAATGTTTCCTTCTTTTCTGGATCATGCTCATCAGCCTAGAAACATGTTGATTTTTCTTTGATGCTGAAAAAACAAAAAAAAGGCCACAGTCTCTCCTCTGATGGCCATCATGTTTCTTCACCTTTCTTTACAAGAGCTCTTGAATATTGTTTATACTCCTTATCCCTGATACCTCTCTTCCCACACCCGTGGAAGCCCCTCCTTGCTGCCCCCTCCCTGCACTGACTGCCATGATCAAGGGCACGGGGACCTATGCATGGCTACCTCCGGAGGTGTCACTGAGCCTCACACCTGACCTAACAATAGGATGACCTGTGAGTGTGTTATCCAAACTGGGGTGCATTTGAGAGTGACTGGGGTGCTGGTAATGGGCAAATCAAGTCCATAGGAGTAAACTGGGATTGTCCAGGATGAACCAGGACATATTAGCAGATCTGAAACATCTGCTCCTTCCTTCTTCTTTGAAACATTTCTCCTCTAGGCCAGCAGTTAGCAGGTGGTCCTCCTACTGTCCTGCTGTCTCCTTGTCAGCCTCTTTTTCCTGTTCTCTGCATCCACCGCTCTCCCAAACAGTGGGCTGCCCAGGGCTCAGCCCTTGAACCTCTTCTCTTCCCTATACTCACTTTGGTGGTGATTCATCCTCTTTCGAGACTTTTGATACCACCCAAATGCTAATGACTCTCAAATTCATACCCAGCTATGACTCCCCAGATCTCAAATTTCCAACTGCCTACTCTACGTTACCTGCAGACATCTCCAATTTCATAAGCTTAATATTGAGTGACTAGTTCCCCCTGAACCTCTTTCCCATCCAAGCGAATGATACCTAGGTACTCCCAGTTGCTCTGGCTAAAAACCTGGAAGTCATCCTAAACTCCTATCTTTCTCTCACAGCCTGCATCTGCTCAACCAGCAAATCCTGTTGGCAGCTACTTCAAGACGGATCCAGAATCTGACCACTTCTCATCACCCTAATGCCTCTGCCCACTGTAAGTCGCCAGCATCTGCAGCTGGGATTACTGTAATAGCTCCCCGACTGGCCGCCTGCTGCCCTTACGCCCTTGGCATTCCTCAGTACAGCTCGCACAGTGATGTTGGTGAAAAGAAGTCAGGGCACGTCATGTTCCTGCTGAAAACCCGTCGATGACTTCCCTTCTTATTCGTATTCTCACTCTGGACCACCTGGCTCTGTGCCTCTCTGCCCGCCTGTCCTAATACCCCTCCGTCCATCCTGCTCTGAATCCTTAGCAGTTGCTGGACCCTCTGTCGGGATTCTGTTCCTTCAAACAGTCACATCTGCTGCTCCCTCACTTCCAGCGCCTTTACTCAAAAACCGCCTCCCTAGTGGACCCTGCTTAAAATTTCAGTCCCATTGGAACCCTGGCACTTCACGTCCCCTTACGGCCTACGCTTTCTTGGCATTTGCCACAGACTAACAGTATACATCTTTATCTTCTTACTGGCTGTCTCTCCAGCTAGAATTGAAGTTCCAGTGTGGCAGGTTTTTTAGTTTATTTTAGTTGTTGTTGAATCCCAAGTACCTTGAACTGTGCCTGGCATGAACTAGACACTGACACATATTTGAGTGAATTTCCTTGCAGCCAAGTACGTGAAATGGAGGAGGAGATGTTGCAGGTAGAGCAAGTAACTGAGCCCAGATGTTTATCTGGTCGTGGGAAATATTTCCTAACCTTGATAAGGCTTTTCACAAAGCGTTCTTCAAAGCATCAATGATGCAAGATACATCAGAAATAAAAAAGGGTCTGGGATCAAATAAGTTTGGGAAACACTGTGTATGATACCCGTAGGAATTCACATGGTACACTCTCATATGAAAATCTCTGAGAAGTCCTTTGGTAAATAAGCTTGGATCTTTTTCATTCTTTTCCCCTCCCCATGTCATCTGGCCATTCTTTTAGGATGCTCAGCTTCTTGGAACACCTTCCCTGTATTTGTAGGCTTCCCACCTCACATCTCCAGGTGGGAATAGAGTGCAGACCACTCAGCCCTAATGCTGTGAGACTTCCAATGGAAGCCAGTTTTGTGAAAAGCAGGTGTCACACAAAATCCCTGCCTGCCAGGTTGGAGGTGGTAGATGTCATACCCCATGTCCTTTACCAGAGGGGAGACAAAGTTTGTACCCAGAGTGGGAGTCATGGCAGCTCCCCACAGCAGTGTGGCGGTATAATTTGGGCATTGTTCCTGGATGTTCTTTCTCTCTCAAAACCCAGTATTCTGCAAACATGTTTGAGTCAGAATGCTTGTCTTAAGAAAACCCCTATTAAGTTCCAGGGAACACCAGTATCCTTCGGTAGTCTGCTCCAGGTGGTGCTCTAAGGCCCTGTGATACCCTCTCCAGGGACACCAGGGCAGAGATCCTAACTGCATCATCTAATCATGCTCTCAACTCTGGGAGCCGGGCCAGTGCATCAGGACATTTCAAAACCCCAGCTGATTACAGTATGCAGCCAGAGTTGCGAGTCACTAGGTTAGGTCAACCATTTTCTTATTTGAATTCTGAATTTGGAATAGTGTTCTGGGATTCAGGCAGCCATCAAAAGCTGGACTGAGCAGCATGAGAGAAGTATGAGCCCGTACTCACATGGAGCACTGCAGGCCACAGCCGAGGCCAGCAGGACCAGCTAGCATGGCCAAGAGAAGAGGGGAACTGCGGAGTGAGTGGCCTGCATCCTCGGAGGGAAGACCGCCGCCCCGTGCCCAAACCTGGTGCTGATGGACAGGCTCACATATCAGCCTGTTGGCCCTGCACAGCATTCCGAGGGAGAATGGCGGCAGAGCCTCATAACAGTGTCCACCAAATGAGGGGCTGCGAGAAGGACGGGAGTGGGAAGGAGCAGAGACACCAGCCTGAGCAGGTCTAAATGAGCCACAGTGGAGAGCTAGAGCCGGACAGCCACGGACTTGGGGAAACAGCACAGTTCATTCAGCCGAGTGGGCACAGTCCATTCAACAGAGGAACTTAAAAAATTTTTTCCCTGGCATGGATCCCACATGGATTTTGAAAGATTTATCTCCCAAACAACAGAATCTATTATGTTAGGGTGTGTTCTTCTGTGTTTATTGCTTAGAGCGAGGTGGGCAGTGTTGCCCAGGGAGGTTATGCTCATTGTGAGTAAATATCAAATTTCCACTGACCATTTGAATCACTTAAAATAGCTTTATTCTCCAAGTGACTCCAGGCTGGGTAACCACTTCAGTCTCTCCCTTTAGACTTCCTCTGACAAGATCAATCCTCTAACTTTGTCCTCTTTCTTAATAATCACATCTGAACAGTTATAAAAGCCCACTGAGAAAAACAAGGTTTCTCTTCTTCTTTGGATGCATCTTCTAGAATGTTCTGACCAACACAAGAGGATGTAAATGCTTTCAGTACATGCCTAAAAGTAGCATTTTTAGCCCAATAATAACTCAGGCTGCACCTGTTGAAACGGTACAAATGATGGCATTTCAGTTTCTGTACTAACAGAATGTTCTGTGGGTCCTCCTCCCCCAGTGACGTCACCTGGGGGTTCACTTCACTCTCAGGAGAGGAAAAAGGCAAGCTGTGGTTTTTCTAATCAACAGCAGTTTCTCACATGTCAGTTCTCATTGTGCCCAGCTGGTTGAGGACAGCTTTACAAACAAGAAGCCCCGGCACACACAGCTCTCGCACTGCTGGCAGGATGACGGCACAGCTCTTTGAAGGCTGCAGCTTTAGAGGACAAAGGCAATGTGGTGACCCTGTTTGTTAGTAGCAGTAATGCTGACCTCTGTGCCTACTGTCCAATTTGTTTGGGACAAGGCCGTGATTATGAGGGTTCTTCCTCAAGGAAGCCGTCATCTGAGGGTAAACAACTGGGACTTTTCACTCAGTCCTTCATGCATTCATTTGACAAATATATATTAGGCACCTGCACCAGACATCATATTCATACCCATCACCCCATGGCATCTGAGGGGAAGCCTGACACTAAACTAAATATTACACAAACAAATAATTACTGGGGAGAAGGTTCAGATATGAGAGCACAGTGGAGCGGGGCTACCCTTGCCAGGGGTCAGAAAAGTTTTCCCTGAGAAAGTCGTATTTACTTCACTGGTGTGAAAATTCACTTTCTCCGTTGGTAGACTCTCTTGAGCTGGAAGTCAGGCTGCTGGGAGGTGGAATCTCAGCAGGGATGCTCCCAGCTGCAGAGAGGAAGTGGCATGTGCGCTGGTGTGAGGGCTGGGATTCAGGGAAGGTGTGGCCTCGGCAGCTGGTGGTACACGGGGTTGGGTGGTCAAGCAGGAAGGTGGTGCTCTGATGGCCCAGAGAAGGGGAGGGTCATTCCAGGCAGAGAGAGCAGCTTGAGGTATGTCTGGAGAAGACTAAGTCCTTTAGTCTTAGTGGAGCCTGGGAAAGAGGTATGGGTAGAAGGAGGGGCTCCTTCACCAGCTTTTGTTGAGGATGTATTATGTGCCAGGCCTCTGGGTTCTAAGGGGAGAACAGTGAACATGACAGCCTAGCTGTCCTCTGTGAGGCTTACTGAGAGAGAAAAGGGCCGCTTAACTAAGCTAACATATAAATCTACAACGAAATGACATCAAACCAAAAAGGACTGTGTGGAAACTGAACTGTACTGTGACCAGGCACTGGGGGTGTGAGGTGCTGGGTGGTGGGGGTAGGGCTGCTCTGGAGGGCTGCCTGGGAGGTGGCCCCCAGGAGATGGTGCCGGCAGGAGACCAGACCTGGGAAAAGGCAAGAGGCCCTGCCGGCATGACCAGTGCACAGGAGGGGGCGCTTGGAGAGCACCAAGGACCATCCAGTTAGAAGCCGGGAGCGGAAGGCACGGGTGGGAAGGCACGGATGGGATGCGACTGCATCTTCCCAGGCCCTGGAAAGCCAAGGCTGAGCTGGGAGTTTATTCAAGGAGGACAGGAAGCCAATGAGGACAAAAGCATTATGATTCAGCTCCAGCTGCTGTATGATGAGGAGAGCGAGCAACTCGAGGGTGCAAGCAGCACTCAGGAGAGTTGCAGCGGACGGATGAGAAGGCACGTGGCAGGAGTGGAGGAGGAAGTCAGCCGGAGGTGTGTGTCAGAAGTGGAAATGAAAATGATGGAGCGTGAGCTCTGGGACAACTGGGACAACAATAAGGAAAAGGGGAAAGGGTGCAGCCTGGAAGCAGACAGGGAACAACAGGGAAGCACCACGAACCCTGGTGAGAAGTGAAGGAGGAGAGATTGCAGGGATCACAAGTTTGGTTTGGGTGATGCCTGTGACATAAACACATGGTAACACCAAACAGATGGTGAGAGCTCAGACCAAGGTCAGATGTAACAGCAATGCTGGCATCCTCAGCACCCAGATGGTGTCTAAAGCCATGGCTATGCATGAGGTCGCCTCGGGAGTGAGTGTGGAGAGAGGAAAGGGGCTGGAGGCTAAGCCCTGAGACGCTAACACCAGGGGGTTGGGGAGCTTGAGAAGTGCCAGATAGGGTGGGAGGCAATTGGAGAAGCTGTAGCCAGTGTCGATCCAGATGCAGCCAGTATGGGCTGGACTGAGGTTGCCAAGAAGCCCAGTAAGATGAGGAGGGCCAGTGTTCCTCCGACTCGTCAACATGAGCATCTTCCGGGACTTGGTGACTGGCAGGGGTGGGAACGAGCAGCATGGGCTGAGGAATGAATGGAAAGTGAAATGCAGATAATTCTTGGAAGATTTTGCTATGAAGGAAAGTTAAGGGATTGGGATAGTAGCTGGTGGGTAGTGAGGTCAAGGGACATTTTTTTAAGTTAGGAGATATTAAAGTATGGTTATACATGTGCAGAAATGATCCTATGGGAAGCGTTTGATAATGAATGTGGGACAGAAGCAGAGAGCTGAGGCAGCGAGTCCTTCAGTAGGTGAGCTGGGATAGTGGGTCCGCTTCCTCTGTTGCAACAAACTGCCACAAATGTGGGGGCTTCAAACCACACATGCTTATCCTCTTACAGTTCTGCTGGTCAGAAGTCCAAAATCAGCTTCCCTGGACTAAAGTCAGATTGTCAGTAGGGCCAATGATTCCTCTGGAGGCTCTAGGGGAGAATCAGTTCCCTTGCTTTTTCCAGCATCTAGAATCAGTTCATTTGTCCCTTCCTCCATCTCCAAGGCCAGCAGTATGGCATCCCCCAATCTCTCTCTGCTCTGGCCACACCATCTACTCATCTGGCCACATCTCCCTCTGCCTCTCTCTGATGAGGACGCTAGTGGTTACATTTAGAGCCCACCTAGGTATTGCAGGATCACCTGCTTAATTTGATTACGTCTGTACAGTCTCTCCCACCCTGGGAGGTAACACTCAGAGGCCCCAGAGCGTAGGACCTGGCTATCGGTGGGGCGCTGTGTTTAGCTGGCTGTGGCTGGACTCCAGAGCACAGCAGAGGACTGGCCTTTGCCAGGAGGGAGATACTTCCTTCCCCCCTTGTAACCAGAGGTTAGATGGGTAAGGGGCATGAAGCTCTGTGTGTATTTTGTGCTGCAAACATGAGTTCATGCTTTTGGCTTCAGTGTTTTGAGAGAACTATGAGGCCCAGATGACAGCTGAAAGGGATGGAGAGGGGGTGGAGGCACAGAAGTGTGGCATAGAGCGGGAAACCAAAATGCCCCTCAGGCCTTCCAGTGTCACTGTGAGAGAGTGTGACAAGGTGTAAGTATAGGACTGAGAATCCATGAGTTCTGATTGAGTCAGAAGGCAAGGGAAGACAGAGCAGTCTGGCAGGTGGTGAGGAGGCTGTAAGCAGAGGGTGGGATCATGGGCTCATATGTCATGATGGGAGTGGGGGTTGAGGGAGTGCTGAGCAGGTGAACTGTGAGCACAAGAGGTGTCAGGCACAGTGGAATGTCTTTGATTTGGATTTTGAAGACAGTGCAGTTTCAGGTGACAACAAGTTCGAGGGGTTTCCCTTTGGGAGTCACTGAAAGACAGATAGGTGAGTCATCTACCTGGATGCTGAAGACAGCAGGAATGATGGCCAGGAATACTATGAGCCAGGAACCCAATCTTCAGTGAAGGGGGTGGAGTGACCTGGAAGAAGTGAGGTGATTGAAGTGGGCGGGTGAAGAGAACCAGAAGAGCAGCAGATGCCAGACCCAAGGGCCTCACTTGACCAGGAGCTGGGGGTTCTGCAGCAGGAAGGGAGGTTTGGAAGCAGCAGGGAAGCAAGGAAGCCACCTGTTTTACTTCTTGGCTGTGAGAGTATCAACATGTGGAAGAATAAATAGCTAACACTTGAGAGACTCCTTTGTCTGTGTCTTAAGAAGGAAAGAAGTTGATGCTGTAAGTGTGTGTGTGCTGAAATCTTCATTGGAATTTCCTGATAGCACAGTGGAAGACTTGGGGAAGTAACAGGTTTTGGGGAGCAGTGATGAGAGGCTGGCAAAAACATATTATTGGAGAGGATCCCTGCACTTCTAGTGGTGAGTGGATTTCACAGCGACACAAAGCACATGGAACCACATCGCAGAGGATTTGAGTGGCAGACGAAGGAATCTGTATTTTACACTGTAGGTGGGGGGCAGGGGAGGGTGTTGAGCAGCAAACTATTATGGTCAGAGGCAGGCTTTAGGAAAATTAATTTTCCAGCCTTGTGAACAAAGAGAGTCCCTTAGAAAGCTACTGCAGTAGGCCACAATTAAGGACTAATCTGTCTGAATACCGAGAAGGGTGGAAATAGTCGCAAGAAATGTGGTTGGTTTGAATTTCAGGAGATGAGGGAAGCGGGAGCAAATGGGAGAGGATCCCCAGGTTTCAAGTTTAACTTGTTGGCAGGAGAGGTTTTTGAAGGGAAATTGATGGCTTGGTATTTGTCAAACCCTGGTTAAAGGTTTAGTAGGGGCTGAACAAAAGGCTGGAGCAGTGTAATGATAGGTGAATCACTGGGCACTTCTGAGCGACCAGGAGGACCTGCGTGGGGTTTTCCAGATTGAGGCTAATTAAGGACCAAGCAGGATCCCAGGAAACGATCGCGTGATTCTCCCCAATTTAGCTTGAAATCCCCAAGCCAGGGCCTGAACCTTCAGTTACCACACGCAGTAAGGCCTGTGTGCAGGTATGAACTCTGAGCTGCCCAAGCCCAGGGGAGACCTTCCCATCATTCCCCAAGGGGTAGTTCAGCCAGGGCTGGGGGGTGGCATTGTCGTTCATCGTTCTAATCCTAATGAACGGCGTGAGACAGGGCACATCAGGAGCCAGCCAGTCTTCTGAGGAGGAACTCTGCAGTACTTGTGACAACGAGGCGGCTTGGACCCCCTCTCCCCCTCACCCCCAAGTTAAGGCAGGCGGGGAGAACGGGCAAGAGTTTCTTCACACCTCCGGGCTCAGGCCCAGAACCTCAGCTGAGGTCTGGCCTTAGAATTTGACTCACTCAGGTGCAAACAAGACCCACTGTTGCTCAATTGCTTACATTCCGCTGACAGCAGCGCTTCCTTCCTGCGGCCTGAAAGCGCGGGGTCTTCGTGATGCTAAGGTGAACGGAGGCTGCTCTTGCCCTCCGCGGCGGCCCTGCCCGGCCTCCCCGACCCTCCAGTGTTCACCCCCCTCGGGGCGGCGCGGGCACTGCCCGGGTCTGGGCAGGCGCAGGGCCCTGCGGGGCGCCCCCGGGCCGTGGGGCAGCGCAGGTGGCCGTCTCACTCGGCCCCTCCCAGGCCGGCGCTCGGGGCGCCGACTCCGCCCGGGCGGGAGCGCGCGGGAGGGGCGGGGCCGGTAAGGGGCGCGGCCTCTGCGCGGCGGCGCCGAGGGAACCGGCGGCCGCGGCGAGAGCGCGCCCAGCCCCGCCGCGATGCCCGCGCGCCCCGGACGCCTCCTCCCTCCGCTGCCGCGGACGCTGGCCCTGGCCGCGCTGCTGCTTCCGCTGCTGCTGGGCGATGGCGGCGGCGGGCGCCGGGGCGCCTGGGCGCAGGAGCCGGGCGCGGGCGGGCCCCCGGAGGCGGACGGCGGGGCCGAGGAAGACCCGCACGCCAAGCACCTGTACACGGCCGACATGTTCACGCACGGGATCCAGAGCGCCGCGCACTTCGTCATGTTCTTCGCGCCCTGGTAACGGCCGCGCGCCCCGCTCAGGGCTCCGAATGCGGGCACGGCGGGCGGGGGGCGTGGGCTCGGCGCGCTGGGCCGGGGCGCCGGCGGCTGACGTGGCGCCAGGCGGCGCGGGAGGTGCAGGAGGCGCGGCCCCCGAGGGGAGAGCCGGGAAGGGCGGCCTCGGCGCTCCGCATGCCCCTCGGGCGGCCCCGGGACTGAGGGAGGGGCGGGCGCGGTCGTCACCTCCACCGCGCTGTCCTGGCCCCCGGGCTTGCCGCCGGCGGAGGCCGCGGCCTGCTGGGGCGCCGGGGCCGGGGACCTTGTGGGCGGCCGCTGGGCACTGGGGTTCCGGCCGTGGACCCGCTGAGGTCGGATTGCGCCGCCTCGCTCCGGGGCCGGTCCCCTGCTTGAGGGCTTAGCCGAAAACTAGAAACTCACAAAGGTGTGATTGTCCGGGGTGGGGGGGTGGGGGAGAGGGTTCCTGTGCTGTCCCGGGAGGCGGAGGGGGGTGCGAATTCTGGGGACCCCTTCGCCTCTTGGAGCGGGTGGGGAGCTGTGTACTCGAGGGCAGGAACCATTGTCCCTCAACTCAAGGCTGTTCTGGGGCACCTCCTTCCCTCGGTTCTCTTGGGGCCTGATCATCCGGAAAGTGGGTTGGGAAGGCACCACGTGGAGCAAATGGCATCTCCTGCCTTGGTTCTAGTGGGGGCTTCCGTGGCAACCCCCGAGACCCCTGCCCTGGGAATTGTCCCGCAGGACACCCTGCATGCGCAGGAGCACAGGCGGTGCTGGTCCCCTAGGGCCTAGATGCCCCCAGGAAAGGCGGGTTTTTAGGGCAAAAGGGAACGCCAGTTTTAGGGCAAAAAGCAGTTTGCAGGCTTACTGCAGGATTTGGCATTCTTCCCACGAGCGGAGGCGGAGGCTCATTGACACGTGGAAAGGGGATGTAGGAAGGAGTAAAGAGAAGATGCCCAGGAAACACGGCCCATTCAGAAAATGTGCAGGCGGAAGTGGGAGGAAGTTGTTTCTCTCTCTACCCGTGTTCAGGCTATTACTCTATTTCAGTTCATTTGGAGTTAACTGTTTTGGGCAGCTCTGGGTCAGAGCTATCATTTAGTAACAGTGTAACTGTGGGATACATCTGTTTCAAGTTACTAAGGACCAACTGACTTGGATATTTAGAAAACACTCTAGCATAATCATTCATTATTAATAGTTTCTGTATGAGGAAGTATTCGCAGAGTATTCCAAATCAATACACTTTTTAAGCAGAGCCTATTTCAGTGAAATAAATCTATCCATGGGTTTTTTTCTTTGTTTTTTGAAGAAAAACTGACATGTGGACATAGTGAGACCGTGCAATGCCAATGGCGTTTTAATGTTGTTGTCTGCGGTATTCACGAGCTAGTCCTCACCTGAGTGAGGAAGACCGGCAAATCTAGGCACAATTAAGTAAATTCCTTTCTCATTGTATATGGCTTATAAACTTTTAGGTGCATGCTCACAGAAAAATGTAACTTTAAAAGTTTTTATTTGATTGCTTCTACAAAATATTCAAATAGAGATGTGTGGGTTTCTGTGAGGGCATTTAAGTTAGACTTTAAGAGCAGATTGGAGCTCAAATAAAAGTGCTGCTGGCTGCCCTCCAGTCTCTTTCCACTCTGTCTTGGAATATTAGAAGCCCACATGGGATTTGGGAGCAGGGGCCATGTAATGAAAATAATTGATCTGTGTGTTTTGCTCCAAACTTGATAGATGCAGGGTTGTCCTACTGCTGTACGTTTTGTGCCAACATCAGGTCACAGCTTTTGTATGGCCAGTCTGCAGGTCACACTGAATCTGGTGACAGTAAGGTCAAGTTGGGGCTGCCTTGTTGGAGGAGCAGGCGGCTTTGCTCTATTACCTGGTCACAAACTGCCTTCTAAATGTAGCTGCTGCCACAGGGGTTTGCTATAGCCACAAGGGTCCCGAACGAGAATTGCCGGCTCCATGGCATCCATGAATCTATCATTAGGAAATTGCCAGATACTTAGTACATGCCAAGCATATGCTAGATACTGAGAATACAGTTGTAAAAAGGACAGTGCTTGTCTTCTTGGCCCTTGTACCATGTAAACTTAAATATAACACTGATTTTCCCTCATAGTTATTTTCCAGAAAAGAGGGAATCACACTGTATTATATAGATAATCATCTCCTATAAAGCAGGGAATCTTTTAGCTGACCAAGAAAGTGCTGCTTACTGAAGACGTATTAGCTTGAAGCAAACTTCTTCAGAGCTACATTTGGATGCTTATTGTTGAGGTCATCCATCAGAAAAGAGGCAGAGAGGTTTTATTGAGAAGTTATTTTGAGGACGAACTCATAGTTATAAGTGTTGGGTGTTCTCGTAAGCAAGCATTTTGAAGATCACTTTAAAAAGCAATACAGTAAGTGACTACATTGTAGACATGATGAATATACACTTACCAGGTGAATGGAAACAAACTCAAAAACCCGTGTGCCATAATGCCATGTGACTGCTTGACCCTTGAAATAAAGTCCAGTGTTGTCTCGTACAAAAATCAAATATAACACTGCAGACAGCTCTTAATTAAAGGTGATGATCAGCTGTCTCAAAAAGCAGATTTAGCAACAGGAGAGATGCTGATGCTGTCAAGAAATGTGAAGGGTGGAAAAAGCAACAATTCTAAGTTAACATTATTTTAAATGATAGGTGATTTAAAAATATTTGTTCATAGTTAAATTCATACAGTGAATATCATAAGTATCCATGTGATTTTATCAAATTTACAAGGTGGGTGGCTGCAAACATTTTTCAAGCTTCTCATTGGAAAAAATACCAAATTGCTTTAATTTTGAGGTTGCCCTGCAATTGCAAATCCTTGTTATATAGAGGAAGAAACCTGGCTAAAAAGGAAAGGAGCAATGGTTGTGAGAACTCCTTGCTGCGGGAGACGGGGAGCAGGGGAGCTTTCTAAAAGAGGAGGAGAAGAGAGTGGGCACCAAAGAGCCTGGGGAGTCAGGGCTTCCTTGGAGGAAGTGTTACCCAACTAAACCTAAGGGCAATCAGACATTAGCCAGGTGGGTTTAGGGAGGAAGCACCAGAGAGCAGGAACTGATCCTCAGACCCAGCCAAGCTGGGCCCTTTCAGGAAACCAAGCACTGCAGGATGGCTCCCAGGAAGACTGCAGACAAAGCGCAGTGTATAGAGGTCAAGTGGGAGGTCAACCAGGGCCAGTGCAAGGAGGATCTGGCTCAGTACCTTGCTAAGTTTCAATTTCAGGCTGAGAACAATGCAGTGACTCCGGGGAATGTTAAGCAGGGGAGTGAGGGTCTCTGGTCACTGTGAGTCCTTGGTCCTGCCACAGAGGAAAGGAGGGGTCAGAAAGCCCTGCTGTCTTGGGGAACGGCTGTGCTCTGGGCCACCCTCTGCCCAGCACTCAGTATGCTGTTCCTCTCACCCCGTTACAGGTGCGGACACTGCCAGCGGCTGCAGCCAACATGGAACGACCTGGGAGACAAGTACAACAGCATGGAAGATGCCAAGGTCTTCGTGGCTAAAGTGGACTGCACGGCCGAGTCGGACGTGTGCTCTGCTCAGGGGGTGCGAGGATACCCCACGTAAGTGCAACGGCGCAGCCTCTTGTATAGTTTCAGGTTTTCCACACCTTTGCCAGCTGCGCTTGGCCAAAGAAAGTCCCAAGTTACACTTTGGGTAACTCGCCTTTCCGTTCTGAGGAGAGAGGAGATGTTAACTTTGAGCAGGCCGTCCCTGTTAGGGAAAGCTTATGTTTAACACTGTGTCTATATTAGATGCCTTTTATACTTTGTTTAGAAAAGGCCTTTAATTATCAGTGTTGGGCTTTCCTGTTTGTAAGAAAATGTGTTTGTGAGACAGAAATTTGTTCCACGTCCACAAGGAGCATAGACTTTGTTGTCACTTCTAGCTTTTGGTCCTTCCGTGAGTCTGGCGCATCCTGCCCGAGTGCTTTCCTGTGTGGCGGCACAAGGGCTGTCCCTGCTGGCGAAAGGTAACAAACCAGGCACAGCAGGTCTGAAAAGCACTGCTACTTACTCCCTGGACAGTTGAAAGTTTTTTAGCTTTAAGAAACAGAAATTGAAACCAGCTTAATAAGCCAAAGACAGAATTAATCAGAAGGCTGTGGGGGAAGCTCATTTCAGCTCCAGGGGCTCGGGGGCCTGATTTTGCCGTATCAGATGGGAGGAGGCCTGGCTTAGGTGGAGCGTTCATTCCAGGATAGTCCTTGTGGCCAGAGAGGCAGGATCTGGTAGGAAGACAGCAGCCCCATTAGGCCACATGGCAAATGTTAGTGATGAGCTGTTCTCCAAGGGAAGATGCTTTTTCCAGAAGGACACTGTTGGGTTTGACCACTGCAACTCCTGAAATATTTGCTCAAATTTTTTTTTTCCAAAGACATGGGAATTTATTTTGTATCTAAGAATAAATGGACACTAAAAAATTTTAAAGTGTCTTTTTTTTTCAGGAAAACAGATACTCATTTTTGTCAAACACTGATAATGATTTGGACCCAGTAGCTCTAATTTTCATATGATTCCATGAGCCTCTTCTTCAAAGTATGCTATGTGGGCTTCACCTAGAGACTTAACTACATCTACTTCTCTACCTCCATTCTCCCGTTGAAAGTGAATGTTAAGTAAATCCTCTACAATCTCTTCATCCATCGTCTGAAGGTCTTCCATTCCAGTCAGAAGCACTGTCCTCTCAGATATTCCTGAAAATACCTGAAAATTTCTCAAGTTGATTTATATAAAGAGGATAGTCTTTCTTTTTCAAAATCTTGTCAGCAACTCCCATTTCCACAAATGTGATGACGGCGCTCCGGGACTGCTTGTCATACTCCACACACTCCACTTGTCCGCCTCTGTTTTGGGACTTAGTGAAGCTCAGTTCTAGCTTGTCTCTCATCTGATTTTCAGGCAACTCATCAGGAATTTCAGTAACATTGATCTTCATTTTAGACACATCTATGGGAACCTGGAATCTGACTCCAGAGTTTAATGAAACGGGGTTGGCCGTCACCTCCACCTCCAAGTCCTCTATCTGCACATGATGTTTCCCCATCCTGATCACATTTTGGGCAACTTCTTCTTTTTCAAATGTGATAAGGGCTTGTCCTCTTCGTAGCTCATAAAAAACTTGGGAGCTCACTTGAAATAAACAAGAGGTGTTAAAAAACTGGCTGTCCTTCTCAGGATTCTCTGAGGATGTGAATTTCATCTGTATTGTGGGAATATCCACTTTAATCTGGAAGTTTCTGGCGGCCTCTTCTAACTCAGCTTCAAGCTTTTGGATTTCCTCCTTTAACTGAGTATTTTCCTTTACAATTTTATGAATTAATCTCTCTTTTTGTTCATCTTTGGAAAATTTTTCATCTCCATGCTCCTTAAGAACTTGTGTTTTGTTACCTCCATCAGCTGCCATGATTCCCTTGACAGAAGTCACACAGTGGCATAGGTATTTTTGTTACTGGCAGACACTACAGGTTCATGGTACTAATCTTCACTTATTAAAAAGAATTTAACGTGGAGATTTAGGAGTATGCAAGCAAACACTGCACTTTATTACAGAAGGAAACAAAATCACCTTGATAGACCAAGGTGGACTGCTCAAGACAGAGTTCTCAAGGCCCACTGAGTTGAGGAGGTTCTCACTGGCCAAATCATTCTAAGTTTCGATTTCTGAAATGAAACAGAGTGCGCTTTAGAGACCGATCAGGGGCCCAGGCTGTGCGGAGAGGCCGTCGGGGCCCAGGGCCGCCCCTGCGGCAGCTGACAGCATCGCCCGAGCGCCGGGGCCCGCGGGCCTATTTGCTCAAATTGATGAGTGAAATAAGTTCTATATAAAATCTGAGCTTATCTTTAAACCTCAGAGGCAGTGTGGAAAAGTGGGAGGAACTCTGGCCTGGAACCTAGAAGCTACCCTTTAAATCCCAGCTCTGCCTTTTCTTACTGTGCAGCTCTGGCTGCGTTATTTAACCTCTGAGTCTAACGCAGGATGCTGACACCCACCACCCCCACCTTAACACTGTTATGTGTATGGTGCATGCACACACCAATCTAAGCCCACTTAGTACATCATAAGGTTCCCCCTAACATTTGGAAATTTGGCATTTCTGTAAAGGACTCTGGACCTCTTGGTCTTTGATAACCTCTTGCCATTTGATAATTTAAGTGCTGTAATGCAAGTCTGCCAAATCAGATCAGCAGAGAAAAAATCTATATGTACCTACCTATAGGCATCACCTCCTGTGCTTCATAGCATTTCCTTTGAAGTGAACTGCTTGGATGAAGAGCATTGCAAAGAAACGGTCTGTGAGTAGTGAAGAGAGAATAGCTGGGGAGACAGATGTTCACCTGTTCAGAGGCTTTTACTTTGAAAGTGCAGGCGAAAAGAGGTGTTGGCTGTGGTGTCCACTCCTAAGCAGCTGGCTGTGTGTGGCCATGTGGCTGTGTACACCACGAGCCATGCCACAGGGCCTGTGTGAGGGCTGAGAAGGGCAAGTGTTGGAGGTGTCAGAGGGAAGGAGTGGTTCCACCTGGACCTGGTCATACTGGCTATCTGGCTGCAGCATCAGTTGCTCCATAGTTGCTAGTCATCAATTTTAAAAGATCTGTGTTGGATCATTTGTCCTGATTTTTATTTAGAAGATAGGGTCTTCTACAAAAAACCATGCACTGGTTTTTGTGTTATTTGTGTTTGGTAAGGAGCCTCTGTACCTGTCACGGCCGTGCACAAGTGTCCAAGAGCAGACCTTTTCCACGGAATGCAGGTGGCAGGCTGTGGTGCATAAAATGGGGTTGCATTAGGGCATTCAGAGATTCACCTGTGTGAGCATTTACTTCCCTTAAAACAGTACCCACCTCATTGAGACAGTGCAAGTCCTGAATCAGATGATGCATGTAAATTCCTGAGCGCTTATGGGGAGTGTATCAGTGTATCAGCTTCAATGCCATTCTTTCCCTGGCACTTTTAACTGGAGTAGAAGAGAGGAGTTTGGGTTTCTATGCCCCTGAAAGTGGCTAACTCTTGCCCAAGAAAATGTTTTGAGGTCTTCCTGTTGAGCCAGTAAAGAATTTTTGTCATCTGGGAAAATGTGAGCAGGAGAAGGGCTGAAGGAGGACTAGGGCTGCTACACAAAGTGCTACAAGCCTGGTGGTGAAAAAGAATAAAAATGTATTGTCTCATAGTTCTGGAAGCCAGAAGCCCAACGAGTTATCCACAGGGCCATGATCACCCTGAAACGAGTTGGGAAGTCCTTCCTTGCCTCTTTCTAGCTTGTGGTGGCTTGCCAACAATCCTCAGCATTCCTTGGCTTGTAGATGCATCCCCCACCCCTCCATCCTCTCATGGTCTTCTCCCTGTGTGCATGTCTCTCCCCAAGCCCAAGTTCCCCCTTTTGTAGGGACACCAGCGATATGGCTGAGGGCTTGGACAGATCAGTCTGGGGACACAGTGTAGCCCAGAACACTCTCTCCTGCCTTGCAGGAGAACTTCTATTGCACTGTTTTCCAGAGTGACTCACAAATGGAGATTTTCTCTCCTTGAAAGAGAGACATATCACCAGGAAAAACAAATGCCCATGTGAAGGTTTGCTAATAGCAGAAAAGCCTGGTGCTGTACGTGGGGCTTGTTCCCTGTGGCCCACTCTCCCTCGCTTCCAGCATCTCCATTTACAGTGAGAATTGAAGTCTGATGCCCCAGACAGACTGAAAGTTCTGTAACAGAAGCTCTCCTTCTATGCCTAGGCTCTGTGAACGTGAGGGAGAATCTCGAGGCAATTTAGCAGGTTTTCAATCCAACAGGAAGAGATTTTTTTTTAATTGCTCATTTTTGTTTTGCTCAATGCCCACCAAATTAGAAAAAATCACAGATTAGGTTTTAATGTAGTTCAATGTATTTTACTTATTTTTGTTATTTATATATTGCAATATTTTAAAATTTAATAATAGCATTTATGTATTGTTTATGTATAATACATAAATATATTATGTATTTCAATGTGTATTAATGTTAACAAAGAAATAGGGAATGAGTTTGACAACCCATGGTCCGTTCTGGTATTTTGAGGATTCACTCATTTTCCATCCTGGCGTACTTTGGTAGAGGGGGGGACTTGGAAGAGCGAGGAGAGTTGAAGGGGATCAGTAAGTGTCTTCCAGTTCTCTGGGGACCTAGCTCACATCTCCATGAATGGGGGTGGGGCGCAGGCATTCATAATTGGGAGCCACGCTTTGGAGTATCCTCAAATGTTAAACTTCATGAAGTAACAGGTATACTGGCCAAATCTAGTTAGATTTTGGCTTTTGGTTATGGTTATAAAAGTATGAGCTACTGAGGGGCATATATTTTCCATGGAGGCACTTCAGGGGTGTCTCCTCAGTCCTAAGGTCAGGATCTTAGCTTCTGGGTGAGGCCAGACAGCGTCATTTAATCTAAATGTTACTATAGCCAATGTGTCATTCTTCTCGTACAGCTTTGAAACTTCACTTTAAGGCCTTTGGGGGTATCAGCTAATCAAATCCACAGTCGGGATTCCTGTATATCCTTACACTCTGATACTGCTCACCGGGCCTCTACTAACAAAATCCACATACACGCTGTGGAAGTGCTAGGGGTGTTTTGGATGAAAAGTCTTGCCAAAAACTGCTCTGTGATTCTTTTTTCTCTGTCAATAACCATATTTACCCCCTCCCCAATGCCTTGACACCTTCTATAAAGCTTATCTAGAGCCTGTTTTTCCATTACCAGTGCAATGATACAGGGTCTGGAAGTGTTAGTCTTTTGCTTACCACTAAAAAAAGTACTCCCGTCAGAGGCTAATATGTGTTGAAAAAGGAGGAAAGATTCCTTCTCTATGCATAAGTGAATAGGCCATATTAACCAATTGTCAAGTTTGTTCTCATAGCTGAAGACTTGAATTCTCTCAATACCTGGATATTCATGGTTTGGTTAAGAGCCAAGCACGTGATTGGGGTAGCCTGGAAATACATTTTTGCAAAATGATGCTATTTCTACTACAATTCTAATGTTTTTTAAGGCAAATGCAGAACATAAAAACTACTGAAGCCTAGGAAAGTAACAAATACCTAGCATGGAGAAGCTTGGGGGTTTGGCACAACTGAACCCTTGTAGCTTGGGGCTTAATCCACAGCATTAGGGTCAGTGTGTTCACCTCAGTTTTTTTTTTCTTGAATAAAATAGGAAACTTTTAAAAAGTTTAGGTTTAGGTGAATGTATTACCTCCTAGACCACTATTTTTCCTTTATCTTCAGGTTTTATTGGAGAGGGCCCTGACGTGCCTGGCTGCAGCCCTTTACCAACTCCATTTGTAGTTGTTTTGCTGAGTGAGTTTGCCCCCTGATAAGCTGGCGCTCTCCACTTGAGCAGTTTAACGTGCTTTCAAAACCCACTGTCTAAGCCTTGGTTACCCTTTCAGCTTGAAGTTTTTCAAGCCTGGCCAAGAAGCTGTGAAGTACCAGGGTCCTCGGGACTTCCAGACACTGGAGACCTGGATGCTGCAGACCCTGAACGAGGAGCCCGCCGTGAGTGCCCCGGGAGCCTGCCTCCCTCCTGCCCTCCCTCTCTCTCTCTGCTACATTTGGTATTGTAGGGGTAATGAAGGGGCCGGTTCTGGTGAAAAATTAAGGCTCCCATTTTAAAGCAAGTTTTTACTTTTTAAGAGCCCATTAATATCATTAGTAAAGATTAACCTTTTTGTTCTTTTATTATTGTGATAAAATACACATTATAAAATTTACCTCCTTAACTGCTTCTAAGCGTACAATTCAGTGGGATTAAAATAACGTAATGCAGCTTCACCGTCATCCATTTCCAGGGCTCTTTACATCTTACAAAACGGAAACCCTGAACATATCACTGACTCCCCCTGGCAACCGCCATTCTGTTGGGTGTCTCTGTGATCTTGACTGGTCTAGGTACCTGATGTAAGGGAAAAAGGATTAACTTTTTTTTTTTGTACTTTATTTAGTAATTTATTTCTTGACACTCCAAAACTTGCTTCTTTATGGACGTACATTCTTTTTGTTGTTGTTGTTATCATTAATCTACAATTACATGAAGAACATTATGTTTACTAACGTCCCCCCTTCACCAAGTCGACCCCACAAACCCCATTACAGTCACTGTCCATCAGCGTAGTAAGATGCTGTAGAATCACTACTTGTCTTCTCTGTGTTGCACAGCCCTCCCCATGCCCCCACCCCCGACATTACACATGCTAATTGTAATACCCCCTTTCTTCTTCCCCACCCTTATCCCTCCCTTCCCACCCATTCTCCCCAGTCCCTTTCCCTTTGGTAACTGTTAGTCCATTCTTGGGTACTGTGATTCTGCTGCTGTTTTGTTCCTTCAGTTTTTCTTTGTTCTTATACTCCACATATGAGTGGAATCATTTGGTATTTGTGTTTCTCCGCTTGGCTTATTTCACTGAGCATAATACCCTCCAGCTCCATCCATGTTGCTGCAAATGGTAGGATTTGCCCTGTTCTTATGGCTGAGTAGTATTCCATTGTGTATATGTACCACATCTTCTTTATCCATTCATCTACTGATGGACACTTAGGTTGCTTCCATTTCTTGGCTATTGTAAATAGTGCTGCAATAAACGTAGGGGTGCATCTGTCTTTTTCAAACTGGAGTGCTGCATTCTTAGGGTAAATTCCTAGAAGTGGAATTCCTGGGTCAAATGGTATATCTATTTTGAGCATTTTGAGGAACGTCCATACTGCTTTCCACAATGGTTGAACTAATTTAAATTCCCACCAGCAGTGTAGGAGGGTTCCCCTTTCTCCACAGCCTCGCCAACATTTGTTGTTTGTCTTTTGGATGGCAGCCATCCTTACTGCTGTGAGGTGATAGCTCATTGTGCTTTTAATTTGCATTTCTCTGATAACTAGTGATGTGGAGCATCTTTTCATGTGTCTGTTGGTCATCTGAATTTCTTCTTTGGAGAACTGTCTGTTCAGCTCCTCTGCCCATTTTTTAATTGGATTGTTTGCTTTTTGTTTATTGAGGTGCGTGAGCTCTTTATATATTTTGGATGTCAAGCCTTTATCAGATCTGTCATTTATGAATATATTCTCCCATACTGTAGGGTACTTTTGTTCTATTGATGGTGTCCTTTGCTGTACAGAAGCTTTTCAGCTTGATGTAGTCCCACTCGTTCATTTTTGCTTTTGTTTTCCTGGCCCGGGGAGATATGTTCATGAAGTCGCTCATGTTTATGTCCAAGAGATTTTTGCCTATGTTTTTTTCTAAGATTTTTATGGTTTCATGACTTACATTCAGGTCTTTGATACATTTCGAATTTACTTTTGTGTATGGGGTTAGACAGTGATCCAGTTTCATTCTCTTACATGTAGCTGTCCAGTTTTGCCAGCACCAACTGTTGAAGAGACTGTCATTTCCCCATTGTATGTCCATGGCTCCTTTATCGAATATTAATTGACCATATATGTTTGGGTTAATTTCTGGAGTCTTTAATCTGTTCCACTGGTCTGTGGCTCTGTTCTTGTGCCAGTACCAAATTGTCTTGATTACTATGGCTTTGTAGTAGAGCTTGAAGTTGGGGAGTGAGATCCCCCCACTTTATTCTTCCTTCTCAGGATTGCTTTGGCTATTCGGGGTCTTTGGTGTTTCCATATGAATTTTAGAACTATTTGTTCCAGTTTGTTGAAGAATGTTGTTGGTAATTTGATAGGGATTGCATCAAATCTGTATAATCCTTTGGACAAGATGGCCATTTTGACGATATTAATTCTTCCTAGCCAGGAGCATGGGATGAGTTTCCATTTGTTTGTGTCCCCTTTAATTTCTCTTAAGAGTGTCTTATAGTTTTCAGGGTATAGGTCTTTCACTTCTTTGGTTAGGTTTATTCCTAGGTATTTTATTCTTTTCAATGCAATTGTGAATGGAATTTTTTCCTGATTTCTCTATTGGTTCATTGTTAGTGTATAGGAAAGCCACAGATTTCTGTGTGTTAATTTTGTATCCTGCAACTTTGCTATATTCTGATATCAGTTCTAGTTGTTTTGGACTGGAGTCTTTAGGGTTTTTTTATGTACAATATCATGTTATCTGCAAATAGTGATGGTTTAACTAGTTCTTTACCTATTTGGATTGGTTGTATTTCTTTGTTTTGTCTAATTGCCATGGCTAGGACCTCCAGTACTATGTTAAATAACAGTGGGGAGAGTGGACATCCCTGTCTTGTTCCCGATCTCAGAGGAAAAGCTTTCAGCCTCTCGCTGTTCAGTATGATGTTAGCTGTGGGTTTATCATATATGGCTTTTATTATGTTGAGGTACTTGCCCTCTGTGCCCATTTTGTTGAGAGTTTTTATCATGAATGGATGTTGAATTTTGTCAAATGCTTTTTCAGCATCTATGGAGATGATCATGTGGTTTTTGTCCTTCTTTTTGTTGATGTGGTGGATAATGTTGATGGATTTTCGAATATTGTACCATCCTTGCATCCCTGGGATGAATCCCACTTGGTCATGGTGTATGATCCTTTTGATGTATTTTTGAATTCGGTTTGCTAATATTTTGTTGAGTATTTCTGCATCTACATTCATCAGGGATATTGGTCTGTAGTTTTCTTTTTTGGTGGGGTCTTTGCCTGGTTTTGGTATTACAGTGATGTTGGCTTCATAGAATGAGTTTGGGAGTATTCCCTCCTCTTCTATTTTTTGGAAGACTTTAAGGAGAATGGGTATTATGTCTTCCCTGTATGTCTGATAAAATTCCGAGGTAAATCTGTCTGGCCCGGGGGTTTTGTTCTTGGGTAGTTTTTTCATTACCGCTTCAATTTCTTTGCTCATAATTGGTTCGTTTAACTTTTGTGTTTCTTCCTTAGTCAGTCTTGGAAGGTTGTATTTTTCTAGGAAGTTGTCCATTTCTTCTAGGTTTTCCAGCTTGTTAGCATATAGGTTTTTGTAGTAGTCTCTAATAATTCTTTGTATTTCTGTGGAGTCTGTCGTGATTTTTCCTTTCTCATTTCTGATTCTGTTGATGTGTGTTGATTCTCTTTTTCTCTTAATAAGTTTGGCTAGAGGCTTATCTATTTTGTTTATTTTCTCAAAGAACCAGCTCTTGGTTTCATTGATTTTTTTCTATTGTTTTATTCTTCTCAATTTTGTTTATTTCTTCTCTGATCTTTATTATGTCCCTCCTTCTGCTGACTTTAGGCCTCATTTGTTCTTTTTCCAATTTCGATAATTGTGACATTAGACTATTCATTTGGGATTGTTCTTCCTTCTTTAAGTATGCCTGGATTGCTATATACTTTCCTCTTAAGACTGCTTTCGCTGCGTCCCACAGAAGTTGGGGCTTTATATTGTTGTCATTTGTTTCCATATATTCCTTGATCTCTATTTTAATTTGTTCATTGATCTATTAATTATTTAGGAGCATGTTGTTAAGCCTTCATGTGTTTGTGAGCCTTTTTGTTTTCTTTGTACAATTTATTTCTAGTTTTATACCTTTATGGTCTGAAAATTTGGTTGGTAGGATTTCAATCTTTTGGAATTTCCTGAGGCTCTTTTTGTGGCGTAGTCTGTGGTCTATTCTGGAGAATGTTCCATGTGCACTTGAGAAGAATGTGTATCCTGTTGCTTTTGGATGTAGAGTTCTATAGATGTCTATTAGGTCCATCTGTTGTAATGTGTTGTTCAGTGCCTTCGTGTCCTTACTTATTTTCTGTCTGGTGGATCTGTCCATTGGAGTGAGTGGCGTGTTGAAGTGCCATAAAATGAATGCATTGCGTTCTATTTCCTCCTTTAGTTCTGTTAGTATTTGTTTCACATATGCTGGTGCTCCTGTGTTGGGTGCATATATATGTATAATGGTTATATTCTCCTGTTGGACTGAGCCCTTTATCATTATGTAATGTCCTCTTTATCTCTTGTTACTTTCTTTGTTTTGAAGTCTATTTTGTCTGATACTAGTACTGCCACACCTGCTTTTTACTCCCTGTTGTTTGCATGAAATATCTTTTTCCATCCCTTGACTTTTAGTCTGTGCATGTCTTTGGGTTTGAGGTGAGTCTCTTGTAAGCAGCATATAGATGGGTCTTGCTTTTTTATCCATTCTATTACTCTTTGTCTTTTGATTGGTGCATTCAGTCCATTAACAGTTAGGTTGATTATTGAAAGATATGTACTTATTGCCATTGCAGGCTTTAGATTCATGGTTACCAAAGGTTCAAGGTTAGCGTCTTCAGTATCTTACTGTCTAACTTAACTCACTTATTGAACTGTTATAAACACTGTCTGGTTATTCTTTATTTCTCTCCCTTCTTAGTCCTCCTCCTCCATTCTTTGTATGTTGGTTGTTTTATTCTGTTCTCTTTTGTGTTTCCTTTCACTGCTTTTGTGGGTAGTTGATTTTATTTTTTGCTTTTAGTTAGTATTTCGTTGGTCTACTTTCTTTGCTGTGATTTTATTTTCTCTGGTGACATCTATTTAGTCTTAGGAGTGCTTCCATCTAGAGCAGTCCCTCTAAAATACCCTGTAGAGGTGGTTTGTGGGAGGCAGATTCCCTCAACTTTTGCTTGTCTGGGAATTGTTTAATCCCTCCTTCATATTTAAATGATAATTGTGCTGGATACAGTATTCTTTGTTCAAGGCCCTTCTGTCTCATTGCATTAAATATATCATGCCATTCTCTTCTGGCCTGTAAGGTTTCTGTTGAGAAGTCTGATGAGATAGCCTGATGGGTCTTCCTTTGTAGGTGACCTTTTTCCTCTCTCTAGCTGCCTTTAAAACTCTGTCCTTGTCCTTGATCTTTGCCATTTTAATTATTATGTGTCTTGGTGTTGTCCTCCTTGGTTCCCTTCTGTTGGGAGTTGTGTGTACTTCTGTGGTCTGATCGATTATTTCCTCCCCCAGTTTGGGGAAGTTTTCAGCCATTATTTCTTCAAAGACACTTTCTATCCCTTTTTCTCTCTCTTCTTCTGGTACCCCTATAATGTGGATATCTTTCCTTTTGGGTTGGTCACACAGTTCTCTTAATATTGTTTCATTACTTGGGATTCTTTTATCTCTGTGTCAGCTTCTATGTGTTCCTGTTCTCTGGCTTCTATTCCATCAGTGGCCTCTTGCATCTTATCCATTCTGCTTATAAATCCTTCCAGAGATTGTTTCATTTCTGTAATCTTCCTCCGGACGTCATCCCTTAGCTCTTGCATATTTCTCTGCTGCTCCGTCAGCATGGTTATGACCTTTATTTTGAATTCGCTTTCAGGAAGATTGGTTAGGTCTATCTCTCCAAGCTCCTTCTCAGAGGCTGTCTCTGTGATTTTGGTCTGTATCAAATTCTTCTGCCTTTTCACGGCGAGAGAGGTAGTTGTGGGGAGCTGGCACGTGTGATGGCTGGGAGAACCATCCCTTCTTGCTGGTTTGTGGCCTTCCTCTCCTGGGAGAACAGCAACCTCTAGCGGCTTGAGCTGGGCAGCTGCGCACAGACGGGGCGTCTGATTCTTGCCTGACCGCTGTGGAGTTAAGCTCTGCGGTTGCTGTGGGCGTGGCCTCTCTCAGGCTGCTGCTCCAATATGGCCGAGCCGTGTTGGAGGGGAAACAGGCAGGAGGCTGTTTATCGCCGTGAGGGGCCTCTGAGCTGTGCTGCCACCCAGGGGGTTAGGGCGCCCGGAGTTCCCTGGGATTCCCAGCTGCTGGGCTAAGTGTCCCAGGACACTTCCGTCCAGCTTTGGGGTCCCTGTCCCTTTAAAACTTTCAAAAAGCACTCGCTTTTCTTTGTCCCGGGGGTGCCAGCCGCGGAGACCCGCTCACAGGTCTTGCTGCCCTGTTTCCCTAGTGTCCAGCACCCCACGCATGCACTGTGTCTGTGCTCAGGTGCTGATGGCTGGGGCTGGGCGTTCAGCAGTCCTGGGCTCCCTGTCCCTCCCCGGTCCAACTCCTCTCTTCCCGCTGGGAGCTGGGGTGAGGGGTGCTTGGGTCCCACCGGGCCGCTGCTTGTATCTTACCCCCTTCACGAGGCGCTGGGTTCTCGCAGGTGTAGATGTAGTCTGGCTGTTGTCCTGTGTCTTCTTGTCTCCCTTTTAGGAATAGTTGTATTTGTTATATTTTCAAAAATATGTATGGTTTTGGGAGGAGATTTCTGCTGCTCTACTCACGCCGCCATCTTGGCTCCTCCCCCAGGATTACCTTTTAAAAACATTTTTAATAGAAATATTCAAACATGGACAGATGAGAAGATGTGTGCATGACAAAGAATATAAGGAACATGGCCCCAAGTGCCCATCCCCCAGCCCTGACAGTTGTCCCCCACCCTTGCCAACCTTGATGTGCCTTACTGGCCTCCAAATCCCTTGTTTGGCTGCAGTCAGTCCTCATGGAGTGTCATGTGTCTCACAGATGAGCACCTGTTACTTTTTAATTTAAGCCCTAGGCCATCTCACATGTAATATGATTAACAGTCATTCCTCAGCATCATGGATTGACTCTCGGCCACCTGGGGTCAGGGCCAGGCCTATACCAGAATATCCAGGATCAGCTTTGGCCCTTCCGCCCCCCTGCCCATTTACCCCTTTGCCCGTCTGCCCTCTGCCTCTGCAGCTGTCACCTGGCTCTTACTTCCACTTGCTGTTCTCACAGTGTGAATCATTCCTATTCTCAAACTTCAGTCCCCACAGCCAGAACTGGCTTTGCTGAGAACATAATTAATTCCCTTAATAGTCTGAGTGTCTTAATGTCCTTCCCTTCACTATAGGTAATATCAGGATATTGTGGAAACTGTGATTTCTGAAATGTTTTTTAGAAACATAGCTGTGTGTAGTATGTTACTAAGAAAAATTTATAATCTTCCCCTGTCTGGTTGATATTGAGAGTCTTAGTTTTGTTATAAATCACTACAGTTGTAACCATTCATTAAGTGTCCCTTCATGTGTGGCATTTTCTGATTAATGCTGAATGCTCAGGCCCACGGAGGCTAGGTTGGACTTTGACGTTTGTGGTGTTTGGTGAGGGGCTGGAAAAAATGGCCAGTGTTCCCAAGCCGTGCCCTGCCAATGACATAGTAAGAGCATCTCAAGTCTCTGAATGTAACTTCAATTTAAACAATCAACTGACTGCCTTATTGCACAGGTAGCAGGTCACTGATTTGAAGGTTGTTTGTGCTCATGTGCAGTGTCAGCAGTGTGTTGGGCCTCTGTGCTATTGCTGTCATTTTCCAGGGTGTCTGTGTGGCCCTGTGTGGCACTCTCCCCATATTGAGTGCTGATGTCACAACTAATCAGAAACCCAGCAGCTTCCTAAGTACTATCTTCCCTCACGGTATTAAAGGCCCATAACTGTAATGGTGAAGAATGGTGGTGTATGGTATTGATTACGTGTTCACCAGAGACTTATCTAATTTTAGGTAGCAGGAAAAACCACAAACCCCTCTGAGTGAATTTGCATCTTTGTCATATGGTAAGAAAGCTACATGAGCAGGTGTAATTTTCAGATAGATTTAAACTTCAGTTTTTGTTTCCTTTGTGAAAATGGTCTCTACTGGGAGGGAAGTTCCCTTTAAAAAGAATTAATAGTCTCCAAAAATAATTTAGAGTAAACTTTTCACCAGAAAAGCCAAACTTTATGATGACTTTCAGAAACCAGTAGCCAGTATTAGGATGGCCAACTTCACCTTGGGCCCAACTTCCCTTGAGGTGGCCCCACGCGCGTGCTGGGGAGGACGGGGCGGCTGGGCCCAGCACAGCACAGGCGTCCTCAGGGGAAGGGTCCTGGCTCCTCCAGCTGGGACGGGCAGGCCACACAGTATCCCCCCTCGCCACCCTGCAACCCGAGGACCCCTCGCCTTGCCTTGGTGTCGTAGAGTGATGGAAGCTTCAGATCATTTCTACAAACACTGGCAATGGGCCTTGTTTTAGAAAAGTTCAAATATTCCATTTTTATATTACAACCCAAAAATTCTTTTAAATTCGAATTCTTGTAAGTGAAAACTTTTCTGAGAGTTCTTCAATTGTATTTACTAAGTAACTTTATACACTTTTATATTTAAGCAGGATGAATTTAGATTTTTTCCCCCTAGTGTTAACACAATATTGAAGAAACTCAAAGAAAACTTGCCATCTCTTAAATTCTGTGTTAATTTTTATATTTCCCTGTTTGCTTTTGTTTTTTTTCCTTAAACAGCTATAATTGTATAAGCATGGTTCATTGGTGATGTTTTTATATAGTTATTTCATCTGTATATTGATGATACATTATGTGAATTTGTCATAATTCAGCTCCTCTGTGTCAGTGGATATTTAGATTATTTATAATTTTCCTGTCATCAGAAATGCTTAGGGGACATGTTCATCTTTGGAAGGACTTTTTTTTTCTACTTCTGAGTGACATTTTTAGAATATATTCCCATAGAATTGCAGGGCAAACAAAAAGCAAGATGCGTCTTGGCTCTGGATGAGTATGGCCAGGTTGCTTTCTGAAGACTCTGTACGGCCGCGCCATCACCAGCAGGCCGAGAGCGGACCCACCGCTATGACGGGCACCGGCGTCCCCGTGGGGGTGCAGAGGGGGGCCACTGGTGTCTGCCGCAGAGCACAGGAGGTGAAAGTGCCCTTTCAAGGACACAAATGCACATTTCAGTACTGCAAACCCTTTGCACATCTTTTAAAGGTTATACAGTTTTTTGTTGCCCCTTACTGGCTCTCCCTGACTGTTCACAGAGCCGTCATTCTCCCGGACGTGTGTGTGCGTACTTAGCACTTACTGTAAAGTTTCAACAAGCCCGCAGCAGAGAGGGAGGCTTCATGGTACTTATGATTATAACTCTGCACAGCTTTGAGCTGTCGGCATTTTTAAAGAATTAATGACTTAATGGGTATTCTTTTAAATAGAAATATGAGATGCCAGATAAAAATTGAGTAATGTATACCTGTGTATGTATAGAAAATGGTGACCAAGCGACATTTTCTTCATGTCTGGTCTCTTTGGCTGGAGGCCACAGCTGTACTGGCCTCAACAGCTGAGGCAGGTGGAATTGTGCACGGCAGTGTCTGCTCAGGTGCCGGCAGGAGCATCTTTTAAGAGTGCTTCTTGCCCTTTGCTTTGTGTGTCTCTGTCCCACACTGCCATGTGAATTATATTATTTCCTGAAAGTCCAGCTCATGTCTTTGCTCTTTGTTCCCTTTGTCCACCTAAATTTTCCTTCTCACCACCTACTTTTCTTTTTACCAGCCGTTCTTCACACTTGTACCTCCTGCACCGTTTTTATTGTCATTTTTGTGAATAAAGGGCAGCCAGGCTGCTCATTCTATTCTGTCCATTCTGCTCCCTCTGTGCCTTCAGATACCGCTTCCTTCAGAGCCAGCCGCCAGAAACCTCAATTTGTACTGTGTGTGGAGCCTCAGAACCCATCTCAAAGAGCCAGGCAGAGTTCTTGTTTGGGGCGGGTCTGTCCTTCAGTTTGTCTGCTCTGTTCAGGTGGGATTGAGGCAGCAAAGGACAGGCTGGGGTGGGGATGGCTGTCACTGGCTGCCCTCACGTTCAAGTCCTAGAGCATTTGCCGTGGCGAGGCTGGTGAGCGGCTTACTGCTTAAGCATCCAGAGGACCTGGCAGAGTCGATTCCTACCTGGCCTCTTCCCCAACAGCAGCATCCCACAAAGGGTGGAGGTAACAGGTGTGGAAGGAGATGTGCAGAAGGTTCTAGACAGACACAGGTCTCCTCAGCAGGTTTCACTGTTTCCACAGACAAACTCAGGGCCTCTTGTTCTGTTTCTTCCCGTTAGACCCCAGAGCCAGAAGTGGAACCGCCACGAGCGCCGGAGCCGGAGCAGGGGCTGTACGAGCTCTCAGCCAGCAACTTTGAGCTGCACGTCGCACAGGGTATGGTGGGCCGATCTCACGGGTGTTCACAGCCCACAGCCTCGTAGAGCCCCTGACCGTTCACTGCTCCTTGATCTGCCGGGCTTTTCCTTCCCACTACTTGAGGGCTGGTAGATCTGCATCTGTGGCGGCACATTTCTCAAGACCTGCTAGATTATTTCTACCTTTATATTTATAGAAAAGCCAGTTGTAATGCTGAGCTAAATAAAGCCTTAGGTGTGGAAAGCTCACAAATCATTTAATTTGTATACTAATTAGTATATATTTCATTTGTACATTAGTTGGACAGTGCATCATTGGATAAGAAAGTGTTTATTTATATCAATGTTAATCATATACTTATTGACCTGAAGCAGAACCCAATCTTTCTTACTGGTTTAAACCAGAGTTTAGTGGGACCAGTAGAACATGGGAATCAGAGTAGGTGTTCTTTACACCGAAGATATTTTTCTGTACCACATCTCATATTTTGAAAATGGTCTGTGCACAGTTTCTAATGTTAATAATATGTAAGTCCTTTCTTCACGCATTTCTGAAGAGTTGGCTTGGCAACAAATGACTTGAGTATGAATGTGGCTTCTTTGCTGGCCTCCATCCTCAAATGCTACCAGGGAGAGAAATCCTCCCATAAGCCTGGGTTGGGAGCGTTGTGGAAAAGGGCTTAAAATTGTATCCAGCCCTGTAACTTCATGCCTGCTGAAAGTAGAGGCCACCTACTTTATATCCCCCCCACCATACTTACAGTCTAAAATAACTGAATGCAATGCCTTCAGCCTTTTTCCATTTTTATTAATTTTTCTGACAGTGGAACTTGAGGCAGTTTTTTTGTATGGGGATTCCCTTTCATCTGAGATGGGCCTGGGCTCCCTGTGGGATGCGCTTACCAGGATCACCTTGTTACAGACTTTGTCCCGCCAGCCCAGCCCAGTCCCTCCCTAAAAGCAAGGCACTGGGGAAGGGCGGCATCTGGAGGGACTGCCCTGTGCTGCCCACGTGCAGATCCTTCCTCAAAGGGGCACTAGCCTCCTGCCGCTACGGCCTATTGTTGATACTCCAGTGGATTCCTGGACCCCTTGTCTCTACCTCACAGCACAAGGGTAGTGAGGTGCCTGTCTGGAGAGACATGGTTTCAACCTTAGGGATCAGGTGCTAATGTTTTGATGCGAGTTTTTCAGCATTTCCCTCCAATGCATCATAACCCGCTGTCCTGCACATTGGCATGGCAGTGTCTGCTGTGAGCCTGTCACATTTCAGTGACCATTGGATAGTTCTGTCCCTGGTCTCAGCCTGATTTCAGTTTGGGCTCAGCCTGACCTCTCTGAGGCCCCTTAGGCTGGTCAGTGTCCAAATAATGATGATGTGGGAGTTAGTTTTTTCTCCTAGCCCGGGGAGTGATACTAAGTTTTTAAATTTAAACCTTCTGTTTTATTGTGAAATGAAACACAGATAGAGGAAACAAATGTAGCGCTTAGCGAATTGTTACACAGGCAGACCATGCTTGATTGTGTTTCACTGGATTCACAAATGGAAGGTTTTGTGGTCTTCTACTTTGTCGAGCAAGTCTACCACAGCCGTTTTTCCAACAGCATTTGCTCACTTTGTGTGTATCACGTTTTTGTAATCATGGCCTTAATTCAAACTTGCAGTTAGTGATGACAACTGGCTGAAACCTCAGATACCGTTAGCATTTGTTAGCAAAAAAGTATTTTTAAATTAAGGCATGTTCCTTGTTTTTTAGACATAATGCTGTTGCACACTTAATAGACTACAAGATAGTGTAAACACAACTTTTCTATGCACTGGGAAACCAGAAAATTGACTTGACTCGCTCTGTTGTGATACTTGCTTGATTGCTGTAATACCTCCTAGATAGGCTTAAAGCAGTTGCCCTCTACCTGCCGTCCAGTTCAACAAATAAAACTTTGATGGCCTGCCCATACAGCCCTCCCACCCCTCCCCTCTCCCCCCAGGAGATGCTGTCCTGACTTTTATGGAAAACACTCTGCTTTTCTTTATGCTCATCACCTAGATCTGCATTCCAAGCACTATAGTTTACTTTGGTGTTTTTTAAAAAGCACGTATATCTTTTAGGTCTCTTAATCTGTGTGTTCTCCCCACATCTCTTCTTCCTTGCATTCTCTTTGCTGAACGCATAGGCCATTTAACATGTATGTAGTATTTGCCACAGTCTGGACTCTGCCGATTGGATCTCCATGGGGAGGCTGAACATGTTTCCCTAATTTCTCTAGTTCTTGTAAATTGGTAATTAGATTTCAGGATATAAAGTTTCTGTTTGGTGTTTTTGGGGGTATGGACATAACTTCCCAGCTGATGACGTCTGTTTGTGACATCAGCAGTCACACCAGTCACTTCCTAGACCCATTCATTCATTAGGGCTGCCAAATACTGATGTCCTAATTAAAGTATGCTTTCTTCCTTTTTTTATCAAGATTGCTCTGCCCTCATTTATCACTTGGTTATATAGTGGTGTAGTTCATATAAGAGAGACAGGGTAAATGCCTGATTCTTTCCCTTTATTGCCAGTTTTCCAAATAATGAGTTGGTTCTCTGTTGTCCCTCAAAGATGACAAATCAGATTTTGATTTGAGGACCGTTAGGAACTCATGGATGTAGCCATATTTGATGGAGTCACTTTTTCCCAGCTAACGGGGTCATCCTGAACTGAGCCCCGCAGGAGGACAAAGAGCCGCTGCTTCCGTTCAGTCTCTGGTCGGGTGTGGTATAAATTACTCTCCCTCTTCCTCTTCTCTGCCCTTGGCTCTCCGCTGAAGGCGACCACTTTATCAAGTTCTTCGCTCCATGGTGTGGTCACTGCAAAGCTCTGGCTCCAACCTGGGAACAGCTGGCTCTGGGCCTTGAACATTCTGAAACTGTCAAGATTGGCAAGGTAAGTGAGAGCCCTTATTAAAGTGGAAATAGACTGCCTTTGGCTGGATTAATTAGCAGAGGAGCCCATTATTCATTCTGTGTGCAAAGTCGCAAAGTTGATTTATTAATTCCATTTAGTGTGCCACTTGATAATTCATTTCACCTTCACAGACGGCAGCCCGGTTTTGAGTGTGCTGGCTTTTCCACAGCCTAAAGATAAATTATGGCTTTGGCTCCTTTGTTTATTTTGAAGCAATGGCCAATTTGAATTGGCAGCCCCAGGGCCCTTTCTGCAAAGATATGCGCAGAGCCTTAGAGAATGTTCACTGGACGTGCTTGGAGGCCATCCACATTTGATCTCACCCAAAAGCTCTTTCCTAGAGGACCCTCAGCTCTGCTCACAAAGACATGCAGAAGACCCTCCTGTGGGGAGCCCCAGCTTATGCTGCTTTCGCACAGGTTGATATTTTCTGGAAATATCCGTAGTTCCAGAGTAGCTTCTGGGCATCAGGCACTTTTAATCTCATCCAGCTTCTGGCTCTCACCAGACATCTCTACATGGATTTCCTTTAATGAAAATCTCATTTTCTACTTTGCCAGAGGACTGATTCATATAGAGAAGTAAGGCTGCACGTCCAGGAACTATAGTTAATCAGATGATCTGCCAAGTGCAGGGAGATGGTCAGAGCATGATCTTGGAGTCAGACGGATCTGGCTGGCTGACCTTGGGCAATTTCTCCACACCTCAGTCTCCCCCTTTGTGTGGTAGTTGTGAGGAGGAAAGTAAAATGCCTCATATGGTGCTTGGCATAGAGCAAATGCCCAGTAAATTCTAATAGTTGTTATTGCTAGTGAAATGGGTGTTTCACTGTTGACTGTTAAACACTATCAATGATATAGTCTAGTCATGTATGATTATGATTCTATACTTACAGAATATTTCACAGAAGTAACATAAAGTAATTTTTCTGTCTCATACCTTTATCCTTTACTTTATGAATTTTGATGGGATATTATTTATTTTTGGTGTATATCAATAGAGGCTTTTAATAGAACTAGGCATGAACGGATGCAAAGTTATTGGGCTGTGGTCTTTGATCTCTGCCCAGACCTGTAGCTGGGTTAGACTGGACCCTAAAAATGCTGCCCACCCAGACTGGAGCTTAAGGTTTCCTGTGCTTCAGTTGAACATTTTAATAGCTCTCTGCTTCAGGCTTATCTATTAGAATTGTATTTTCATTCCATTTTGTTGATGTAGTGAAAAATAACTGAGTCCACATAGCTGACTTTAATGCCAGTAAAAACTCAAAAAGAAAAAAGTGAATTAGGATAAAATGTTCCATGCAAATGTTGAAGAATCTTAATAAGATTCAAGTGAAATTTTAAAAAATTGAAAAAAAGCTGTGATAGTTGGTAAATTGAGCTTAAAGAATTAAGGACATGTTGTAATCTTAACCTTTTTTCAGTTTTATCTTTATTATATACCAAATTCTCCTACTTAAAATTGACTACTTTTGCTCCTCAATTTTAAAACTCTCAAGTTGGAACATGAGAATAATTTCTAAGCTAGCATTGTGACTGGTTTTGGTCTCTGTCCCTGAAGCCGGCCTCCCTTCTCCCCAGATGCCAGGCCAGGCCTCCTTCTCCACCTACTGACCTGCCCAAGGTAAAGCACTGCCCCCTAAACATCAGCATTTTCAAGGGAGCTAAATAGACCAAGTCTCTAAAGGAAACCTCAGCACCCTGCTTCCTTAGCTCAGTTGTATTTTGGGGTAACTTTTAAGAAAAGTCTCGCCAGAAATGGTATCTTGCTGGCAGAGGTGCACAGGTTAGGTGCCCAGGACACCGAGTGTCTGTTGGTCCCTTTTGCAGAAAGACTCATAAAGGCACCGATCTCACTTTATTGTAGGTTGATTGTACGCAGCACTATGAACTCTGCTCAGGAAACCAGGTTCGGGGCTACCCTACTCTGCTCTGGTTCCGAGATGGCAAAAAGGTACGTGTTCTGGTCTTAGCATTGAGACAAGTATTTCTCTTAACCTTGGGGGGGATGTGTTGCCCAGTGATTAACATGTGGGGAATTACAGTGTGGATTGTGTGGGCCCTGGTTTAAAGGCATACATATAATACATATAATGTATAAGGAATATATGTAATATATATAATGTATAAGAATACATGCAATATATAAACACAAAGGTCTTTCTCTTAGCTGCTAAGATTTGGGTAGTTGGAAAACCTGTCAGTTGTTATATTCTTTTTAAACTTTGCAGTTGGCTCAGGTTATCACTAGAAAAACCCAAGCCTACCATCCTAGGGTAACTGCTCTGATCCTGACCTTTGAGCAGGGTTAGCGCTCCCTCTTGGCAAGGTTCCCACTCCCTCCCTTACATTCCTGGCCAGTGGTCATCTCAGAATGCCTAAGTCAGCACCCAACTTTTTTGTCACTGGGACACTGCAGAAGGAGTGTGCTGTGACGTTCTTACCAGTCAGACACTTGGTTTCTCATCTGTACTTGCCCATTGAACTTTGAGTGTACAAACATTGCACAACCACAGGGAATATATCTAATGGGAGTGCTTCCATGGGTATGTACGGCTGGGAAGAGGTTTGAGTGAATGAAAACACTTAGGTGTACTAACTCAGCAGCGTTTGTGTGTGGCCCGTGTTTCGCACAGGTTGATCAGTACAAAGGAAAGCGGGATTTGGAGTCGCTGAGAGAGTACGTGGATGCACAGCTGCAGAGTACAGAGGGGGACGCCCCAGAGACCATCAAGCCTTCCGAGGCCCCAGTGCTGGCCATGGAGACCACGGCTGATAAGGTGGGTGCCTGCCGCAGTCAGGATGGCCAGAAATGGCCCACAAGCTCTGCCCACGAAGAGCATTTTCCTCAAATGGTTGTTTGAGAGAGGTGGGGGCAGACGGGCAAGAAGTGTTGTGGAAGAGCTGAAAGATGGGATCGTATTTGCTGGAGAGCGTGCGGGGAAGGCTCGCATGATGCACAGAATGAGTTTGGGGACAGTACAGAGTAATTCAGGTGGTTGGCTATGGCTGATTTTTCAACATGATACATTTTCTTCAACTACTTTACGTGCTTGTAAGAGGCAGATGTAAGCAAAAGCTTCCCAGAAATAGATGTGACAAACCCTGAGAGTAGCTGGCATCAGAATCTGTGGGAAATTCTTCCCTTGACTCAGAAATCACTACACTTGAGGGTATTTGCTATTCAAGCTTGGCTGCTGCCTCGTAGGTCCCCTTTTCTGTTCATTTCCATAACTTGCTGCCATCATTTTACTTTAACCCTGTGGTAAATGCCTGACAGATCTATAGCACACAAGATTGCTGGAACTGAAAGGTAAATTTGCTGTAGAATATTTAATTTGTTCAGGTGGTCTCTGACTTATTGAGGTGGTGTCTTTATTCATTCAGATAGTATAAGGTTTGCCATTCACTTGTTCTGCATTTATCAAGCTCTTGTTATGTTTCAGGCCCTGTCCTAGGCCACCAGCAAACAAGAACAAGTAAGGCCATTTTCCTGGCTGTCAGGGTTCTAGGTCTAGTTGGGGAGACAGATGAGAACATATACAACAGGTGTCACAGGGGCTTTTATAAAAGTGTGTGCAGGGCGAGTCCTGGTTGTTTGAGAGAGGTGAGGGCAATAGGCGTGTTCCCGAAGAGCTGAAAGAGGGGGTGGTATTTGCTGGAGAGCCATGCTAGGAAAGGCTTGCCTGGTGGAGGAGGAGCACGGTGGGGGGGGGGGTGCAGCTGGGCACATCCAGGGCAGGGCCGGCAGTCGGCAGGCGGGAATGGGGTGCAAAGGAGGACAAGGATCAGAGCAGGGTGGCAGAGAGGGGGAGAGGTAGGAGCGGGGTGGCAGAGGACTCTGGGCTAGCAGTGGGTTGTGAGCTTTGTCCTATATTTATAAAGACATATTTACAAGGATAAACCCTCAGTGGGGGGTTTTGAGCGGTTTGGGTTTTGGAAAGATAACTCAAAGCAAGTGTATGAAAGAGATGGAAGCCAGTGTACTAGGGCGTAGGAGATGATGGGATCCCACGTGAGGGCTGTAGCGGCGGGATGGAGAGAAGGAGAGAGCCGACAGAAGCAGCGCCGGTTTCTGGCCTATCTGGGGGGCAGTGGCAGCAGACGTGAGATCAGGATCCGAAAGAAGAAGGTGACAAGTTCACTTACCAAAATGCTGGTTTCTAGGGCTATGGTGGACATGTAGGCAGAGACAGCCATGGTCATGAAGGGTGAGTCAGGGGCTGGAGCGGGGTGTCTGCACTGGGAGCTGGGAGAGCGGCTCGTGTGTCTGCCCTGTTGGGGAGACCCCTATGCTGAAGCCATGGATGAGACTGAGACTGCCTGAGGGGGGCTGGGAAAGCACACTTGGATCTCCGAGCTGAGAACCGTAAGGGCGACTTGACAACATACTTCCAAAGCACAACACTTCCATTCTTACTTCAGTTCACATACCTACACTTCATAGCATAATTCTTACTGGGAACACCAGAGTACTGGGGGCAAAGGAGGAGGCAGTGTGCTCCTTCTCTGGGGCTCAGTGAGCCAGGTGGGTGCAGACGCCTGGGCAGGAACTCTCAGAAGAGCTGGGGACTCGCTCCAGCCATCCCTCCCTGAAGCCCCAGTTGTGTGGGGTTGGAGAAACCAGTGGAGCTGCCTGCCCCATTCTCCCAGGGCGGGGGCAGTAATGGGCCCTCACCCCACGGCCCCTCCGTCCCCTCAGTTGGACTCTCGTCCACTGGGGACTGCCTGGCTGTTAGCTAAATGTTGACATTTTGTTTTAAGAAGTAAACAGATGATTTTGCAGTAGTTACGCCGTGTGTGTCGGGCAGCATGTGTGTCATGGTGGTTATAAAGGTCATCCCAAATTGAGTGTAATTATATACTATGGATGTTTTCATCAAACACAGAACAGTTTCTATTTATAACACAGTTTCCACCATTAAGTAGGTCTTTCAGTGCATGTGGCGTCACATTTCCGGACATACAGAAAGATGGCAGTGTTCTGCAGGGGCCCCCCTGGCACGCTGGCCAAGCCACCGACATACGTTGCTCAATGCCAGACTCAAGTGGAGCAACCCTGGGACATTTAGCCACATGATAAATTACTATATTCTTGCTCTTGGGAGAGAATCGCAGACCCATATTTGGACGTAATTCTGTAAAGAACTGCTGAGATAGAATCACGTTAGAGCAGACTGCCTGGTGTCACCTCTCCCCTCAATTCTCCTGCCAAAGCCTAGATGAGCAGTTTTCACTTTTACTTGGGATTTAAAAGTGGAAAGCAGCTTGTTCATAACTAAGCTCCTTCTATTACACAGAGAAGATAATTTTTTCAAATCCATGTGATAGAGTCCGTGAGAAAAGCAGTATGTACAGACCGCAGTAGGCCGGTGAGTGGGTTTTGGACTCTCCAGCTGGTGCTGGAGGCTCCATCGGGGGCACAGACGCAAGTCCAGGGCACACAGAGCGGACTGGTCCACACGTAGAGCTGGGGGGACAGCAGGTGCCCCTGAGGCCCCCTGAGCCGGCCAGGAGCAGAGCATAGGATCGGGTCCCGCCACCTCCTCGCATCACCTCCTGGTGCAGGGCTCACAGGACCCATTATGCATCTTTGTCCTGCCCTTGGTGGAGCTTGTGAAGTGTTGGTTATGTAGGTATTTTGTGTGGCCTTGGAGGGTGCATAGCAGCATTTAAAAAAGATTATTGCTTTCTGTTTCTGCGATCCCAAAGCACGTCCCAGCCCTGCTTTAAGTGGTGTATTTAACTGTGGCTTTTCCCTCCCCTGTAGGGCATCGTGTTGGCGCTCACAGAAAGTAACTTCGATGACACCATTGCAGAAGGAATAACCTTCATCAAGTTTTATGCTCCGTGGTAAGTGGCTGTTTAGTTAGCAACTGCTTTGTCCTGCTGCACTGATGTCACATCATAGTTTTCAAGTCATAAAGCCCTCCAGGCTCCGTGTTGCCAGGTAGTACATTTACTTGTAGGTTATGTTGTAGAAAATAAGGAAATGTTAGCATCATGCTCCCATATTCAGATATGTGAAGGTTCGGTGGGATTCATAAAGTTATGGTGAATGAGGTGGGTTCATTTGAAAGTCCAGTCTGTTTTGGAGTAAACAAAAATGGAGGAGAATTAAGGCCATAAAAAGACTTAAATTCTGTGGCATCCGTGTACTTTTCCATATAGATTGCTCTTTTGGCTAAATCGGCCACAAACATCATGATATAGCTTTGCTCCTTAGTGTCTTTTAGATGTTGTAGGGAACTCCAGGAGCGCTCCCGTGTTAGCTGCGCAGGGCGTTCCTGTTCCTGAGCCCTCCGTCCCCGTGGCCCTGGGGCAGAGAGAGGGGTGGGATGTCCCAGTGGGGGGCTGAGGTGCCTGCTCTGAGGCTTAGCGTGGGCTTCTGTGCCTCTGGTGTCCCTGCCTTCCCCGGACCCTCAGTTTTATCAGCTCCAGAATGGGAAGAATGCTTTGTCCACAAATGAAATAGTCCATTTAGAAAAGCAGAGGGTCAGGGAGCATGTTAGATTCTGTTCCTACAGGCAGAGTGTTCAGTGCCGCTGCTTCGTCTTAGTCAAGTAAGGTCACTGCCTGTCAGTTTTGCTTCTCAGTTTGCTGCATGCCGGGTATTCATGAGAAACTGTGATAGATAAAATGTTAGCGAGCACATGGCTCACGTGAGTTATGCAGTTTTTATTCTTAAAGAATAGAAATGCTGGTAAAGAATGCCCTTAAAACTAGTATTTTCTGTTTTTCAAGAAATGGAATTATGGTCATAAAAAACAAGTTTTGTGGTACCTGTGTGCTTTTCCAAATAGACTGCTGTTTTGGCTGAATAAACCACAACCATGATGATGTAGCTTTGCTTTAAAACTAGTATTTTCTATTTGTTACAAAACCTAAAGCTATATAGATCAGGTATTAGGACAGCAGATCCTCTATCCTGAAGGGGAGCAGTTCACATGGTTGGGGGAGGGTCGGCAAAGGGATACAGTGACAGGTAGGAGGGAAGGCTTGAACAAACTTAGTGGCCTCAGTGCTTCCTCCAAGCTCTGAAGTTTTTTTGAAATTTTTAGACAATAAGTAATCAACTTTAAAATGTTTTTGGCATTCAAGCGATTTAGAAAAAAATGTTTGGAGTCTGTTTTGTTTCCTGTCCATGTCCTGCTCACGGTGTGTGCATTCATAAGCCAGGTAACTCAGTTTACCTTCTCGTGGTCTCAGAATCTCAGCTTGTTTCCAGACAGGCTTGTATCTATCAGGCTGTCCGAAGGTCTGCTTTGGCCTGACTGTGCATTCCTTGTCTGGGATGGGGGAGGAGGAGGAGGGGCAGTCAGTGCACCCAGTGGGAGAATTGGACGTTTTGTAATTTTTAGGCAATTGCTGACCACCTCACACAGAAGAAACAAGGCTTGGCTTGGCAGTGAAATGTAGGTGAGTGACCCAAGACTTCCACAAAGCTGTCGTTGTTCTGTTCCTAGGTGTGGTCATTGTAAGAATCTGGCTCCTACTTGGGAGGAACTCTCTAGAAAGGAATTCCCTGGTTTGGCAGAGGTCAAGATCGCTGAAGTGGACTGTACCGCTGAGCGGAACGTTTGCAGCAAGTACTCGGTGGGTACGCGTGGATGGAAACCCTTACGGGGCCCTCTGAGTATTGGCAGCAAGTGGAGCTGTAATCTGCTGCCATGGACCGAACCAAGATAACTCAGGCTGCCCTCATCCTCAACAAAGGTTTTTTGTGTCCTTTTGAGGTGGTTTTTTTTTCCATTTTAAAAGGCAAAAGAGTTGCTCTGTCAAAGGCAAGTCTTTCTTCTTCTGTTAGTAGCACATTTGAATGGGGTTTTTAGGCCTTGCCATCTGGCTCTAAGGCTGGGCAGTAACTGACACTCCAAGCTTAGCCACCTCCATGGCAATTCTTCTTGGCTGGGCAGTCAGCTGGCCTGTAGCCTTCATCATGAACACCTAAGTGGCTTATTTTGCAGACATAAGCCTGCTTCCTAAGCACAATTAGCTGAACAAAGGAAACGTTTGAACAAATTTCCTTCTTCAAGAGCCCTACCATACTAACAAGCCAGCCTTGTGTGTGGGTTAACTGTTGCCTTCTTTCTGAGCTGTTCACACAGTCTAATACCCTAGAAGATTTGTAATTTATATTTTTCCTCTTGTGTTGTTTTCTTAAAATGCTTTTGAGGCCTCTGAAGTTTATCATTACCTCATGAGAATAGATACAGCACAGACATCATTTACTTATCACTAGAAGATGCCAGTCATTTTCTTGTCCCTTAAAATTCTTGAGAGAAAAGAGGTGACTTGCAGCTGAAAAATGTGCATCCTTGGGTATCTTGCTACTACTCCATATAGTCACTGTTGGGCCTGAGCATCACTGGGGAGCTCCTCTGAAATGCAGAGTCTCAGGCCCCACTGCTGAGTCAGTATACACATGTCACCACGTGAGAGATTGACCAACCCCACTTTCTGGTAAAGTCATTCTGTTGACACCAATCTTGAATGTAGTTTTGTATTGGAAAGTGAATAAATTGCCTCAAAGCTTTGCTTTCTCAAATCTGGTACTTTGTAGATGGTCTATACATTAAAAAAAAGTTAATCATAGACTTTCCTGGCCACAGCTGTAGGAGTTTTTCTGTTTTTACTTAAGCCATTTGTGGGTGATTTGGACCACTAGTTTTCAAACTTGTAATATTTTTTTCTTAAGGTACGAGGATATCCCACACTGTTGCTTTTCCGTGGAGGAGAAAAAGTCAGCGAGCACAGTGGAGGCAGAGACCTTGACTCGCTGCACCACTTTGTTCTGCGCCAGGCAAAAGATGAACTGTAAAGACCCAGGTGGGAGTCGCCTCTACTGCCTGGCCTCCTGTGCCCAGCGCAGGAGCTAAGTCATGTGGGTAATGCTGAGTTTCAAACGGTGGTTTTTCAGAGAGCTGAATGTACTCAACTTGTGGTATCTTCTTTGTGTGTGTGTGTGCGTGTGCTTGTGTGTATGTGTGTGTTTAAGCCAACACACTCTACTGATTCTTTATTAAGTTTCTCTAAGTAAACATGTAACTCATGATTCCTTTGCAAACCAAATATTTTCAGTGGCGATCTGTCATCCCCTTTAACCTTCTCTTGATGAAATCTAAATGGTTTCCTTTGAGACTAAAATAGAGTTGAGGAAAATCAAATTGCTGGACTATTTTTGGCTCCTGAATGATTTTGGTGAAAACATCATCGAATGCAGAGTTTGTGAACTGCCCACGAGGTCAGGAAAGGTGGCCTTGTGGCGGTACTGATGTTCCTCTGATCTGAAGGTCACAGTTGACCTATTAATAATGTGGTTTGTCTGTAGCCTGGAGCAGATTTAAAAACAAAAACCCCACACCTCTGGAAGGTACCTTCATGGCCGCTCTGGGTTTTCTGTCTCTGTTACTACTTCTCTCATTGTGAGAGGTTAGCCATAATGTATGCAGTGGTACTTTTAACACGTGCCTAAGTAAGATAATGCCAATGCCATAATTTTATGTGTGTGTCGATGATTGTCAAATCAGTTAACTATTCAAGGGATACCTCCGTTTATTTCTTGTGGGTGAAAGAGTTGATTAGTTATGTTAGCCAGAGTCCATGTGAACTTTAAGACTTGATCTCCCATGGAAAATGTGGACATGGAAAGTTCCACAAGGCTTGTTCAGACTGTGCTGTTAACTCCTAGATTCTGGCTGTATTTGCCACCTGGGGCCGGAGGACTGGATGAGCTATCTCAGGTCTGGGTACCAGGGGCCCTAAGTGGAAGCAGCTTCAGACTGTGCTCCCAAGTAGTGTTGTAGAGGCTTTACCATACTTGGTCCGCCTCTGAGGAGATTGACGTGTTGCTGTATGAAGAGTGGCATTAACCTGACCTCAAGACCAAAAACTGAAGTTGGCAGAGCTGTGTCAGGGCTGAAGTATGCCAGGCTGCTGTCGATGCTAGCATCTTTATAATTCATGCCATCCTGGTTATTACATATTTACCATCACCCTTGGAAATAAGCGGCAGTGGGACTAGGCTCTCTGGAGATATGCACTTTACCATTGGGTTCCTTCTTGTAATCGGCCCTCTGTGGCTGACACTCATCACCCCACCTCCTGTGCTCAGAGGGGTGTGAGCCCTTGGCACAGTAATGGTGGTAGGAATCTTAGAAATAGACCACCTCCACCATCTGCGGCAGAAGACAACAGAGCAGGATCTCAACCAGCCTCTGCCTTAAAGGAAATCTTTATTAATCATGTATGGTTCACAGATGTTCTTTTAAAAAATCTCAACTTTCTAAAGAAGCACAATCCTCAAGAGTGGCTTCAGCTTTGCATCATGAGTCTTGTAATAAAGAAAATCAAAGTGGTACAATTTGTTTACACTATGATACTTTCTAAATAAACTCTTTTTTTAAAAAAAGTCTGGTCTTTCCTTCATGTTACAGCAAAACAGATACAAAAAAGACAATAAATTATAGTTTATATTTACAAAAAGCTGTAAGTGCAAACAGTTTTAGATTATAAATGTATTATTTAATCAGTTTAGTATGAGATTGGTTTTCTAGTATATGATTGTGAAAGACATTTGAAAAATACTCTAAGATTTAATCTGAGTCTTACTTTCTACAAGAGAAAATTGATTTGGGTTCATAAACACCATGCCCACCTGGACCTGTTCTCAAGGGCGGGGTGCCCCCTCCTCCTCTGATGTTCTCTGTTGGCTCTAGCCCTGCGAACAGGATGTGCGGCATAGGGAAGAGCAAAGAACTAACTGTTTTAGGGAAACAGATAAGATGCTAGAGCCACGTTTCTGAAGCTAATGTGCTTTTCAAAGAGCTTTTCCAAAACAGACGCAAAACTACTTTCATATCACGTGGTTAAATGTGGACGATTACAGACGCTTCTCACCTTTGTGGCCTCACCCCAAAGTACAATTCCTCTGCTTTGGAGACCAGCAAAGAAAACAGCAAACGGGAGGACTGAAGTGTGGAAATGATATGGTATGTTTTGACTGAAATAAGTGTATTTTCACACCAAGCAAAACTTGAGCACAAACATGTAACAGCAATGACTGAGACAAAAGGCACTTCCACAGAACCCTGGTTATGACCCTACATGAAACTGACCTTCCTGGGCATGAAATCTATGAATAGAAGCATTTTTCCCCCAATTTCTGTTATCTGTAAAAATCTACCTTTGAGAAACTGTTCAGAACCAACTGATTCCTGATTTTAAGATTATTTTCCCTATTTACTGACACCACAGATACCTTAATCTAAAGCTGAAATGAATATTGGGGGGAGTATGGGAACCCTTCAAAATTATGTTTCTGCAGTTACCAGACTTCATCCTACAGACATTCAAATTCAGCTTCCTACAGACCAACAACTACTTATTTACTATGAGGGCAAATTACTAACAAGGTCCTTTAAAATCTTCTTTGCGCAGTAAGGCACCAACCAGCGTGAGATGGTTTCAAGTCTTATCGTCCCACTTCACTGGGCTTCTGTGTGTTTTTAAGGCAGATGTAATCTAGGAATCCAAGTTTGTGTCCCCAGCAACTAGTTTCGAGTTAGTGGCATCCACAAGCTCTTACAACCATATTCCTGTATTTTTTCAAGATGACATTGGAGTTGTCATCAAAGTACAGAACGGAGATGGCGTTTAGCTTAGTTGGGGCACAGCATGGTTTGGGGACATACTCAGGATTCATAAGGTGAACCTGTTCCAAAACAAAAGGAGGGAAAAGGGCCGTTAGAAACTATCTGTTCTTGGCTGACTTCTACCTAGAAAATGAAAAAGGTCTTCCAGAGCTCACCAGAGTCTGGACAATGGCGTGGTTTGTGGCATTCATGTGTGCGTTGAGCGGGAAGGAACATTCTCCATCACAGTAATTGGCAGCATAACCCTTGGGTGCGATGATCCAGTCCTTAATTCAGAGCAAAAGGAAGCAACAAAAAAAGTGATTAACATGCGTTCTTTACATCTCTGTGCCCTCAGCGACCCTATGAGGAGGCATTACCTTGGACAGTAAGGAGACAAGCAAGTAGGTCAAGTTCACATTCAGGTGGCAAAGCTAGGGTGTGAACCTGTGTGATGTGACCCCAGAGCCCTGGCTCCTTCCACAGGCCCACAAGGCCTTTAGCCCCTGCCCGCCCACTTGGTCTAGAAGCATGCAGTTAGCTGGCTTGATGGACTTGGACCAAAAGGAGCCTCCCCAGGAGCCTCGAGCACTCCCTGTCATCATGCCACCTGCAGATGGAAATAATTTTCTATCTCTCATCACCTATGATTTGCTTCTTATAAATCTGTGGTGGATCTAAGTGTAGAGCAAAACATTGTGCTCTTGTGCGGAGTTTGGATGAGCCAATTTGTAGCCACTGGAGAAGTTAACTATTAGATCAGTTCTGCTAACCTTTTCTCAAAACAATTAAAATTAGTTTACATACACACATGCACCATGAACTTTGAAGCATATTGGGAAATGTGATTGATTTTCAGGAACACAGAATTCAAGGACCCTGGCTCCCTGGAAAGGTGCCAGTGGGGTCTTGGTGCACAAGTTAGCTGGGCCTCTTTCTCTTATTCCAGAAGCCCAGGCATTTGGAAGAGCTCCTAGGTACATTCACAGGAGGGACTACCTCAGCCCTGAATCTCAGGGTGTTTTCTGATGGCTGCCGCCGTTAATATGGGAAGAGACTGCTGAGAAAGGACCATTGTCCCCTTTGTTGTCAAGAGAACTCACCTGCCATCCCAAGTCTTGGAAGCTTACATAAAGCTCATGCTTCCTGCAGGCTGTTTTTAATTCACTGCTGTTGTAATCTGTTGGGGGAGATCACAAGATGCACCTATTAACACATACATTCCTTCATTTAAAACTTATAAGAAGAGTTTTCCGTGGGCCACTGGAAACTGTACAGGCTCAGGTTAGCAGTGAACATGGCCCTGCCAGACCCAAATTTGGTCACTTAATAGCTCCCTCGTGTTCCCAATGGCTTGGATGTTTCGTGCACTCCGTCTTGTTCACTCTGCAGTTAAGGCTGGGCACACTGGCATGCAGTCCATAATCAGTGACTTAAATATACCCCCTCAAGCAACAGATGTTTCTTGTGGGCCCCTGTTGTGTGCAAGGCCTATGGGGGGTGGTGTGCCAAGCTGCCCAAACTCCCCTGGGCTCCTGACTTGGAAGATGTCATATTCACAGAAAAAAAGTGACTACCAGGAAGGATTTGCTGTATTTCAAACTAGGAAGGACTTGAAGCTGCACAGGGGCTGTGAAGATAGCTGCTGGGTCAGGAAGGCATCCTGAAGGAAGTATAATGAGGGGAGCCTAACCAGGAGGCCCAGGAGGGGGTAGAGGGAGACACTGTAGCAGGGGACCACTCTCTCAAGCGTTGTTCTCCATCCAGCCTTGCTGCCAAAGTTGAGCCCTTTGACCTGCACTAAAACAACAACTCTGAGGACAGTAGTGACTGTGATAATCTGCTGAGCATGTGCACCTGCCCCTTATGATTAAGGAGCTGCTAGCTTGGCTCAACCTAATCATTAGCAAGAGAAATGGGAGAGCCTGGATTCATTTAGTCCACTTGGAGCAGCTCTTGTGTGTCATGCTGTCTGTTAGGCACTACAGGAAATAGGAAGATAAGTAGACAAGGCTTCCATCTTCCAGGAACTTAAGAGAACTGAATGGATGGTGTGTGATATGCAAGAAACTAACTCAAATACCAATCAGAATCTGTTGCTTTGGGCAAGGGTGATGGCGAAATCCCACTGGGAGGCCAGAGGAGGGAAGTTAACTGTGGGAGCAAAAGGGTACGTGAGTAATTCTGGTGGAATGAATTTAGGGATATATAAAGAGAAATCAGTAAGATAAAGTTGGAGAATTGAATGGCCTAGAATGCCAACCAAAGTGATTTGGGCTTTCTATACCAAAGGCATTAAATAAACCTGTGAAGGCTTTTGAGCCAAAGTGACATGTTCAGAGCTAGGATTCTAAAGGATCCATCTGATAGTGGTGTTTGAGTTCTAGAGAGATGAAAGGTGAGGAGAGGACCCTGAACAACAACAGTTCTTAACTAAAAGGAACTTCAAGGGATACAATGACCTGAGACTATTTACATGCTACCTTTGCCCTTTATAATCACATGGGCTAATAAGTTACCTGATTGTTTAAAGCCCATTTGAATTAGGTTTTCTGTTGCACTCCTGGAACTCCTGCCCCTTCACAATAGAAGGATATCCTTTAGCGTATTGAAGTAAGATAGAATATGCAGATTCACAATTTTGTAAGGGAAAGAGACAAAACAGTACCAAATCAGCTCAGTTAACTATCCTGGGAGAAGAGTGAGAATATGTTTTTGAGGTGGTTTGCTGATTTTAAATGTATTCACCTACCTGCCTCCTTCAACTCACAGAACAACCCTAGATGTAACTTCAAGTACCAAGAAGAAGCAGATGCAAAACTACACTGGAGGGAAATTCTCACTATGTTGGGTACCAAGGGCTCTCTCAGTAAAAAGAACCACCTACCCACCACCACCAAAAAACAAGATAAAGACCTGCTGAAAATAATCCCTCAACAAAAAAATGAATCAACCATACAAAGAAATAAACTATCCCAAGAAGAGAACTGGAATTCAAGAGGGAGAGAGCATAGGGCTCCAGAGACCATAAGCAAGAGTAGCCTGAGTGAGGTTACAAAAAGAATATCAAAAATAATTCAAGAGAAAATGAGGAATACAAGCTCTAAAGTGGGACATTATGGAAAAAATATGATAAAGAACAGGTAGATTTGAAAGAAAACCAAATAGAACTTTATAAAAACCATAATCATTGAAGTTAAAAAATGAAATGGATTGGTTAAACATCAGACATAGCAGAAGAATTGAACAATATATTTAAAGAAGCTTCCCAAAAATATATCCCAGAGTCAAATGGCCAGAAAATCCCTCTCTAAAGAGATAATGGAAGATAGAATGAAAAGTCTAACGTATTTCTGATAGGAATTTCTGAAGAGGATAATAGGGAAGAAGTAATATTTGAAGATATAAATGTCTGAGAATTTTCTAGAACTGAGAAAAGGCAAGCATCTGTATATTGAGAAGGCACAATGGGTCCTAAGAAAAGTCAATAAATTCTTATTTAGCTACATATGGTGAAACAGTAGCATATCAAATGCAAAGAGAAATTCTTAAAAACAACCCAGACATAGAAAAGAAAATTACCTATAAAGGAACAAAGTAGGTTGATAGCAAATTTCTTAGCAACAGAAATACACAGTATAAAAAGATACATAATATAGGAATGGTGCCATCAACCTAGAATTCCATACCTAGCTGTAGTGGATATTTATTGTTTTGGTTACCTAGCTTATAGGAGCACTTCTCATTTGGGGGAATTCCTAGATTTTTGGGAATCAAGGCCTCATTTCCCGTAACAGATAGCTCTAGCCTTTGACCACTGGCAGCTAGAGTACAGGCTCATGACTTTATTAAAGCTAATTAGATGACCCCACCCTTGAGAAAGTGACTCAAAGTAGAAACTAAGAATGGGTGGCATGGCAGCAAGTGTCTGGAGTCATGGAATCCAAACCACACTGTCCTTGTAACAAGATCCAAGCTTGGTCCCTTGATTCCCTGAGTTTGGTTTTACAGCCTTCGTGTTGGTCGGTAAGTTTCCTAATACTCTTATTTTCCATTTTAGTTAGAGTCGGCTTCTCTTTCGTGTTGCTCCTACCCTTGCCAACAGTTCTGGTCATCTGCAAAGCTTCCGTTAACCTGACTCTCTCAACTCTCAACAAAGGGAACTCTCCATTTGAATAGCTATTTCTTTTAGAGCTAGACACTGGCATTTTTGTTATTAAGTAGTGATCAACTCCAGTGAGAGGAAAGGGAGGAATTCAACTCTATTTTCCTTCTTACAGACACTTCCAGGACACACTTAACTTTCTTTGTAATTTCATGTTACTTGCTGGCAAAGAATGCATAAATACTCGTGACAGTCACTGGCCCTGAAAATACTTGTGTCTACCACTCAGGGGTTGGTACCCTGGATTCTTCAGAATTACACTGCCATGCACTCTTTCATTTTGTTTTATGTTTTAGGGATAGATAGATTGCAGAAAAACATTCTTCTGCCTCTGCCCTTGATATTTGTTGAGATGAATGGTCTAGATAGGACCAGTGAAACTTTATGCAGTTAAAATTTAACAGGAACATATCCAGTTCAGGGGGATAAAGGAAGGCAACACAACTTTGTCCAAATGGGTTCACCAGTCAAGGGCAAGACAGAGAAAGGAAGCCAGATTGTTGGAAAGAGGCAAAGACCAAATAAACAAACAAAGCAAACAGACCAGAGCAACAGACCAAGGCTGATAAAACCATCCGAGGGCCACCGTCCTCAGTCTGATTCACTGGCCACCTGTGCCCAGTTCATGAGAACCATCCCAAGGCCCTGAGTCAGAATCACTGGGAGTGGGTGAGTCTGTGGACAGTACAAGTGTGAGACACTGCCCTCTAGACCAGAGGCTCACATGCAGTGACGGCATCACCCCTTTCACACAGTGTCCGTCTTCGTGCACCAGGGCTCCCTGGCATTCCAGGCATTGAGCTGCAGTGACTGCTGGTCTTGGTCCTGAGAGTAATTTTCAAGGGATCTGGCTTTTTAAAAATTGAACATAGAAAGTAAAATCTGGCTGTCCAGTCGTTCCATGCAATTCTTTGGTCTAAGGGTAGAGGGAGGGCAGGTGCCCAGCAAAGCAGCTGGGATGCTGGCCCAGGCGGACCAGGCCCAAGGTGGTCATCCAGAGTATCCTGGACAAGCCAGGCCCAGCCACGGGGGTTTAGGCAAAAAACTGTTAGGTGATCAGGTAACAAAATCTAACCATTGTAAGAGCCCCATGACTAATTTCTTTTGTAGCCAGAAGAAGGCAGTTCTCCTATATTCCTAAACAGGAGAGAAACATTCTCTTCACCATATATTTTCAAGCATCAGCTTTATCAGAAGGATATGAATTGCCTTGAGCAACGCTGTTTTCCATATTCCACTTTTACAAACTGCTTCAACAGAGACACGTTTGGATAGGACTGCTTTTTAGAACCCAGTCCCTCCTCTCTTCTCCAAGTCAACACTACAGACATTTAAACATGGGTTTTAAATGGAGATTTAAGGCGGTTTCATCTCACAGCTTGGGGTGGGTGGGGACCACCATGCACGGAGTATCTGAGGCGCCACCCTGGGTGGAGGGGAGAAGTTTTAGGGATGTTTGCCCGAGTGGAGATCCTCCTGCAAGAACCTTCCATGCTGTCAGGGGAGCAGCACCGAGACCGGAGCAGAGACGGGCGTGGTCCCACCTAGAAAGAAGGGCAAGCAGAGCAAACCTGGGGTTCAGAGCCAGGCCGCAGCACCCACAGCAGGTCTTTATTAAGCCGTTATTCTTGCAGTGCTTCCCAGGGGAGGTTTGCATCACACCCAGGCCTTCCTGGACCATGAAACCAGCGGTCCAGAAACATGCAGGAGTGATCACAGCCATTCCTGACCCCCAGCCTGGTGGCTGGTATCTCCCATTCTCCACTGCTGGTGGTGACGAGAGGCGAGGCAGTCCAGCTGGTCAGCTGTCTTGGGATGAGACAGCCACTCCATCCACGGCTCCAGCGTCCCTCTCCCCAGCCTCAGGTGTGTCTTTATTCTTCATCATCCTAGGATGTCATCGAGGGGCCTGGTACCCTGGCAGGCACTGAGAGGCCATGAGAAATGAGCAGTACAGAGGGATGCTTTCCTGGAGCTCAGCTGATGGGCAGGAGGGCATGTGATCAGGCATCTGGCCTTGCACATCAGACACAAACTTGTTCCAACATCAGAGTCCTGCCTGGAGGGGGGAGGTGCAGGCATCATTCCACCTAGAATGGGCCACCAGGGACCAATGCCCTGGCCCCTGCTGCACATCACCCTCCACTGGCCCCTTTCTCCGTCCTAGCCCCCTTGTCCCCTTGCTCCCACTTCATCTGTGCATGCCCTGTGGGCTAGGGCTGACGCCATGCAGGCTTCACGGCTGGGGCTGGGAGCTCTTTCTCCTCAGCTGCTGGGCCACAGCCCTGACCCTCAGTTTCATCAGTCACAGCCTCTACTGCCTGACCTCATGTTCCATTCTTCTCTGTGATGACTGAGGAGTGTTTCACCTATGGAAGAAAACTGACGGGGTTCCTGGTTGAGCCCACGTGACAGTGGGAACTGCCCAGGAGCCCCATTTGCCCAAGGCAAGCAGGTTCAGTGCAATAGGACAAGGTGCTCCCCCTGGCCCTGCTGGGAGCAGCCATCTGGCCTCACACCTTCTGACAGCACGTGACCCCAGGCAGCAGCCATGCGCAATGAGCACCTGCTCTGCCCCCAACATGGGGGTCATGTCCATAGCCCTCATGACAGCCAGCGTTCCCTGTACCTGGTCCTCCCTCATAGCCATACCACAGTCAAGGGCATAGGAGCCACGTGATAGGAGAGCTTGGCGCCACTGTTGGTTTATTTCTGAAGATGAGTCATTATGTGGAGTAGAATGCAGGCTTCTCTTGCACTGGAAGCCAGGAGATCCTCTGGGGGGTGAGCCCCGCATGGGAAGGAAGGCCCAGTGATGATCCTGGCTTGCAGGCACCATCTAAGGAGGCTGCATGGCCACTCAGGGGTACTGTCACATCAGAATCAGGCCAGGGTCCAGCCTGGGAGCCCCAGGGAGGCAGCTGCACCAGAGCCACAGCAGCCCAAGCTCAGCCCAGGTCCCAGGGGCCTGTGCAGCCAACCTGTACTTTCCTGACCCCAACAGAGGAGGAGAGAAAAACAAAGGGGAAGGCCCAGATGGGGGAGAGGGCAGAAAAGAGACAAAGTCAAGGCTACCGCAAGAGACCAGGTTAGAGGCAGATAGCTGCCTGCCCTTTAGGGATTCCGCAGAGGGGCTACTTGGGCCGGGCGGGCTGCCCCTGCAGGCTGGTGTCCCTGCTCCGCAGGCCACACACTCAACCAAGAAAGCAACAGCACGGCAGAAGCTGGGGACAGAGTGACACACTCTATGCTCCATTTCCCAGCTTTTCCGAGCTCAGTGTGTAGTCTTTCCAGAGGAAACTTGTTTGTGAGAGGGAACGATTCATTCTTCTTTTCTCCGTTCTCTCCTGGAATGACAAGGGCCAAGAAAACGAGCAGCTGATAAGATGGCATCTCAGCCTTCACTGGTCCGGCCTCTCTGTCCATCGCTCTGGGCCTCATCAGCCTACATACGATCAACACAAGCCTTGAGAACATGCTGGAGGAAGCCAAGCTCCCCGTGCCATGGACATGGTGGGACACAAAGGGTTCCAGAAATCGACACCAGGATTTTGATTTCTGGTATCAATAATCTCATAAAGAGTTGGGGCAGGTGGACAGCTTGCTTCTGAGTCGAGACTTTGTTTACAACCTGGATGGTTCGCACGAGAAGCGACAATGAGGTCCCTCTTCTTTTACCACTCCAGGGTTTCGAGATCTCAGAAGGCTCCTATTAATCTGGGTGGGAATCTGGTGTTTTCTCAGCCTTTGTTTTGATTAAAAGAATATGGAGCTAAGCATCTTGAAAATAAACAAGGGCTTCCCTCGAGGACTGAGCTATAGAACTCCCTGTGCTTCCAGCACTTCCTGGACTGAGTCTCCTGGTCCCTGTATGTTCACAGGCATCGGGAGAAGTTGGTGAATTATTGAGGCATCTTTCAGCACCTGTTTACGCCTCTACTACTGCCTTCCAGCATTGCTGGCCACTGGCACATTCACACAGGGTGAATCCAGGAATGGAAAAGGAGGTAACTTTCTAGTCTATTTCACTCCTAGGTAACCTTTATCCTAAAGGGGCCTAATGGCAGAGAAGTCGAGTATAATTAATACGGTGTATGAAATGATTTTAACTTTCAAATAGCTAACGTTAAGGCTGTCCTCCACAGCTGTGGAGAGTTAAGATTTGATTTTGTTGAGAAAGCCCTGAACGAGCCTCTACTTTTTGACTGAGACATCTGGAAGCCAAGCTGCAGGCCCTAAATTTTTTATTTAAGATCAAAATGAGAAGTCAAAATTGCTGACTCCTTTGAAGAACTTTTAAACAGGTAATTCACATCCCTGACCCATGTCAATTCTTTGCAAGCCTTGGATGTCCGTGGCAGGTCAGCCCATTCAGTTTTGGTTTACCAACCCAAGGAAGCAAATGGTGAACTCACAGGGACACCTGCCAGAAACTAAAAGCCAAATAAATATTGATCTATAAGAAAGAGAACGCCTAGCCTGGGGACCAAGTTCTCTGAAATCTATAGCAAAAAAATTGCATTGTCGTGATAAAGTATCCAAACCACTGTTTGCAAGCAATGAATTCTGGTTACCTTTTTTATGCTGGAAGCATGTTGAATGGTCCCAGTTGGGAAGTTCAAGGGATAGAAGATAGGAACTATCAACAAGAAGGTGAACAGCATATCTAAGTGTACCAGAGCCACATTTTTTTCCAGGATCCTTAAAGATACATGTTGGGTGAGTTGAAAAGAGATGGGAGAACTGACTGTAAGTAAAGCTAACAGGTAGCATTTGAAGCAATGAAGGACTCATTCCAAAGGACAGATATTACTTGTTCACAGATGGTTGGCAGAGCTGGGTGGTGGCAATACAAACATCAAGGACAAGAAAGGCCTAATGGTCATCTAATCCAAGTTTGCATGAATTGTTAAAAGTGGCAGAAAATGTTTCCAAAGCATCTTCTGCCAAAACAAAGCACAATAATTCTAACTCACGGTATTAGTAGCTAGGAAGTTGACATGGCAGAAAACCTGACTTACCAGCTGACTTGAAATTGCACTAACTACCTTCTCCTCAAAGATGTCTTGGACAGACCCTGAAAAACTAGGTAGGCCGGTATCTAGAATCACCACAAGGAACCATCCCTCAGGCCCATGCGTTCACAGCCCTTGTAATGGATTGACCAGGTGGTGTCGCAGTCCTGCAGAAGATAAAATAATGAACCCCAAGAGAAAGATACCATAAAAGAGGGCAAACGGCAGCAAGGAGAAGGAGCTGCCCAAGTGACAGCCCAAGAGCAGTTGCCACAAGAGCAGGAAGCTGGTAGAAAGGGAGGCTGAAGGAGCCCAGCCAAACTCGCTGGAATCCCCACTGGACCGCACAACACGGCTTGGACCAGGACTGGTAAAACGTGTAAAAAGAATAAATTACACTGTCCAGATGATATCCCAGCCCACTGGAGACGTGCACGCAGCCAACACCCATCATTCATTGAGGCAGACAGCTGCAGAGGCCAGGGCAAGTGAGCACCATCCAGGGAGACCTCCGTCCAAACCCACTGTTTGGTGCATGTGTTCGGAAAGTCCAGCCTGCAGGCCAAGTCCAGATGTGAGAGCAAACTTTGGTGGGTGGTGGTGAGGAGGCGGACAAGGCTTTTGGCCTTTTCCTCATCGTGGACTGGTCCTGCCGCCTCAGGCATCTGCAGATGCACTCACTTCCAAAAATAGCCCCGTTTTCCCTGCCATGTTTCACCCCGATGACAAGTACTTTGATGAGTTATGTTCTTTCTCCTGATGCAGGACAGTCTGTGGTGGGCTTCTGCTGCTGGTGTTTTCAGTGGAGAAGGATTAATTCCCCAGGAGCACCCTGTGGAAGAAGGGGGGCAGCAGAGGCAAAGCAATCTCTTGCTACAACCTTCCAGAAGATTTACAAGGCAAAAGTCCTGCCTGGAGTCACACCAGAGACCACAGCAGCATCTACCTGGTTTCTGAACACCCAGCAACATCTGGCCTGATGGCAGAAGGCAGGCACGAACTAGACAGCCCATTTCTCTGGGTAGCAGGCCATTTTTCCAGAAATCCCTTCTCTAAGAGCAATCTCTTCCTTGCAGGTCCACTCCCATTAACAGCAAGGATAAATGAGGGAGAAAAAGCCAAATATATAAAGCAGCACTTCAGTGGGTCTACCATGAGCAGTTTCTCAGACAAGCTTGAGAGGGTCTCTGAAGATAGTAGGAGGGAATGAGGATACTACTTAGTAGTACTTTCTTGGGGTTCTGGGCCTTTAAATAGGTGAGGTGGAGGTGCTTGTTATGAGCTCCCGGAGGTGAAAGCACTGGGTTGGGAGGTGGGGGGTGGGAAGACCGAGAATAAGAAGATGTATTTGCATCTTCTTACAAATTTGATCAACTTTAATATTCATATGCAATTGAAACTCATCAGGTTGGAAAAAAAGAGTTGAAAGGGACTTGGCAAAGAATTGAGTGGCCCCGTGAAAACCCAGATCAGAGACAGCAGGTTTTCTCAATTGAAAAAAAAATTGGCATGTATATCAGGGGAAAAGGGGGATGTTGAATAAATCAAGCAAAATTTTAACTTTGAAAAGCAATCAGCATTTCAAGAGCTACCTTCATGTCTGAGGTCCCAGCACCAAACGGCCATAGTTCATTAATGAATTGAAGTCTGTCATTGGCAGACTCTATCATCAGGCCCAGAAGGAAAACACTGAGATTATTAGCTCTATTCAGCAAGCTTCCTCTGAAGCAAATAAAGGAAAGCAAACATTTCTTCTTTTTTTTAAACCCAACCCTGACTGCATCTAGTGGTAAACAGAGGAACACCCATGCTGTGTGATGCCTCCAGAAAACACCAGGATGACAAGAAGCAAAATATATCACACTGGGTGGTGGATCCTCAAGTTTCACATCCAAGTTACCTGTAAAAGAAATGGCTTATTAAGTCAGAACCTGAAATGAAGACACTTCTTCATGAAGAAAAACTGAGGACTTTGGGAGGTTGCAAGAACATTTTCTGGCCTCTAAAGATGACATTTTAAAATAGTCACATGGAAGAATTAATGCATCTTCCAGAAGTATTTTATATCCTTTCCGAGGATTCTAACAATAGCCCCGAGAACCTGCTTCCTTCAGTTAGATGCAACTAATCTTTGAATGCTGTTATAAGCCAGATCAAATGCTTCTCATATGAGCCCAGCAAATCTACCAAGTATTAATCATCCCCACTTAACAGATAAGTAAACAAACTGAAATGGATTAGGTTTGTCCAAAGTCAGAGGAGTAACAAGAACAAGACCTTTGCCTGCAAATTCCACAGCAAATCTTCAACTTCATGCTTGATTCCTGGACTATTGAGTAGTCAGCGAGAACCTGGAGCTTCCAAACACTGGCTTTAGAGTAAGATGGATCTCATTTGGGTTCAATACTTGCTAGCTATGGGAGCTGGGTATCAGGAGGGAACCCCTGCTCCCCCCTCCTACATGCTTTGAAGAGTGGATTTCCGTGCCACTTCCTGAAAGGCATGGCATGGGAGGGAACATTTCTGAAGGACCACTGGACTGACACGCAAGCAGTGAGAGCTCTGTCTTCCCTCTTGTGCTTTGAACTACTTGGGGCAAGATGGGACTGACCCCATTCCCTGGCCCCAGGGGTGAGCACATGGCCCCAGCCTGGCTTTCTACTGAAGTGACCATTGAAAGAGACGTTCTCTTTCTGAAGTTGGGGTTGCTTTCCTCACTACCACATGGAGGTAGTCTTTCTGAGAATGCCACCAAAAAAGGAAAAGAGAAAGAAAGAGAAATTCCCAATCCCATCTGAACCCATAGATCCAGGAATGTCCAAAGTTAGAACTCCCAGAGTTCCCAGTTAAATGAACCAAGGGAATCCATCCCAGAGAGCTGTTTGAGCTGACTGTTCATCCCATCCAGCTAAGAGGTCTGACAAATACAAGCCAGCTTATACAAATGTACAAAGATTGTTGGCACATCACAAACTCCCAGGTGAAACGCAACTAGAAGAAAACCTAGGTGCTCTCAGGATCTTTATGTGAATGAAAGAAGAGTTGGAGAAATCTTACCAAATGGAGTTTCTTGAAGAAATAGACACTCAGGATGTCTGCAGCCTGCAGAATCAATCCTTGGGTAACAAGTGTTCCCCTTTGCTGGCCCTAGGAACCCATCTAGAGAATCAGTGACCGGGACAGGTGCTGGCAGGCTTCTGTATTTGCCATGCAGAATCTGGGCAACATCTGAAGCCATCAGCACATCCTTTGTCCTCACTGAGGCCAAGAGCCCTTTCCAGAAGAACAGGCTCCACCCAAACCTACCTGAAGCACTGGAGACCCGAGACACATCCTGAGACTGGGTGGAGCGATTGCGACTCTGCTGTCGGCGCCGACCGCTAGCTGACCTTGTGGTGCGCACGTGGACCTCGCTCACTTTGAAGAAGGCCACCATGAAGGGCTGCTTGTCATAAGGTCCGTCTCTGCCCACGAGGCCTGCGGCTCGGGGGTTGATGCTGAGTCCTTGAATGCAAACCAGAGCACGCCCCTCCTTATTCCATGGGAACACATTCCTGCAGCTACGTGGGTGATCCTGTCCAGCCCCTCAAGTGCTGATCATAAAGACTGAGCGTGAGGGGAAGCGCCACACCGTCTCAGACCCCTGATGGCTCCCTTTGGATGTGCAGAACCGGAACAGCCCTTCCAAGGTCCCATGAGTCATAGCAAGGAGGGCTGTGAAGTCCCAGCCCCTCCCATTTCTGCTCATCTTTTCCCACCACATTCTTTCTTCCTGATCACATACACCCCAACCAGGGAGATGACTTCGCAGAGCGGGCCCACTCTGAGGGCCAGTGAGGGGACCTGAGCTGCTGAGCTCTGATGTTGCAGGAGGGGAGGTGATGGGAAGGGTCCCCTGCTAGCCCAGCAACAGTGCGAATTTGTCTCTATCGCATCTGCTGTGGGAGCTGTCCTTGCATTGCTACTCTTGAACCTTGACCACCTAACTATCCCCAGTTCTTTCAAAGGACACCTGAGGGAAGGGTTTGGTTTTCAAGGGCAGTTATGAGGGAACAGTAAATGAAGTCATCTTGGAGGTGCGGATGCAACTGTAAACCACGGTTCTATCAGCACTGTTGCAAAGGAAATGAATGGAAATGGCTGTTTGCACCATGTCAGCAACTCACCGTCTTGAGTCACCACGCTGAGCTGCAGCCCCATGTTGTGCTGGGGGGTCACGACCCACAAGTTACTGGTGGCTGTGATGTCAAATTCCAGCCAGCCTTCCTCAGAGGCCCACACCACGCGCGTGTCCAACAGAAACAGGTCAGAGTCTCTGCAGGAGAGGAAAGGCAGCCAAATGAGCGGAGCGCCCGCCCTCCTCTCTGCTCACTCTCGCCCCGTCCCGCCTCGGCATTAGGGTAAAATCCACCGGTTACATCAGGCCCACCAGTGCCTGGCATGAGACCGGGTAGGATGTATGCACGATGTAATGTGGGCAGAAAGGATGTACCCCGGGCACTTGACCTCGTAGAAATGTGTCTCCTCCTCCGCATGGGAGGATCCCTCAGCTTTACCACAAGCCAAGCTACAGCTGCTCACACCTGATGTTTTGGGAATTAGTGTAAATTACATATAAACAGAGTCATATTGTTGCTCATTTTATGGTTAATGAGGGAAAGCAGGGGAGGGGCAGTGAGGAAAAGGATGAAGGGAATACTAAATCCAGATTAACATAAGCATTTACAAAGTGGCATCTTATTCCTTTTTCTTTTTTCATTCGGACCAGACAATTTTCACATATTCCTGTGAAACAGGGAGAAACAAGAAGCCCCATCATGTTTCTGAGTAATAATGAATTCTTTTAATTAAGGCCTTTGGATGGTCTGTAGGGAGTGTTGTGGGTAGCAGGTAACCAGGTGTGTATGTTGCGTGACTTTAAACTCTCTCCCAGCACAGCTGTGACCACGGCCCTCCACTGGGACTCACAGGGAATATTTTTATATTTTTTAATTTTCAGCTAGCATGGCCCCAGGAGGTATAGGAAGATGGAATGAGGGTTTCTTCCTGCCCACCCACTATCACGATCGTGCCATGTTGGGGTGTTGCTGATACTCTGAGATGGGCTGACATCCCAGGGCCACCAGCGTGACATGGCCTGGAATCCCCATGGCAGGGAAGGGGGACCCCTTGGCCTCAGAAAGATTCCAACTCCCTGCGCCGGGACTCTCTTGCTATGATATTTTACAGCATTTTACTGGACACAGTACTAGAATTAAATGCTGGGTGAAAGGTGAGCAAGGCCATACTAATGCTATCCACTTAAATCAGCTATCCAGCGTCTCCATGTACTTTACTTTACTCAGTCCTTACAACAGTCCTGAATGCTAGGTGGGGCATTATCCCTGTTTTATAGCTGGGAAAACCGAGCCTCAGACATGAAGTCATGGACATGTGGCCACTATCAACGACTAGAGAGGGAGAGAGCTAGTTAGTGAGGAGAGCAAGCGATTCAGAGTTCCATAATGACGTGCTGCCTGTCCAGACTTGGGAGGGACCCACTGGTGGTTGGGAAGGACCACCTGTGACAAGTAAATAAAATGGATCTCTGTTCCACTGAGTATTTGTGAGGCCAGTGAAACATCTGAGTTAAAAATGTTAGATTTCTCAGAGCAGGAGCAATTTTTCCTGCTCACATGGCTGAACATTCAAAAGAAACTCTATTGTCCTCTTTTCCAAGCTCAAAACAGTAGGTCCAGCTAAAAGTAGTTTACTCAGCTGCTAGACAGAGCCTGGGGGGCCTAATTCAGGCTGCCATCTTTAAAGGACTCTCCGACATGTATGTGTCACGCCCCCTGTTGACAAATTACCCCATTACCAAGGTAACTGTGAGCAGGGAGACAGGGGGTGTTCATGGAAAACAGCAAGGGAGGATGAGAAGTCCAAAGCTTTGAAGTTAGGACATAAAAATACATTGATTCTGTTCTGGGAGGTCAGTGAAGACCCTTATCCAGAAATAACACAAACACCATGAACAGCATTGTGGGAAAAGTAGCCCTGGTTCCAGAGGAAGCACAGATACATTCAAGTCCAAGCAGCACCTCTAGGAGGAAGACACAGAGAGATTCCAGGGCATAGGGCCGCCCTGCAGAGAGGTGAGTCAACGTATGGAGCTATTGCCGAGGCTCTCGTGTCACTATGTACAGAGCTTCAGTGATGCAACTGGCACGTGATTTTTAAGGACTTATAACAAGGATGCAGAAAATTACAGTCTAAGATAAAAGTGCAGTACAGCTGGTAGAAAGAGCTAGAATGCACTTATATTTTTTAAAAGTAGGGTATGATAAAGGAATGTGTCTGTTACAAGAGAAAGCAGAGGGGGGTGGAAAGGCCATCATCCAAAAAATAGGAGAAAGAAAGTGGCAAAAAGAGGAGAAAGGCATAAATTAAAGAGGGAGAACATGAATCAAAACTCAACTTGGGGTAAAGGGAAAGAACATTGATAAGAAGATATGGAAGGTATGAACTCTGCAGGGCTACTGGGGGTTCGTGGACATGGAGGGCCTCAGTTTCTCTCCTTACTCTGCTCCTAAGGCATCCTGGGATCCCCAGGAAGTCGTGTTGTTTCCCCGCCATCTCCCTGCTTAAGAGACCTATGGGGTACACAAAGGTGGTCTAACAGCTGAGTCTGGAAAGATAGAAAATCTCTGGCTTCCCTCAAATCTAGATGTTTAAATCTAGAATGCTCAGGTCCCTTGGAAGGGAAGTGAGAGAATGGACTTAAGATAATGACTGAAATGAATAGAGGAACAACAGTATTTACAGTGTGCTTTCAACATGTAGGCATGTGCCAAGAGCCTGTCCTCAATTCCTTGGGAAGTCCAGAGGGGCAGGTCCTATGACTGTGTCCCTTCTACAGCTGAAGGTGTGGAGCCTAGAGTGGTTATGTGCATTGTGGTCACACAGGTAAGTGAGTGCGGTGACCAGAACGTAAAATCAAAGCCCGGGTTCTTAGCACCACATATGTATAAAGCAGAGTCAAGAAAAGTACAGGGCACAGGTCGAAAATACCAAGCAAGGGCTCAGCAAGATAAGAGATCAAATCTACTGTCCATAAATGCCACTGTCAGCTGGATACTGAAAACATGTTAAAGTATTAAGGGCTGGCACGGGATGGGAGATCACGAGCAGGTTTTCATGTAAGGATCAGGGTAGGAAGGGTGCAAGGGGCATGCAGAAAGGGATCCGAGGAGGCGGACACCTGCTGGTGGAATTCCAGTGTCCTTCCTGGTCTTGCCCTGCTCTTCCTCCCAAGCACAACACCCTCTGTCTAGACTGAGAAACACCACTGACATGCACTCACACAACCAGGGGGAGGAACTTAAGAAAAAGAATTACAGCTTGAAGGAATAACTTCACTGGCTCATCTTCAATTCTTCCAACAACTCAGGTATTTAAGAGACACTATTATTATGGCAAGTCACTAAAATGGTTTGACCTACATCTGTTTACTTTTCTTCAATGACGCATTGAAGCTTCCTGATTCTGGAAAAGTGTGACCTCGAACCAGATGCACCTGATTTGCCACGCAGAAAACAGGGGCTCCTTTATAAATGTCACTTAAGCAGAATTGAGGTCTGTTGTTCCCATAAAAATACAGCATCGCTGCCGGATAAAATATCCTGGCCACAAGGACCACCTTGACTGGATTATTTGGACCTCCTGCTGAGACAACTGACACACTCAAGTTAATACACCACATGAGAGATTCAATTTGGTATGAATTTACTGCCTATTTTGTTTCATGTAACCTCATGTTTCATGATGAAATGAGCTCTATCCTCAAGGATACAACATTTTTCTCAGTGTTATCCTGCATGAGTTTTTTCCTAGGGGATCAGCCTGGGCAAATGAATGTCTCAACAATTAATAAGCCTAAAAAGTTCCTAGAAATTTTTAAAAATTCACCACAGGGCTATTGTTGACTACCAGCAAGCCACTCATAAGTCTTGGATAAGTGGGTAGTTTGGGATCGTGCCTATATGGTCCTCCAAGGGGCAGCCAGTACTCCATCAGGCCAAGAGGCAGAAAGCGCGAGGGAAAACACAGTGGGTCTTTCCCCTCTTGGCCCTGGGAGAAGAGTAGAAGGTATCTAAGCCCCTGGTGGCTTTGGCCTTCCTGACCGGTGGCACACATTAAGGTCACACTAGCCTAGACAAAGTGCCACTGAGCTTACTGCCAACCATTTTACTAGAAAAATGTTCTTGATAAAGTGGAATTTATGTATCTGAAGCAAGCAGATTTATGAAATGAGTCTGTGCTCTTCTTTATTTCTTTATGACATATTCCTTTGCCATGCATGTGTCTGGACTTAATGGTAAACAGATACAAAACAACGTTCATACACTTGTGGACTGACTTTATGCAATAGGACATTTCAATTTTCCAATGGAATGAAAGTGAAAAAAATCAACCATTTTGGAAAATTAGCAAAGCACAAATTGTCAATTTTTTTCTTATGTAATGTGTCATATATATAGAATTATGCCTAAACTTTTACCATTAAAAAGATAGACAAGGAATAGGATATTTGAATATAGAGCACTACAAATACAGAGCTACACGGGTTTGAGGAACAAGGGTCAATGAACATTATTGTTATGTAACTGGTAAGCCCTCATTGATTTTATGCCGCTTGATAATACCCAGTTTTCACTCAAGGACTAGCATGGCATAGGGAGAATGTTCCAAGCGCAAAGGCACCTTGCTCTGGATGGGGTATGTCACCTCCAACAAACCAATGCCAATCACTTTGCTGACCGAATACTGACGTAGCTAGTCCTTTTATATAGTGTTTGCTCTGTGATTGTTATTTACGTATGTTAACTCCTCACACCACCGTAAGAGGTAAATACTATTAACACAATCACAGGTTTACAGAGAGGGAAACTGAGGCACAAAGACGTTAAGTAGCTCACTCACAATCTTACAGAAGCTAAGCACACAGCTGGCATTTGAACCCAGGCAACTTGGCTCGGTGTTGCGCGTCCTCCGGGCCATCGTAGCCATGGTTCCCAGGCTCAGCCTGCGCTGGAATCCCCTGGCTGCTGGCCCACACACAGACTGCTGGCCCACCCCCAGCGGAGCCTGAGAATCTGCATGTCTAACAGGTTCCCAGGTGATGCTGAGGATGCTGGTCTGGGGACTACACTTTGAGAGCCGCTGGCCTACTGTATATCCCCACTCTTAAAAGAGTAGAATCATCTTCATCTGCTTTTTAGACTTAAGATTCAAAACTTTCTTTTCTCAAGATTTCTTGCTCCTCTCCCTAGAAGAGTGCAAAGCAAATGTAGGCTGCTCCACAAGTAAATGTTTGATGGTCGTAGGGATTGGCCTTACCCTCAGGGAGTTAACAAGTTAGACTGGTAATCAGATCACAGGTAAGATCAAGTCCAAAGAAGCAGTCTTATGAGAAGGCTTCCTTCCATGCGTCCAAGACAGGGAGACAGGAGGAAGTCAGAAGATTACTTTGTATAAATCATGGCTACCTAACCTGTCCTCTTTGGCCACATAAACGGAATAGTGTTTCCCTACACTGAACTATACATTCCAACGTGCCCGACTGATCAAGCACAGATCTGATGAGGAGTTCTGCCGTCTGCTAAGCATGTTATGTGCAAATTATTACATGTTTTAGCTCTTATTACCAATCCCACATTTCTGTATCCTTGTCCAATATGGGGAAATAAAACACTAAAATGAAACTGTTAATTTTTGTGATTTTAAAAAAAAGATGTTTCACGTAGTTGTTGTAACCACTACCATGGCCTGTGTCCCAAAGAACTGGACATCCTGCTAAGGAGAAGCATACAACCAAAGCAATCTGTTTCTGGAAACAAATACTATGGAAAGCATAGTTTCCAGGAATAAAAACCTATTTTCTTTTCCCTTCCATTTTTCCCAAGTTGATAAGCAGTTCCCAAAGAACAGTTTCTCTTGCCCACTCCTTCACCTCCCCACTCCCCCAAATTTAGCATTCACATGAATGTACACAATTCTTTATGACTTTTAATTCTTCTCTGTAACATTCTCTTTTTTCTCTACTGTGCCTTTGCAAAGAACAGAATATAGACTGAAGAATAAGGTTTGATAGCTTCTTGAGTCTTTTTTTAAAAATTTCATGTACTTCACTATAGGTATAAGAAATATGAACATATGCCCTTGACTAGGAAGACAAAACTAACTAGTTACATAACCTGAGCTGCAGGTCAGCTGTATTACTACTTTTCCAGGGGCAAAGGAACAAATACAGAAAAGTTCAATGCCTGAGACCCACACAGAGTGCCAGAGATAATCAAGTCAACAGTAAGACTTCAGGAGTCCCTGCGGATTATACCTGTGAAAGCCAGATACACAAAGAAAAACAGGTGTGGCTGGGCATGGTGATAAAAGGCTTTGATTTTCCTCAGCCCAAACTACAATAGGGTTCTTCCATTCTGGCTTTCTCAAATTTGCCCTTCTCTTCAAAAAAGAAAACAGTCTCAGGTATCTCACTTTTATCTCAGTGAAGATAAAAGTTCAAGTCATTTCATTTCAGCAGGCAGCACTGAAATCCAACAAAATTCATAAAGCACTTGGTCTAGAAGAATCACTCTAAAAAGAACTAGCAATTTCCAAACAAACCAAAAAAGAATCATTCTGTAAGAAATGCTTTTCTAAGAAAACTACTCTCCTAGATCCTGAAATGGCATTAACCACTGGGCTCAAGTCTTGTTTCCAGCATCATACCATTTAGTTAATAAATAAAACATCAACATTTGTGGGAACTCATAAAGATTTTGAAATGAAAATACTACATTTCAGAGACATATGCTTCTGGCTATGATGTGTTAAACTAACACTCCCACTAAGAACAACTGAAAAAACAAACCTGTTTGAAGTCATCTTAGAGCAACCAAGACAGGCAACACTTGATGGGTCAAGATCTCAGAGTGAAGGGAAATACTTTGAGGTGAGCACTCTATTTGCTGTTGCCTTTTCATGTCAGGGCATTTGTTAATTCCTAGCATGATGCATAGATGCCAAAGAGAAAGGAGCAATAGCCTAGAGCTTAGAGCAATACCACTGGCTAGGGACAAAAACTGGAACTTCAGGAAGCTAGGACATAAGGGGCTTAGGTCCCAGAGGAAAGGGAACACATAGAAGTGAGCTCATAAAAGTGATCTCATAGAAGTTTAGGTTTACTTCCTCTAGGACCTTGGCTCTTTAAACCCTGGCTGCCTTGAACTCCAGTATTGCCATTTGAGATTTGCCAAATATTCATAAGTATATGCATGAGGTAAGAAGCTGAGAAAACAAGCAGAAAGAAACTGCTTAGAGGTTAAAAAACAAAGCAGAATTTGTGGCAGACTCTCAATTCTGGGCAATTAAAAATTAAAGTTCAGAGACCACCAAGGAAGAGGGTTTCTGGTAAACATCATGGACATTCATCTGAGGCCTCTAAAGGGCTAAACTTTAGGAGAAAGGGAAAGCCAGAAAAAATAGGCCTTAACAAATCCTGAAACCCAGCCTCAACTGGAACAAAAGAACAAAGTAATCTCCCTGTATTTTGTGTGCCTTGCAGAAGAAAATGAAATCCAGCCTGGAAGGAGATAATAGTATTTAGAACCACTTTTCATAAATAATGTCCAGAACTTAGTAAAAAAAAAAAATTATCAGGCATCCCAAGGAATAAAACCAAATGAGGAAAAAATCAAGGGAACAAACAGATGATGGAAATAGACCTATAGGTGATCCAGATAATAGAGATATCAGACATGATCTTTGAGTGTAGTTTATATAGAAAGGGTAATAAACTGCTAGATGGGCTTGTTCCAGGGAAGTAGGTTGGTTTAACATTTGAAAATTATTTAATGTAGTATATCACATTAACACTGTAAGGAGAAAAATCATATAATCATCCCCTAAAATTCAAAACAAATGTTTGATGAAATTCCACACCAATTTCTAATTTTAAAAATCTCTCAGCAAACTAGGAATAAAGGAAGACTTCCTTAATCTGATAAAGAGCATCTATAAAAACATTCATAGCAAACATCATTCTTACTGGTGAAATATTAAAAATATTTCCCCCTTTTGAATCAGAAATCTGAGGGATTTCCAATCTGAGATTAGAAATCTGACAGAAATCTGAATGGAATACAATATTGTACTGGATGTCCAGCCAGCACAATAAAGCAAACAAACAAAAATATAAGAATTACAAAGGAAGAAATAAAACTGATATTTATAGTGACATGATTGTAGAAATTCCAAAATTTTGCACAGAAAAATTAGAATGTGAATTTGCAAGGTTACTGGATATACAAGCAATATACAAAAGTCAATTGTATTTCTATATGTGAGCAAAAAACAATTAGACACTGAACTTTTTTAAAGTTAATAATACCATTTATCAGAATATTAAATGCTTCAATACCTGAAATAATTCTAGTGAAAATATTCAAGACTCAAGATTCTACAAAATATTAGAGAAATTAAAGAAAGCCTAAGTGAATACCATATTCTTGGATTGGAACAACCAATATTAGTATGAGTCAATTTTCCCCAAATTGAACTCTAGAGTTAGTGCAATTCTAATTAGAAGTCCAGAAAGTTTCTTTTGTGGAAACGGAAATGCCAATTTTATGATTTATTTGGGAATTCAAAGGGCAATATCTGAAAAAGTCCCAAAGAATATAGAGAGCATACACACCAGATATCAAGCCTTCTTATAAAAATAGAAGCATTAAGAGGAAAATATTGGTGCAAGATGAGAAAAATTCCACCAATGGAACAGAATAAATGTCTCAGAAACAGAACTACACATACACAGTCACCTGATTTATAAAAAGATGCCACTGAAGTGCATGGAAAATGCATAGTATTTCCAATAATTGGTACTGGGTCAATTAGGTTTTCTATTTTTACACAGCTACCTCAGTAACTCACTTATGATCGCAGATATCTGCTACTGTGGTTCGTTCATTCTGCTGAGCTAAACACTTCATATCACACTTGGGCATCTGACCATAACTCAAACATGTCCAAACCTCAGCTCATCCCCACTCCCCTTCCCTAAGTTATTTCTGTGTTCTTTGTCTCTGTGAATGGTTCAAAGTAGCATATCAAACTAAAAATTGTGGAAAAATATGTTTTTGACCTTCAACAGTTTTTTTCCCTCCAGAACAATTATGCTCTATTTGTAAAATAGGTCAGGATTTGTGAACTATGTAAAAAATTTTAGTTTAAGCAATAATTCAGGCTGAGATAGTTCCCAGGGACTCCACTGACATGGCTTCTCGGTAGCCTAAGGAAATCTTCCTCACTTTAGAGAATCAGCTGTAATGCAGCACTGCCCTATTCCCTTGATTCAGAGATGCATTTCTTCACATCCTAAGGATTCTGAAGTTAGGATGAAACAGGTGAACCAAACTTAAAACAAAATACACAACAGTTTGCCTGTTTCCCAAGAAAGGGATAAGTTGTGATACTGCTTATACCAGAGGAACTGAATTTTAAATTTTTGGTAATTCTCACTTTGTCTTCCAAAAGACTGCACCATGATAGAACATGGAAAAGAAAAGCGGTCACATACACAGAAGATAGACTATCACTGCGAAGCAATACAATTGCCAAAACATGTAGAGACATGGAAAATAGAATGTAGACTTGCAAAACCAGTAGACGCAAGTGTGGCCAATTATGTACCAGACAGGACTATCTTCAGACCCTGAAAAAATTTCTGGTTGGCTTTCAATAGATGATACCTGCCTTTGACTTCTATATAAAATTCACTTAAGAATAGTAAAAGTGTATCTTTAATCAAATAAATGTAGCTGAAAATGACAGCTTCTTTAAAGGCCTCAAAAATCACACTACTAATCTCAAAGTGCTGTAAAAGTGAAGGTCACGAGGGCATGTAATGAAAAGCACCACGCTGCTATACATCAATATGAAAAAGTTGAAAGTTTTTCAGAGCAGCCTTTACACTCCAGGTATGAAGAGGGAGAGTGTGTGAGATGTGGAAGAAAATGGTAAAGTAAATGGACAAATATATACTATTGTGAATAAGTACAAATGCTTTCAAATAAATTTATTATAGTCTTTCTTCACTCCACACCCCTCCTCTAGAAAAGCTGCTAATAGATCAACAAAGGTCTGCAAAGCTTTTCTGTAGGAAGTCCTTGAAAATCCAAGTTCCAGGGCCTGAATTTTTACAGACACATTCTTACCCCCAATAGAACGGTCTCATTTGACACCCAAACAGAAGCATTCTTGGGATGTTTGCACCAAAGCTAAGGAGGTGGAGATGTGGGGCATGCCACAAGGGCCTTGCCTAACTGTTTCTGGCACTTCACCTTTATCTCGGGACTGTCCCCAGGTCCTCAGGGTGGCTTTTGGAAAGCATGGCAGACAAGAGTTCAGGCATAAATGGGACTTGGCAAAATCCGTATGTGCCACATTTCATGCTCATGCTCTGCTTATCTGATGGGTCATGGCTAAGCCCTGAGTAGATGAGGTCTTTTCCAAACTCTTAAGTACTATATAATGCCAGTTTTTACCAAGGTCATCATAAAAACATAATGACTTAGAATACCAGATATTAACACCAAACTCATCTTAAAATATAAACACTGTACCATACCATGAAGTAAAATTTTTTTTTAAATGCAAAGGAGCAGCCTGTGCTACTATGACTTAACCATGAACACTGTTGGGTTGCGGATACCTCTCTACTGTATGGGTTGCTCCAGATCTTTTTAGGGCTCAGATTCTATCTCAGGGCTTTTTCTCAGGTTTTGAATAAAGTATCAAATTCAAAGCACCATCTACTCAAGGAGTCACTTTTTCGAACTTACCATGTCCAGTGATTTCTTATCAGTCAGAGGAACATGTTTCTGCAGAGTTCACAGCAATGGCTTATCTTCCAAGCATCTTTTCTGACCCTCCCTAGGCCACGCTTCCTAGCTGCCTTTAGTATCAGGAGGCCCAGCATACAACTTCTTCGGCCTCAGCTGAGGGTATGACTCAGCATCAAAAAACCTGCCTTTTTTCTTTTTCCTTTTTCAAGAAAGCCAACTATTTTGCAACACAAACATTGGTTAAATTAAGTTAACCCATCAAAAGTACAAATTTCACTTAAACACAGATTAGACAAACAAGTTTTCTCACAAGTCTGGAGAATCATTTTCAGCCAGGACACCCCAAGACGGTGCAGATGGGGAGATCAAACCTTCCCCAGAAGGAGTCCTGCAGTTCACCCTGGAGGCCGCTGGGAGAACATCAGGAGACCGCAGGAGGCCTGGGCTCCGGGCCCACTGATAAGGAAAGAGAATCTCCTGGCCAACCTGGAACCCTTCAAAAGCACAAAAGTCTCCCAATTCTCCCAGTATTTCCCCTTTCCTAAGCACACAAAAATTAAACACATTCAGTCGTCAGATACTCCCATCCTAGAAGGCAGAGCAATTACAACTCTGCTTTGACAGAGAGTCATCAAAGGTTGGGACTGTTTGGGATTTTGTTTTCCAAACGCACTGCTGGCCTCGAGGAAGTATGACACCACCATCTTAAGCACAAGGCAGCTGTTCATTTTTGGCTGGAGTTCAATATAAACCTTGCAAATGGTCTGCTAGCTCTCTCTTTTTCTAAGTCATAATTTTGAAAAATTCCATAGTCACGAAACTCCCAATCTAGTGTTTCACTATAAAGCTTTTCCTGCAGAACAGAGAAAACCATGTATTCCAAACAAATGTCTGAGTAGGTTATTTCCATCAGAGAAATACAATGGGACAAACAGTTAGGCAGACTGGAAATCAATTTCTAGAGCAATTCCAAAGAATGAAGACCAATTCTCTTTGAAATGATGAAAATGTAGCAACAAATAATTTATTTTTCAAAAGAGGCCCTGAACAGTTAAGTCATTAAATATACTTTTATTTAGCAGTGAAAATCAGACATCAGAAAACTTCCCTCTCGTTCTGAAATCTTTTGTGTATAAAGATACCACAATGGCTATATTTTACTTATCATTTAACTATTCCAGCTAAGAATTCACATACAGATCCCAGATTATGTTCAACACCATGACATGTCCCTAAAGCTTGACGAGTGACTGTCCTTCTCAATTTCCCTCATTACAGATTCAAACATGCATAAGGATCAGATGTTGGCAGTGCTCTCAAAATAAACCTTGATGGGTCGAGTTAACATTTGTTATTATTTTAGTGTGCATGTTTATGACAGACCCACACACAAATCGGTAACTTCAGGAGATACCAAAGTCATTCCTAAACCTTGGAACATTCTTGGGAAGTCAATAGACTTCCAAGACCAAAAGCAGAATCCAGATGTAGTTTATAAAACCAAAGCTGGCAGAACCCTTACAGAGTCTGTAAATGTGGGGTTCTGTCCCCCTCTGTAGTCTCTTTTTCTCTTCATATTCACCATATAATTGTGGGGCTGTCATGCCACATGCTGAGTTTCTATCTCCTGCCCACTGAGAACCATGCAGCAGTCTTCATCTACTCAGGCATCAGGACCCCATTCTCACCCACCTACTAATGTAAGTACTTAGCAAGATTCAAGGTCATTGGCTTGTCTACTGTGTGCTATAGGATTGAACTAACTGCATAATAGTTCATCCCTTAGCTCTTCTTATCCTCCAAAAGTCACTCCTGGCAAGTTTTGCTTTATTACCGGGGAGCCTCAAGAACATACTCCCTTATAGTTCTTTTGTAAAGCAGTCTGGCCTCATTTCAGGAAACAAGAACAATACAGATGTGGGGGAAAAAGTCTTTAGTTCCCTTGACCCAGATGATAAAAGTACATTCGAGACACACACACTCACTCAAAAATATATCATGTATAGGATATCTACATATATATGTGTGTGTATGTTATTATATGCACAAATACATAGCCTTCCATTCGCTTGAAATTAGTATCATTTGTTAGCATCCTACATCATTGTCATGTGTTAATTTATTTCAGCCACCCTCAGCTCTCAAAGCAGGTGCTAAACAATAGCTGGAAACATCACTAACAAATCTTATGTTCTCTATCATGAAGGATGCTTAGTCAACACCATTCACTGGCTTGCTTAGGAAGTTAGGAAATCATTCACGTAATAGCAAAACATTTTCTTGCTGCCTGAGCCCTACCACTGAGAACACATCACTACTCAGGCTCTTGTGCTGCCCCCTGAACCCCAGATCACCTTCCACAGACATCGTCAGGGTTGTATGATGCCGGATGAAACATGGGGACCAGCCCCACCCTTTTGGGGTTCCTTGAGCCTTCATACCTGTGCTGATGCTCCTGCAAGACTTGATAAATGCTGATAAGAAAAGTTTGGTTTTTAAAACTCCCCACAACACAGTCCTTGTAGATGCGGAATTCTGCAGCCGTCACCGCCTCACCCTCAGGAATCTGGGATAAGTTGAACTTGAACTCTTTGTGGTGCCGCTGGCGCGGGGCGAGCTCCTTGTCGTACTCCACTATAGGATCAAACAAGAGAGAGTGAGAGCTATTGTTACTTGACTAAGTGCCACGGCCTCACGTCAAGAAAGCTTCCCCGCTGTGAGTCCTAAGTGGATTACTGGGTACCAGTGGCTTATTAGAGAGACCGGGGGTGGACAGAACCCTGGCTAGGCTGTCAGACAGGCTGAGATTAAAATCCTTCATTTTACCCAAGGCTTAAATAAAATTATTAGATTTTATTTAAATACTTTAAGTACTTAATGTAATGAAGTTGCATGAAAGCAAGTTAAACTCTTGGCTTCAGGCTTCCTCGTCTGCAAGAACAGAGGGGACGTGACCTCACAGGGAAGTTGTGGAAATTATAGAAGCAGTGAACAAGAATGCATCTGGCGGTCCCAGCCCCTGGGCGCTCCTCCGGCCCCTGGGTCTTCTGCAGCCCTGACCCTTCAGGTCGGTTCTCCTCTCACCAGCAAGGAGTTGGTGTGACCCAGGGAACCCCTGAGTTGACCACTAGTGGGGGCCGCGTGGTGGGAGAAGGGAGAGAGTGGTGCATTTTGCCTGGGCCTGAAGCTTGAAGGGTCTTCAGATTTTGCCTGCTGTTCAGGCTGGAGTCTGGGGCAAAGCTTCGTAGGAATTGGTACTCTAACTAAAGCCCATTGCCCTCCCTCTACTGGGAGAAGCGGAGGCCTGAAGGCCCTCTGAGCTATAGAGCAGAAGTCTCCAGTTGATCTGCATGTAGAACCCACATGTGAGAACAGAGATTTGGAAGTATGTCAGCAACCATATAACCTGCTATTTTCTAATGCATTTTTTGAAAAACTGGGAAAAAGATTGAGTCTAATAGGTTTTTTGTTGTTGTTTTTTATGAAATATCTACCCTGCAATGAAGACAAATTATGGAAAACTACAACTACTGATTATCATTTTTCAGAGTCAGATTTTAGACATTTACCTGTGTAAGAGAAGCAGTATCGACCCCAGATGCTGAGGTCATGATCATTGTACAAGAGAAAAAGGTGCGATCCACTTCCCACCATAAATCCTTGACTCTTTTCCCCAGAGTTTGGACACACTTCTGCCCTGCTGTTCCTGTTAGTTTTTCCTTATCTGCAACCACAGTGAAATTTCATGTGCAAATTAATCCTTTATGGCAGAGTTTTCCCAGGGCTTGTGGGTAGAAAAAAAAAATCAAATTATTTGCCACCTTCAACAGCCCACTCTCTTATCTCATATGTGTTGTCTCCATAATCACCAGAGAAAAGCTTTGGAGATTTAATTTCTCTGAAAAAAGAAAAGAAAAAAGCCAATAACTTGTTATAAGAACCTACGACCTCAATGGCATTTGCAGAAGCCAGGCAAAGTTAAACCATCTACAGATATGAGGTTTTAAATAAAGAATTTCTGAAACGTCCACATGACTATACAGATCTTTTAAATTCAGATTATCTCTTTTTGGGTGGGAAGTTGTGGTGGAGCGTGAGGGTTAAAAAAGAATAAGCTTTGGTCTGTGTAAGAGCTTGAATATAAGTAAAAAAAGGTCCAACCAGAAAGTAAACGATGGTTCAGCTGAACAGGAGAACAGGTTTTCTAATTAGTGGTTGAGCATGAAAAGCAATATTGTTGCAGAGTTCACCCAAGGACACCCACACATGATGGGGTGTCACTTTTCCCTAAAACCGATCTGCCTTGTAAGTTTGATATGTTATCATTGGTGGTTAAAAAGTGAAAAAAAAAAAAAAAGTGAATCAAATCTGATTTCCCAAGAAGACTTTCTGAAAAATAGTCACACAGCTTTTCTACAGGGTCTTTTGGGTGCTTAAATTTTTATGTCAATAAATGAAAATATATTCTTAAGATTCTGTTTGAGAGAATGAATAAGAATTCCTCCCAGAAGTCTTTCAATTGCTCTTAATATAAACAATTGGAAAAAAATTTGAATGTGGAGCAAGACGTAAAACAGGAATTTAAGATATTTCAGAGTAGAGGAAGGGACATGAATTTCAATGAGAGAGAAATGTGGAAGGCCTCTCGAGAGGTGCACCACCCCCGATAAAAGACACCACACTTGGGTGGCCCTCTCTGGTGGGGTGGTTCTAGGTGGGCCCTGTGACCTTCTCCAGACTTATAGAATGTGCTGGGTGACTTCCAAGACTAAGTCATAAGTCTTGAACTTCCTTCCACTAAGGTTTCTTGGGATGCTTGTCTGGGGAAACACGGCTCCACGGAAGAAGCCCAAGTGCTCGGAAACCGCCACGCTGTGTGGAAGCCCGGGATAACCAGGTAGAGAGGCCATATGGTGCATGGAGAGACAGGGAGAAAGAGAGGGAAGGAGGAAGGGAAGAGGGCAGTCAGTCTCCACCCACCTCAGCTCAGGCACCAGACATGTTATGGAGACACCATCTGACTGTCCAGTCCAGTGGACTGGATGACTGCGACCCCAGCCACCATCGGCCTACACTTGCAGGGAAGACCTTAAGCAAGAACCACCTAGTGGAACCTGGTCGTTCTACAAGGCTGAGAAATTATAGTATAGTATTGTTTTAAGCCACTATGACTGTGGATGCTTTGTTACGCAGTCATAAGCAACCAACACAAGAAGAGAAGGGAGGACTGACCTCACTGGGGAGGGGAGAATTTGCAGGCAATTCTAAAGGATAAGCATTTTGAAATGCTGAGAGGCAGTACGTATGATTAAGGAAGAATCCTGGCAAAAGCTCATGACAGATGTGAAGAAATAAATAATCCAAAATGAGAAAATAGAAGCAGAGTGCAAAGCCTTCCTCTTGCTACAAGACGAATTAGAACTCATTGCCTCATATGTGCATTTTCCCATTTTTCCTCTACCAAGACAACATAATCCTGAAGCACTCTGAACTTCTTTCTGCTTTTCCCTTATCCTTCCCAGAGGGGATCTATGGTCTCCTTAGCCCCATAAGTCTCTGGTTGCTACCCACCTACCCACCTCATTTGAAATTCTCTCACTCAAACCTTTTACTCTGTTGTCTTCTGAACCTCACCTTATGCCTCTTAGCTTGAAGCTGTACCACCTTCCTCACGCTCCTGATGGAAACTCAGCCACTGGTTATTGGAGTTTGCTTGGAACTCCTTTCTCCCTGTCCTTTGTCTAAAATTGAATTCATGCAGTGCATTAACTAACCTTTCATAGGAATACAAGAAATTAAGTACTACTAGGTCACTGCCTACACGTTTATTTCAAGACCACAAATAGTGAACAGTAATGTTTCCAGTGAGCATAGCATTCCCCCTTCAAGCTCGACGATTCTGGACTCCTCGAGTGTCAGGAAAAATGGGAGGTAAAGAAAGGAGAGGAGCTGAGTTCTGAATTCAGTGCTCAGTACCTATTTTGTAGCCTTAGCATTTGGCTTCTCAGTGGTGGCACCTTGTGTGTTTGTACAGTTACATAGTAGCTAAGAGTGTTGATGATGTATCTAACTGCCAAACTAGTTTTGAATTCTAGCCTCCCTTTTTCTTATGTGATGCTGAGCAAGATATAAATTAAAGCTTCAGTTATCAGTAAAATGGCAATAACACTTTTGAAGATTAAGTAAACAATTTACACAAAATAGTTGTTGGTAGAGTAGGCGGTCAATAAATGTTAGTTGTGATTATTATTGACTAATATTCAAGTACCTAGCTCCTTGGAGCTTGGAGTATGTCTTTGCTCAGAAATTCAAACGTACCCATGAGTCTTCAGCTGGGGCTAATTAATGCTTCCTCTAAGTTACCTTTTTAAGTTGGAGAGATGCATTCCGGGCAAAGGGCAGTAAATGAAATCACTGCACTGAGTATCATCAGCCTTGGTATTTGGCTAGGGAATACAAGTGCTGTGTTCTCTAAGGCAATAATTCCTAGAATTTTTTTGATTTCAAGGACCAGTGAAAACATTTTTTTAATAGCAATGGCCTTACACAAGGTCATCTACTTTCTCTGTTTGCCATTTGTAAGGATAATAAAACAAAGGAGACAACAAACAACATCTTTTTAACTCTATGGTTTCATTTCTAGAGGTCCTTTTCACACCAATAAGATAGAAAGGACACAACTGAAGAATTTTTACAATCCTTGAACTTGAGTCAGTTTAGTTTTATAAAGCTCACTCCAGTCTCTTTCTGCCGGAGACTGTTATCAGCTGAGATTTCAGCTCAGCACCACTCCTTTGACTAACACGTAGGAACCAAAACCCTAAAGAATAAAGGTTACTGGTTTAAGATGAAAAATGTAAATGATGCAATATTATACATACAAAAGGATATAGGTAATTTAGGGGGTAATGAAGCATAGTAATAAAGCACCAAGGAAACCAGCACCGAACTTAAACACTGGAACATGACCAATACTGTGGTACTCCTCCCTGTTGCCACCCCCACCTATGCCCAAATTGTATCTGGTGTCATGAATAGTGTCTAGCACTCCCGTGCCTTTTAAAAATGAACAGGTTTACTACATATGTGTGTGTGAATAAATCATAGTGTTTAGTTTTTCTTTTTTCCCTTAAAGTCTTTCCTTTCAGAGACATGATGGAAGTTTTACAGGCACCCATGGAAAGTACAAGTACAGTCACAGCCAAGAATGAAGGCAGCCCAAGCAGATGGCTGTGGCCGGTGGGGAGTGGAAGTTCTATGAGTGGGGCATGGCTGCTCTGCAGGCAGTGGGTGACTATTCACTCTTCTCCTTCTTCACTTCATCCACATAGACATCTATTAAAAACACGAGCATTTTCTTAGCAAATATTGGCAAAAATGTGGAGGAAGTAAAACCCTTGTGAATTGCTGGTAGGAATGAAAAGTGCCCTGGAAAATAGTTCGGTGATTCTCAAAAAAATATAGAATTGCCATATGATCCAGTAATTCCACTTTTAAGTAGGTAGACGTATACAAAAGAATTGAAAAACAGGAGTTAAACAGGTATTTGTACACCCATGTTCACAGCAGCATTATTCACAGAGGCCAAAAGGTGGACGCGACCCAAGTGTCCACTGATGGATGAGTGGGTAAACAAAATGTGGTATGTGTATATAAACAATGGATATGATCCAGACTTCAAAAGGAAGGAAATTATGACACATGCTACAACGTGGATGAAACTTGAGGACATTAGGCAAAGTGAAATAAGCCAGATTCCACTTACATGGAATCTTGTAAGTGATTCCACTTACATGCATTACCTAGAGTAGTCAAATTCGTAGAGACAGTAAATAGAATGGTCGTTTCCAGGGCTGGTGGAGGAAGGTGCTTGACGGACACAGATTTTCAGTTCTGGAAGATGAAAATATCCTGGAAATGGATGGTGGTGATGGCTGCACAAGAATGTGAATGTACTTAACGCCACAGAACTTACACACTTGAAAATGGTTAAAGTGTTAAATTGTATGTTGTACATATTTTACCACAAAAACTAATAGAAATGAACATTTTTTCACACAATCATGCATGATGTGCCTAAGTTAAAATAATTCTTCACTGTCCTCTAATACTCAATCCAAAATCAAATATCCTTAAATACTGCCTTTCTACATTTGGTTTATTGGAATCAGGAGGCAAACGGTACAGTCATTTCTTGGTTGTTCTGTCTTTTAAGTCTCTTCTAAACTAGCAAACCAGAAATAGAAAAAAATCCAGTGATCTGATAATAAGGTTATCTAATAACATAATTAGCAATATTCTTAATGGTGATACATTTGAGCCACTTCCTTTAAAAGCGGGAAGAAGTTGAAGATGTTTATTTTCAGTCTTATATTTTAATTATATATTCATTTTCTTTTAAACATAGAAATATTCAGGAAATCGATTTCTTTTTAAGTCGACATTTTCTAGACATTTGTCAATTGCAATTTAATTTTCCAAATTTATTCCCATAAAAATTTTCAGAGTATTCTCTTTAATCTCTGCTTTATTTATGGCTTTTTTTCCCCTTGTGGGTAAAATTGTAACATTTCCAGAATATCTCACCTGGCTTTGGTGCATTTACATACCCTCAGGGGTGGAGAGAAGTTTATCTCCATGTCAATGGGTAATTACCTGGGCAACGGAGGGCGTGTCTGAACCTGAGAGGTTAAAGGGGAGGGGCTGGCTTGCTTGTTGGTTTCCTTCTGGAGCACGGAGCACAGGAGAGAGATGGCACTGGACTGCAGTTTGTAAGCAATAAATGGGTTTTAAACTTTTTTCTCTCTTTGACTGATTTCGGTTTTTGGAGGTATTTTGCCCAGGGATTTCCTCTCCCTAGACTTACATCTGGCTTAGTTGGCAGGATTCCTCTGAACCCAAAATCTGTCATAATGGGTGTGACCTTTGGGAGCGCTGCTCCTGTGAATGGTGGGGAGGCCCTAGTGGATGCAGCGGCAGAGGATGTCACTTCACCTGTTATTATCCCCCCAGCTGTGGGGCTTCCAATTTGGGAATCCCTAGTGGGGAATTGGTCTAGGGTAAAGTACCTCCTGGGGGGGGAGGGGCCTTTCCACCCAGAGGAAGGGTGGAAACAATGGAAGCTGCAGATTTAGCCCCCCGTGAGTTGGAAGACTGCTTGGAGACATTAGGGGGTCGTGTAGTGGCTGGCATTGTAGGTTCTCTTTTCAGCAAGATAGTAGAAAATGTTATACAGGAGAAAGAGAGGATTATCAAGAGGGTTAGCAAGGAGAAAGAGGAAGTTAGGTGGGAGAGAGACACACTTCAGCATTGCTTGGTAAAGCTGGACGATAACCTATGAGGTGTATTAACGAAGAGAGACAGCTACTGAAAATACAGGTCACGCTCCTAGAAGCCTTCTTAGCTGCAAGGGAGGAGGCAGCAGGAAAAGCTGCATTGCAGGAGGCCGTGGGGGAGGGGGAGGAAAGAGTGGTGCCTTCAACCCAGGGAATGATGAAGTAGACACACTCGGCCCAGGTGTGCTGGCTAGAAGGAAAGCCTGCCTCTGATGTGGCCCAATGGCTTCACCAGTGTTTGTTGCACATGGGGCAAAAAATGTGGGCTGTAGCCCATTGGTGGGGCTTGCCATTGACCTTTGAAGAAGTCAGCAGAGCCCGGCAGGAGTGCCTTGTGTGCTCTAAGAGGGACTTAAAACAAGTCCCACAGCAACATGGGACAATAGTAAGTGGGCCAATACACCTTGTCAGGTGGCAGATAGACTATATTGGGCCTCTGCCCATATCAGAAGGATATTAGTATGCCATGACTTGTCTGGACATGGCTACTAGACTATTGGTTGCTTTTCCTGCATGGTATGCAGATTAGCAAACCACCAAGGGGAGCCTAGAATATCTCTTTGCAGCCTATGGCCAGCTGCAGGTGATTGAGAGTGATCAAGGCACCCACTTTACTGGACATGCATTACAAGAATAGGTGCAGCAATTAGGAATAAAGTGGAAATTTCATGTACCATATAATCCTACTGGGGCAGGCATGACAGAGAGGTACAACATTTTGTTGAAATCTGGCCTGAAGTCGGACACCAATAGTCTACGGGGCTGGTGAGTTTGCCTGTGGACAGTGCTGCAGCATCTCAATGAGAAGCCATGTAAAGGAGCCTTGAGCCCTGTGGACATGCTCACACACCTTGCTGCCTCTCCTATACAAGTATGTTCAAACCAAAGAAGAGCTATTATTGAAGCCAGGATATGGCCAGCAGAGCAACATCCTGCTGCCAGCCCCTACTGCATTAAGGCCTGGAGACACTGTCGAATGGCCCTGGCCCTGGACATTTTGACTCATGGACCAGTGATGGCTGGCCCTTCTGGCACCTTGGGGGAAAGGCCTGGAAGCTAGCCTCATGTGTATTCCTGGAATAATAGCTGAATAGCCCACAAAGGTCACAGTAGTGTATCCAAAACATCCAGGATGTAAGAGCATCTGGCAGGGAAGTTTTGTTTCATCTTTATGACCAGTGCATGTACCTCCCATAGCCCTATATACTGACCCATCTGTAACTCCCACAGGGAGGGGGGTGAACGTGTCATATACTAGACCAGGACGAGATCCTATTCCTGCCACTGTCCTATCACAAGACCACTCTCTTGCAGGTATCCTACCTGATGGACAAGATTTGCCTATGCTGGTGTCATTAAAACATGTATCTTATCACCCTTACGCTTATTTTCTCTGACAGTCCTTGTGGCCTGAATGCACCCCCTGGCTGCAGCTGCCGCATAATGATTGCTCTGAACCCTCGGCTAGTGCCTGCTTATGGAAAGGACAAGCTATGGACTTAATGTGCACAAGACTTTGAACCTAGCTGAATCCTCTGGCTTGAAGACTGTCATAATTTTATTTCTGTTGCCACTGTTATGTCATTAGTCTGGTCACAATGCTCCAGTTTTCTCAGCCAGGGACCATTGTAGAAGAAGGAGAACGAGTAGATTGTAAGGCAAGATTTCTGGAGGGGTGGCCTGTGGGTAAAATTGTAACATTTCCAGAATATCTCACCTGCCTTTGGTGCATTTGCATATCCTCAGGGGTGGAGAGTTCATCTCCATGTCAGTGGGTAATTGATTACCTGGGCAACCAAGGGTGTGTCTGAACCTGAGAGGTAAAGGGAGGGGCTTGCTTGCTTGCTTGCTTGCTTCCTTCAGGAGCACAGAGCATGGGAGAGAGCCAGCCCTGGACTGCAGTTTGTAAGCAATAAACGGGTTTTAAACTTTATTTCTCCCTTTGACTGATTTTGGTTTTTAGAGGCATTTTGCCCCAGGATTTCCTCTCCCTGGACATATACCCCTCATTCTAATACTGCTTACTTGTATATTGCCTTTTACTTGATTTTTATGACCAGAGATCATTTTCCTTTTTTTCCTTCACTATTGCTTAATTTGCTTATAATAAACATATTTTGATATAGGTATTTTTTGAATACTGTCCCATTTAATCTGTATTATTTCAAATTAAAGCTATCTGGAGAAAAATAAAGACACAACCTATTTCAACTGCAAATTTAAAAGAGAGAAAAGAGGGAAGACTGGGAGGGAAAATAATAGAATAATCTATTTAATACATTAAAATGTAGTCACATATTCATTATTTTATCACTAGACCCAGTTGATGGTTACTTCTCTTAAGACAATTACATCCACAATAAATTCTATATTTGCCAAATGTTTCATGTTTCTACTTATACACCAAATTTGAAAAACTTGAAATTAAAAAAAAATTTCCATTCTGTTGACTACTGTAAACAATTTTTATGCTATGGCACAAGTCTGTTTAATTTTAAGCAACAAAGACAGTCTTGGCTAGTCTTTGGAGGGATGCAACATTGGCCTTTTGACTTTTATGTTGCAAGCATACAACTTGAAACAGTGATAGAGACACTGAGTTGAACTCTGATTCACTTTCTAACCACAGTGAGATGAAAGAAAGACTTTACCCTCCAGCACCAAATATTTCTAAGTATTTGTATTAATGTTCTATGAGAATCACAAATATCAAGAAGAATCTATTTTCCTGAGTGTCATGCTCCAAGTGACATTTTTGCTAAACTTTAATTTTTATTTTAAAATACTAGATCCACAAGTAGTTGCAAAAAGAGTAGAGTGGATTCGAAAAAAATAGTAGAGAAAACCCAGGTAACATCTCATAACTGAAGAACAACAAAACCAGGAAATCAACATTGGCAGTAATACCTTAAGCTGGACTACAAACCCTAGTCCGCTTTCACCAATTTTCACATGCACATTTTGGTAAGCATGCATACAATTCTATGACATTGTATCACATGTATAGATTCATACCACCACCACCACCATCCAAATACAGAAATGTTCCATCACCACAAAGGAACTCTCTCAGGGTACCCTTTTATTCCAAATGACTTTTTAAGACTAGAGCCATTATATATATTGTAAAGAGCTTTAAGATTAATAAGTGTCTACATATCATTATTAGTAAGATTTAACCAAGCCATTTTTTATTTTTAAAAATTCATTTTAGAACCATTTGCATACCCAAATACAGATTACTGCATATGCAAATAATGTCACTTTATGTTAGGAGGAAGCTCAATAGTTACAATATACAATATACATATATATTTATGTAGATATATATATAACACATGCACACACCCAATATAAGCTATTTCCCTACAATGGAAGTTTCAGACCTCAGCCAACATGACAGAATATACTCAGGCACGTAAGGCAATAAACATGTCATGAGGGAAGACAAACTGACTAATTGCAGTCTTGAGAGAGTTCTATTAATATCAAATAACCACATTTTTGCCCACTTATAAGGACTGCTGTAAAGAAGCAAACATACCAGTTAGTAAAAATCAATATACAGAAGCATTTTTTCAGAAGTAAGAAAAATTTAATATCTTCAGTCAAAATACATAAATTGTGGCAGCCTCAAGAGAAGAAGACTCTCCTACAGCTCTGACTTTTTAAAACTTATCCAATTTATTTAAACTAAAAAAAAACAACAAACTTCACGCATGTGTCCCACTCCCTACCACTTAAAACCACCAGTCCGTTCTTTGTATCTATGAGCTTGGCTTTGTTTCTAAATTCCACATGTAAGTGAAATCATGTGGTATTTGTCAAAGAAATCTTATTCCACTTAACATAATGCCCTCTAGGCCCATCCATGTTGTCACAAGGTTTCATTCTTTTTTATGGCTGAGTAATATTCCTGTGTGTGTGTGTGTGTAGTTCTGCCAATACCATACTGTTTTAAATTCTATAGCTTGGTTTTACACTCTATAGTTTGAAATCAGGGAGCATTGATGCCTCCAGCTTTCTCATGCTTTGGCTATTCAGGCTCTTTTGTGGGTCCATGAAAATTTAATGAATGTCTATTTCTGTGAAAAATACCATTGGAATTTTCATAGGGATTATACTGAATCTGTCTGTTGCTTTGGGTAGTATGGACATTTCAACAATATTAACTCTTCCAATCTATGAGCACAGAATATCTTTCCATTTTTTTGTGTCTTCCTCAATATTCTCCATTAATGTCTTATAGTTTTCAATATACAGGTTTTTCACCTCCTTTGTTAAATTTATTCTTAGGTACTTTTTCCTTTTGAATGAAGTTGTAAATGGGATTATTTTCTTAATTTCTCTGATAGTCCAATTTTAGTGTGAAGAAATGCAGCAGGTTTTGGAGTACTGATTTGATATCCAACTGTACTGAACTGGTTTATTGGTTCTAGTGTTTATGATGGATTCATTAGGATTTTCTATATACAATATCATGTCATTTGCAAATCATGACAGGTTTACTTCTTTTCTGATTTTGATGTATTTATTTATTTTTCTTACCCAATTACTCTGGCTAGGGCTTCTAATACTATGTTGAATAAAAGTGGCAAGAATGGACATCCCTTGTGTTGTTTAGATCTTAGAAAAAAAGCTTTCAGCTTTCAATCTGTGGGCTTGTCATATATGGCCTGTGTTATGTTGAAGTATGTTCCCTCAATATCCACTTTGTTGAGAGTTTTTGTCACAAATGGATGTTGAAGTTTGTCAAATGCTTTTCTGCATCTATTTGATCATATGATTTTTATCCTTCATTTTGTTAATGTGATGTATCATATTGCCTAATTTGTGGATATTGAATCATCCTTTCATCTCTGGGATAATCCTACTTGATTGTGGTGTATGATCCTTTCAATGTAACATTGAATTCAGTTTGCTAATATTTTATTGAGAGTGTTTGCATCTATGTTCATCAGGGATACTGGGCACACCACTGATTTCAAATGCAAAGCAATTAAGGGGTGGAATGTCCTCACTGTGACTGAGAGAAAAAATTTAAGTCTGTTTTCATTATATTAGACTAATCATTTCCTTTTTAATGGCTTGGTTTTCCTGGTTACGTTTATAATGGCAATGTCCCTGGTGTGCTGTAGCTTCACTCTGTCTAGTTATTCTTTTTATTTATTCCACTCAGATTACATTGTACATCATGTATCACCTATCTTCAATCAGCTCTGGAAAATTCTTAGCTATTAGCTTATTGATTAGAGCCTCTCCTTCATTCTCTTTAATGTCTCCTTAAGAATGACAATTAGATGTGTATTAGACTTTCTCATTCTAATTTCCAGGCATCTTAACTTCTTTTTATATCATTTATCTCCTTTTCTTTTAGTTGGAAAATTTCATTAAATCTATCTATGCAGTCACTGATTCTCTCTTCAGCTATGTTTAATGTATAATTTGAACTATTTATTGATTTGTCATTTTGTAATTTTAAAACTGCTAATAGCTTCATTTTTTGGCATTGTACTATTCTTTCTTCTTTGTGTATTTTTTATATAGTTGTCTTACATTTCCTAACTTGGTATCTGTTTTCTAAAATGTGAACTCCTTGGGGAACTTAATCTGCCTTGCCCTCCCATCTCTCTGGTGACTTTTATTTTGGTGGTTTTTTCCCTTGTTTGTTTGGAGATTTTCAGGTAGTTTTTTATTGAAATTCATATCGAATGTTTAAATCAGTGCTGCTTTTTTCCCTGCCATCCAAAAAAAAAAAAAAGGTGAACATTTACTTTTGCAAGGAACACTACCAACCTAGAACTATGTATCTCCCTTTGAGCACCCCGGCTTACTGTGGAACATCTGGGACAGCTCTCTTATGTTGGCCCAGGCCATGTGCTGGTCTCATGATCTGCAGAAGTGTTGGTATTTACACTCACAGAAACCCAGCTTTTATGTTTGTTTGCTCACAGTAACACACTCAGGGGAGTCCTCAGAGATGTCCCTGAGTCCCTAAAATTCACGCTGTAAACATATTTGCTTTTGTTTATCCTGGATCTAGTCAGCTTTTAGCAAGAGGGCCTTACAAATTATCTAATCTGCAATATTTCCAGAATTTGAAGCCTTTATCTTTTTGTGTTTGGAAAATAATATTTGGGACATATTCCTCTCAACTCCTAAAAATATTATAAAACCCTTCTAATGTTTGAGGAGTTTACAAGCATTTTCATATACATTATCTCATCAATTTCTCAGAATAGTCCCAGAAGGTAGGCAGAGCAAATATTGTCACCAGCATATCAAGAGGAATATGAGGCCAAAGGCACTTAAGGGGCTTCCCTAGGCCACTCACATTTATGATTGCAACCATTATTTCATTCTGATCCCTCCCCCATTTCCGTCTCCAGCACATTGCTCTCCCTTAAGGAATGTGTTTATCTTACTGCCAGGTACACATCTTTATCCAGATGCCCCTTGTGTGCCTGCAGCCAACATGCCCAAAATGTAACTCATCATCTCCCCCACTAACATGCCCCTGTAGCTTTACCTCTGTCCACCCTGTCACTCCAAATTGGCCAGTTAGTCACCAACTCCCCTGTCGATTTCCCTTTCTGGAACGGCACTGTCCCACATAGTAGCCACCAGCCATGTGCAGCTGTTAGCAGCTGTTAAATGTCAGCTGGTCAAAATAAAAAATTGAATTCCCCAATCACAGTGGCCACATTGAAAGCTTTCACTGGCTTCCTGTGACTGGTGTATACTCTACTGGAAAGTGCATCTTGAACACATCCATCATCATCACACAGTTTCCCTGACCCACCTGTCCTGCTTTCTCCATGAAAACTGCCCTTGTACAGAACCTGATCCTACTGCCCCTGTTTCTGCCCCTCACGCATCCATTCTCACCACTGAGCCAGTACCTTGGTCACAAATCTGGCTGTAACTTGCCTGCTTGGAACCTTTAATCTATTCCCCTGACTGCCTTCCAGCCTTATCCCTCCTTTGCCACCTCAAACTCTACTCCTGGGGGACATTAAACTGCTCTACTTTTCTGACTACACTCACCAGAGTTCATGCTTTAGCCTTGCATCTACAATCTCTTTTCCCTTTAAAAGACCTTTCCCTCCCTCACCTCCAGGATGAAGACTTTTATAGGCCACAAATTTTGAAAATGATTTGGTGTTTCTATGTAATACTAAATAAAAACAATTTATTAAAGGCATAAAACAAAGAGAGGTACACCAAAATTCTTATTTCCTTCATAATTATTAATGCTTCGGTGAAAAATATCAAACTGAAACTCTTTAAAATATGTTTCTACTCAGTTTTAATGTTATTTCTTGGCTAGAACTCTGTCTTTGCAATGTTTTGTGGGTGATGCAGCAATATTTCAAATCATCCTTTAAGACTGACTTCCAGGATACTTTCCTAAACTGCTTTCCTCCACCATCCCCACCCCCAGTTGTTTCTGGAAGCCTCAGCTCTAGGTTTCCACAGTGTCTCCCAGAAAGCTTCAGCATTGCACCCAAATCTTATACTAAGGTAATAATTGCCCATGTGCCCCTCAAGAATGTTTGTTGAATGAATGCATGAGCCAGGACTGAGGTCTGCTCACAGTATCCCCAATGGGCAAAAGGAGCCAGAACAGAACTCAGGCGTTGGACTCTAGCCCCAGCAATCTTTCCTCAAGACCCAGGGGCATTCTCCAGAACACAAACAGCTAAGCTGGAGGACCAACTCAAGACATCTGTCTGGGTTTATTTTATGAGGCAGCAGCTCCACCAACCCAGAATACCAATTTGCATATTGCTTTGTACTCTGAGTTCAAGATGCAAACTCCAACCATGTTAAATTTTTTTAAAAAGCAAAGGAAAGCAATTAATCCCTTGAATTACTTTAGTTGTACTCAAGCCATAACACAAAATCCTGCACAAGATAATTTTTAAATTACCTCTTTAATTCAGAAAAACAGACCTCTGACAGGTCATTCTTTTTTGAAAAATCAAACAAAACCTACATAACATGAAATTAACCATTTTAAGGTGAAATATTCAGTGGTATTTAGTAGAGTCACAATGTTGTGCAACCATCACCTCTATCTGGCTCTAAAACATTCTAATCACCCCAAAAGAAAACCCTGTACCCATTAAGCAGCAGTTTTCCATTCCCCTCTTCCCAAGACCCTGGCAACCACCAATCTAAGTTCTACCTCTATGGATTTGGATATTATGAATATTTCATGTGAATGGAATCATATAACCTTTGTGACTGGTTTCTTTCACATAGCATAATGTTTCCAAGGTTCATCAATAGTATTATGTATCAGTACTTCATTCCTTTTAATTGTTGTATAATATTCTATTGTATGTATATACACTTTGTTGGTTCATTCAGCCATTGATAGCTGTTTAGACTGTTTCCACCTTTTGGTAATTGTGAATAGTGCTTCTGTGAACATTCATCATGCATATACATGTCTCTGAGTGGGCTGTTTTCAATTTTTTTTGTGCATGTACATCTTTGATTCTCTTTGGTTTATCTTTATCTTTATCTTTATCTTTATCTTTATCTTTATCTTTATCTTTATCTTTATCTTTATCTTTATCTTTGAGCACTAATTCCCCAGAGTTAATGCTGGAGAGGCTGATGATTACCCAGCAGCATTTAACCACAGTCTGTCCCAAACACAAAGGCAATTAACTAAGTACTGTCCCCAGAGCCAAGCTCTGCAGGACATCTGAGCAGAAAAAGGCTGGAGAATTAATGAGTGTTGAGTGAACGTGTTCACCACAGTCTCTGGCATGTAGTAGGTTCTCAGTACATGTTGCTGAGTCTGAATATAATTAAGGTTAATCCAGTGGAGTTACAGATGAGACTGAGAGAAGAATAAGTAGACAGATGTTGCAAACCAGTAGTCAAAATAAGAAAAGGATACCTCAGAGGTCAACATAGCGGGAAGGGTGGCAAGAGAAACTGAAGATCAAGTGCTGGTGAGAAAGTGTCTTGCCAGAAGAAGTCCTGGGAAACTTGAAAAAGAGAGGATCCCTAATCAAATAGCTGTTTCCTTTTTTTGAAAGTCAGGAGTCTAGTATTCAGGAAAGGCCACGGGACCAACAAGCTGGAGTGGTGAAGTCAAGATGCAGCAACGTCTCTTTTTAGTTGTGTGAAGTCACCGAACTATTTTCAGTCTCTTGTGGTATCTACAGAGTGGCCATATAATCTGAAACATCATTTTACCAAGTATTAAAATGTTATGTCAATGATAACTCATTTCTTCTGGATATGCCAGTGTTTACCGATTTGGTGACCACCCTCAGTCTGTGGGGTAGAAACATCTACCCATGCAGTAGTGTGAAGCCAATGAGACCCGCGCACCAAACTGCGCTGTAAACAACCCGCAGGGCTGTAAGGAACCAGATGATGCATTCTTTATCAACTTCACTACCATCAGGATTTCAGGATTTCTCTTCACATACCCCCTTACCTAGCCAATGCATTCTACTGCTTGCATCAGAATGCCTGCAGAGAAAGAGAGCATGAAAAATCTACAAAGTGGAAAATTGGTCCTTAAATAATTGAGAATTGAACCATGTTAGGCAACAGTTTCTCTCATTGGGTGGCAGCTTAGACAAACACTAAATCCTGCTTTTCTCCACAGTGGACTTTTACCCATGACAATGGATCTATTTGGTTTAATGAAATGTTCACATTTTAAAAGTTAAAAGTGACTGACAGGCCAATTCCTTGCTTCAGTTCCCAGGGTGACTGGGGTTTCATATTCCCATCGAGTCACACCGCATCAGAGGACCTGTTGTTATTCGCAGTGCGGCGCCAAGTGTGCTAAACACAGGGACCTGAGGAGAATGCTTTCTCATGATCTGGTCCAGCCTCTCCTCCGCCTCATTGGCCTGGGGCCGCCTGACCACTGGGGAGGCAGGCCAGCACGCACCCCTGCTTGGGGGCGTCTGCACGTGGCCCTCCCGCTTCTTCTCAGCGACACTCAAACCAGTGGCCACAGGAAAAGAAAACACAGATGTGTTGCTGCGGAGGGCTAGAATTCCCACGAGGGCAGGGAATTTTGTTTTGTTCCCTTTCGTGTCCCACGTGCCTAAAACGGTACCGGGTGCATAGTAGGTGGCCAGAACGTGCTTGCTGAGTGAATGAACGACTCATCTAGAGCCCACAGAACCTCACGGCTGGCCTGGCCTGAGAGCAGCAAGGGAGAGACCCTTGAGCCCTTCCTGGTCGAACTAAGACCCGCAGTTCTAAACCAAGATGTGGTTACAGCTGCCGAGCTGTGTGTGGGATACGAGCTTATGCCCAGGGGTTCTAAACAAGAGAATGGAAAAATACCACCATGGGTGCGGGACGGTCTCCGTAGTACAGCCGCGTGATATGAACACACAAACAGAAAAGGGCCATTCCTTTCCTTTAATAGAGAAAACTTGGATCCCCACATCCTTGCAAAAACAACAAAATGCTTCTCCCAGGACTATTCTCGGAGAATGTGTTGCCTTTTCTGGGGCGACAAGCCCTCCTGGTCCCTTTTGAGCAATAGCTGTGCTGGTGTGTGTAACCCTATTGATTCTAAGCATTTTCAGGCAAATGCTTCCAAAGTCAAACGACAACGACAACCAGAAAGTTCACCAAGATGAAGCGGCTGAGTGTGTGGTTTGGAGAAAAGAAAATGCAGGAGCAACACGTCTAGGAGGCTTGCCAGAGTGGGGAGAGGCGTTAGGAGCACCTTACTGCTCCCATCTTCCTGGTCCTGAAAAAAATCACGTGATCAAATCATCCTTTCCTGCGAGATGGAACTTCTCCAGCGGTTTTATCTATAAGACTAAAATCGACTCGAATCTACCAAGATACTTTTGGGTGCTTTTGCTCACAGATGACAGCAATGGATAGCAGAAAGGCAGAAATAAGGCTGGGAAACATGCAAGTGTGACAGATGCGTGGTATGTGCTGATTTATAGTTTTCATTTGGTTCTGATTTACTAATTAACAAATGGGGCGAGCAAACCACATTCGGGATGAGTTGGAAGTTTATGGTCTCACAGCTCCTCATCTCCACTTCCTGGAGCCTGCAGTGAAATAATCATCTTGGACGTGTTGCTCTGCAGTAATTTCCATGTCCAACATGGCCTTGTCATTTTGCTGCAGGATTGAGTTTAGGAAAAACCAGGCTGGAGGAGAAAATTCTTATCCAAGCATATATCTGAGGGGAGGAAACAGGGAGGCAAAAGGAACAACAGGGTGACCGGCCAAAGTTTTCTCTGTTACTCTCTCTCCCTCTTCTAATTCAAAACATTATACTTTCTTATTGGTGCAGCACCAGAGAGTGCATTCTTTGCGCTGGTGATTCACTTCATTTTCCTGAGAACACAATGGAGAGAGTATCTCAGGGTAAAGTTACTGATTTGCCTCCAGATTAAGTCCAAGCTAAACTGCTCACTTAACATTTTGTTTTCCCTGAAGCACAGCAGGTCCACTTGGTGGGTGGCTCCCCTGGCCAAGGTACAAGACCTTGGTTCTTTCAGATTCTCAAATCACAGACTGATGAGACCAGCAAAGAGGTTGGCAAAAAAGGGTTTGGGAAAGAAGTGAGGAGAATGACAGAAATTGCCAAGAACCTTTGCCCTTGCTTTTCAGATTGACATAGGCCTGTGATTTATCTGGACCCATGTTCCAGCCTCATTACGGCACTGAAATGATCAAAAATCATGGTCCATAGGACAAAAAAAGCAGGCAAAAACAAATGAGTGGTAAGAGGGCTGCCTGGGGACCCCAGGGAACACCCCACCTCCCTGCAAGTCGGGAGGCGTAGTGTTAGCAAAGAATCGACCAGGCAGCTGTGGGCCGGCAAGTCTAGTGGGCAATGGTCCCAGCTCCCACTGTGCTCTCCACACGGGGCCCCAGGGCCCCGGCTCATGTGATGCAGTCCTGCGCTGTTCTCTTGTGCACCCACATCAGGCTGTCCCTGGCCTTTTCTTTTCCTGTCCAGTGTTGGCACTAATCAGACAAACCAAGTCAAAGGAGACTCAGAATGAGAAAAAGTCATGGGTAATTATTTGAAGTTTATCCTTAGTATCTTTCCCAGAAAACCTTCCACCAAAACAATTAATAATCAGTGCAATGGATGGTCTGAATTCTAGTCTTTCTCTTTTCATAGCCTTCAAATGCCCAGAAGCTGGCAGTAAGGAAACCAGCACAAAATAAACCACAACTAAATAGCCGTCAGGCAACGCAAACCCAGGCTGGGCAAATGCATTTCTATAGGCCCTCTGTACTCTGCAGGGAAGAAGGCATAAAAGGCATATGCCACACAGGAGAGTCAAGAGAACAGGAGAAAGTGGGTGTGCAGCCTACAGCTGAGAGGACTGGACCGGGCTGGAAGTAACCTGTTGAGCAAGAGAAAAGGAAGCTGTTGCCTTATAGCCCTTTGGAACTAAGAAGGAAGTCCATCCAACACAGCTTGGAAAGAGTGAAAGAATGACATAGAACATGGCACAGCCACTGTCCACCAGCCTCCCTGAGTAGCCTGGACAGACCCACAGCCACTGGGAGGTGGTCTCAACTCCTGAGATCCCCAGAGCCCACTCTATCTCTGGGATCTTCCTCTGTCCTGCTCCTGGTTGGAGTGCAACCAGGCAGAGCCAGGATGGGAAAGGGACACATGGACCACAGCTGCGGGTGGGGACACTGTGGAAGAGTCGAGAATGACTTTTCTTTTTTGTGGCCCTGCCTCAACTGTAGTGCCAATAGGAAAGAGTAAGAAGCCTGGGGAACGTTCTCTCGAACAAGCTGCCACTAGGTTACAGTAGATGCAGTCTTTGATATCCACATGGCTGGAAGCAGCAGTGCATACCTCAGATTACAGCCTGGAAAAACACTTTGTCTCTTAAAACCACTGAAGTTTTCAAAGTTGTCAGATAGGGCCAAGATTTTATCATGACCTGACAATGTCCTCAAATGCCAACAAAAGAAGAACCTAGAAGGTGAGAGTGGGTTTAAGTTCCCACATTTTCAGTAGTACAAAGAGCATGTGGACGGGCCTGGGGTTCAGCTGGAAGACTCTCCTGCACGCTCCCAGCTCCACCAATGAGGAGCTAGTCATGGCATCCGGGTAAGCGTCTCCACTTTTCACCTTTTCCCATCTCAGTTTCCTCACTGGCAAAGTAATGGAAACACCAACACTGACCCCTCCTGACAGTGACATGGGACTCTAGTCACCAGTATGGGAAAGATTATTGAGATGTACTTGTTTCAGAACAAAACAACAAATATTCAACTAAAAATCACTGAATTCGACAAATACTTACTGAACATCTACTACTTCAAGGTAACAAGCCTTTGGGATTATCAGATCATCCTCTCCATAGTTCATGTTTGTACCCAAAATAATATTAAAGGCCATTAATGGGCATTCAAAGATATTATAAATGCATGAAAGGTATCTTGCTATTTAATTGGGTATTCAGTTAAGGCCACCCCTCCCCACCATGTCCTTGAAATAAATGATTTCATGACAATAATTTACTAACTTGCCCCCTCTATTGTTTACCAGTCAGAAAGGATCAATAAATGTCTGTGGTCAAAAACGGGTTTGATAAAGGAGAAAGAGAGCCTGGTAGCAGCTGCATCAGTTCTTAAAAGACTCACACTGGTCACAGGGAGGAGGCGCCAAGCCAGGGGCAGACCCCTGCTAGTCACCGGCCCCTGCTCAAAGTGTCTGGAGCACCAGGACATTCGCGTCAGTCGGGAGGTATGGACCTGCCTTGAGCCAACAATAACGTCATTTTCATATTGTTTCTAGATTTCTCCCTTTGAGTTCAGAGCCCTCCTTGACTTCTCGCTTTCTCTCACACCAGCTTGCAAGACACCAGCAAATCCTGCCTGCTCTATCTTCAAAATCAGAATCCAGTCTGCTCACCATCTCCATGGCTACCGTCTGTTATCTAATGCTTTACATGTCTTTCGGATTCTGCTTTACCCCTTCAGCCTATTCTCTACACAGCAGCCATGAAGATTCTTTTAAAATATAAATCAGAGGATGGCATCCACCGTGTACAAATCTCTAACACCCAACTCAGAGTGAAAACTTTTGCAGAATACAATTCAGAATCCTTAGGGTGGTGCACAAAGCCCTGATCTAATCCCTGGCTTTCTCTCTGACCTCACTTCATACCACTGAAGAAGGTTTTCAATACGGTAACTGCGTGAAGCACACTCCTGCCACAGGACCTTTGCACTCAATGCTTTGTTAGCAGGAATGCTGTGACCCTGACAGCCGAAGAGCTTACTTTCACTTCTCTTATCTGTCTGTTAAAATGTCAGCTCCTTGGAGAGGCCTTCCCTGAACACCTATCTTATAGCACATCTGGTTACTCTCTGTCCCCTAAAAGTGCCTATTAGTGATCTCCATTGCATGTATCACCTCCTGGCATTATACTGAATTTCTTAAAGCATTGCCTGTCTGCTTTGCTAGAATTCCATGAGTGCGGGAAGTTTGTGTTGTGCATTTTTGTATCCCATGTACCTAGAATTGTGCATGAAACATGGATTCAAAATAATTCTTTTGAAAGAATGTAACTCCTGCGATTTTATTTTCTTCGTTGGCTAAAGGGAGGTAATAACATCTCATCAGCTTCCTAGAGATGCTCACTGCTTAAAATGAGATAAATATGTGGAAGCATTTTGGAAAATATAAAATAAAATAGTCCATAGGTGAGAGGCAGTATTCATTTCTTTTGCCCACCTGTGCATTGGAACAAAGCATCAATAACTTAATCAGCATCACCTTCTACAAGTAGCTGCAGAGAGATGCAGAAAAACATTGCTGGTGGCGTGTCATGCTCAGCACTGCAATCCCTCAACTTAAAACTTTTTCCAGGGAAAAGGAAAATCAGGCAGAAGATAAGATAGAAAAACTTAGAGGCCTGATTGTCATGGAGAATGTGGCACAGGCCTGCTACAACATGTGCATTTCCTATTCAGAAACTTTAAGATGAATCAATGCCAGATTAAAAGGAGGAAGCATATTCCCTGGAACAAATAAACCCAGCACTGATGCTGGGGCAGCAGTGAGGGCCCGCTGTGGTTTCCATAACTAAATGGCCTGGCAGAGCTAGTTGCTAAGACTTAAGAGTCCAGCACATCAAAAACGCTCTGAATGCTGGCACAGATGGCTTCTGAAAGGCACACCACTCTTTTGGTAATTTGTACTGTTTTGCTTCATTTTGTACCACCATTCCCAGAGGAGTGGTAACAATTAGGAGTCCTAAGCTGAAAGGTGGTGAGAAAACGGAAAGCACAGGGGTTGACAGCACACTAAGAAGAGGGGGGATGGGACCCAGAACTGGGTGGGCCCGAG